>NC_052622.1:39582340-39889162 GCF_016545825.1 Eucalyptus grandis
GGATTCTCATCCACATTATTAACTAGCAGTCGACGTGCCAACTTATTGACACGTAGAGATGATTAAACTTTCGCTAATCGGAAGGAAAACGACATATTTGTAATTAAACTTCTTAAAGATGCTTGTCAATATGTCGGAAGCCAAACGAGAGTTACCAATTCAAGAGGGTTTGGTGCATTGTTTTGGCCCATAAGATCTTATAAAGCGTCGCATCTTTTTATCATTTGAATTTACCTTGGTTTCTCAGCTTGTGCCATGACGGGCAAAACCAGTCAATCCGGAATGCCGATCGAGGTCGCCATCGCTCGACAAGTTACCTTCTCCAAACGTTGACCTGTGCTCTTCTCGAAGGCAAGTGAGCTCTGCATTCTTTGTGCTGTTGAGATGGCCGCTATTGTCTTCTCTCGTGGCGGCAAGCCTTTTCCCTTTGGTCACCCTTCTGGGCAAGCAGTGGTAGATAGGTTGGAGAATCCAAAGACGGCTGGTACTAATGCTACTCAACAGGCTCAAATTGATGGAGACCAAACCGTAGAAGAACTCAACAAACAATGTACTAAGGATCTGCATGACAACGTTTTCGTTTCTCCCAATTTATGTTCTTTTGTTCCTCGGAACAAAAAAAAAAACAGAAATTCGTTTGGTAAAACTTTTGTTCCAAGAATAATTTTTCTATTTTTTTGCTCCTGTGAACAATTTCTAGAAATAAGCCAATTTTCTTTTTTCTTTTTCTTTAGTTCATTTCTCTTGCCGCGGCCACCTCCAACTGCCCGGAGCCACCACCGATCGCCACTAGCCGCCACCACCATCACCGACCTCGGCCATCGCCGGCGGTCGTGCGGCGGTAGTGGCGGCGGCCGGCAGTCGACGGTCGGCGATTTGTGAGCAAAATAAAAAATGAATAAATAGAAAAAAGAAACCGTTTCGTACCAAACGCATTTCTATTCTATTTTTTTTATTTCTGGAATAGAAATTTTGTGTAGTTACCAAACATCTTATTTTACTCAGAAATTGTTCTTCGGAATAGAAATAGAAAAGAACTATTTTTGAAAAAAAACTCTTCTCCAGCCAAGAAACGTTGTCATGCGTAGCCTAATCTGCTCAAGCGAGTTGAAAATAAACGAGCTGAAGAGGTTAAGCATGGTAAGCTCCCGAAAATTGAAAATCTTAGCTTCAATGAGTTAATGGTGATGTTGGCTAACAGTATCACCTAAAAGGGCGTGAATAGGTGATTGCAAGAAACTTAACAAATAATATGTTAAGTGTGATTAAGTAAAACGAAGTGTTTATATAAACACAAACTGGTTTAATGTAACGACCGTGTCCCACTATGTAATATTGTCCGCTTTGGACACTGAGTCCTCACGGCTTTAAAACGTGTCGTTACATTAAATGTGATGGCCCAAGCGCGGAGGCGCGTCTCCTATCCCATATCGCTTAGGGGGGAGTCATGAGCCTAGTTTACAAGGCTTAGGTCCCTCTAATCTGTGTGACGTGTTTTAAAATCGTGAAGACTCGGTGTCCAAAGTGGACAATATTACACAGTGGGGCCCGGGTCATTACAAATGGTATCAGAGCCGACTCCCGACTGCGTGTGGGGCCACAGCGGGGACGTTGTGCTCCTAAGGGGGGAGAATGTGACGGCCCAAGCACGGGGGCGCGTCTCCTGTCCCACATCACTTGGGGGGAGTCCTGGGCCTAGTTTATAAGGCTTAGGTCCATCTAATCTATGTGACATGTTTCACGTACGCTTCCGTTACACTGAAAACAAACTTGTGAGGGAGGACAGCTGGTGGGTCGGGCCTCCAAAGCGGACAATATTGGGCTTGGGGAGAGGAATGGCCGAGTGCAACCTCTGCCCCTTGATGACGCGTTTTAAAGCCGTGAAGACTCAGTGTCCAAAGCGAACAATATTACACAGTAGAGCCCGGGTCATTACATTTAATGCAATGCATTCTATCAGGCAAAAGCGGACAATATGACATAGTGGGGCTTGGGTCATTACATTTAATGCAATGCATTTCTATCAAGCAATAAATAAATATGAGCATAGAGATAGAGAACAATGTCTACAAGCTGATAGTGGTTCGGCCTAGCGTAAGTCGATCCCTACTCTCCCATACTAATAACCTATTGTTTGGATTCCACTAGTATTCTTAAAAAAAAGTAATAGTAAATCATGTTGCTTATACTCAAGCACTTCTTCTTGAAGCCGGTGCTACTTATACCTAAGTTGATAGATCTCACTATCTCACACAACATTGCCGACACTTCTCGAAAGATTAGAATTTGATTGCTCAAAAGACAATGTAAAAAATGTAAAACTCTCTCCAATTTTCTATGTAGGAATGCTTGATCAATCTTTTCTCTTTGATGCCTTGATCATCTTTTATACTCCTCTATATCCAATCTTCCCATTGGACAATCTTCAAGAGAATCAATCTCCAAGTTAACCATTGGACAATTGTTGATAATTAGCCATTGAAGTCAATCAATCAAAATTTTCATATGGTCGCCCATATAATCATATCTAGGTTTAAAAAAATTGGAGTGGTTCATCTATGGAAAGTATCTGGTCTTTGGAATGATTGTCAATCAATCAAGATATGTGACGTGATTGAATATTTTGTTAAGATAATCTTTAAAATTGATGTTCAATCAAGATCTTTTAGATAAAGAATATATACGATCACAAGTTGTCAAGAGATGACATAAAGTATCTCATAATAATAATCTTGAAGATCGTGACAAAGTTATTGTTGCAAGTAATGTAGATGCTCCTACTTATATGAAGCTTTCACAGGTTTCTGGTTAGATCATGCTTCCTCATTGTATTCGACTGCTTCTCTTTAGAGACTTCAAGTAGTCTCAACAAAGGTAGTGAAGAAGTTGTTGGAAGATCTCAAGAAAGTGATGGACAAGAGAAGGATGGTATTGGGCGGTCTTAGGTCTCTCTCACCTCAAAAATTAGTTCAAAGAATGAGACTTTCCATCATACTTATAAATCGACCACTAGCCCCTTCCACAACCGATGTGGGACAACCTTAACAATCTCCCCTCACACATCGAGCCTGTTCGGAGACGCAATAACCCATAACTCTCCTGTGTAACTTTTTTGGGTCCAAATTTGTTGGCAACCTAAGCTCTGATACCGATGTTGGGTGGTCTTAGGTCTTTCTCACCAAAAAGCTAGTTCAAAGGATAAGACTTTCCCTTACATTTATAAACCGACCACCAACTCCTTCAATGGATGGAACTCTTGGCAATGGAAGCATCAAATGCAACTCCATGCCCAAGAACTATAGATAAGGGCTGTGATTTTTGTGGAGCAGAAGCTGGCAATAAGTAATCAATTTAAGCGAAACTAATGCAAGAGTGGAGTCTAAGGAGATGAAGTAATAAAAAACTTATTAAGAGCTCTATGAAATAGTAGTCATTTTTTTTTAAACTTTGTTAAAGTTGCACTTTCTCAATATGCTATTGTGATATTTCTTTTAACAGAATAACGATTGAAGCTAAAAGAACAAACACATAAATGCGGAAGAGACGAACATTGTTGTGTATCTTCTCAAAGAGGATAAATTAAAGAAGTCTGTTTACAAGAAAATCTCAATCCCAAATCTTTATACTTAGGCAAATCAGCGGCTCACTTTATGTCTTGCCACCAAACAACCTTTTGGCTTTGCGCAGATCCTTGCTTCCTCCACTATGTGCAGACCGCTTTGCCACCTCAGTTCAAGCCCGCTCCACGAACGACAAACACTATAAACTACATGTCACTATGAAGAGAGAAAATGGTGTTGGTGCATCTAGTGTACACAAGTGACTGTCGAGTCTCTTTAACTGCTCATTTATAGACCAACCCTACAAATTATGCATATTGTGCATCACTGGCCGTTGGGTCAATGGGAATTGGAAATTGTGACACTGAACATTTATGTCTAAGAGGTTAAAGTAATGAATGTTATCCATGAGTTTCGCATCTCCTAAAAATTCTTCAGCATCACCTCAAATAATGTCATCGTTAACAACTTTTTGAGTTTAGTTTGGTCCAATAGCTAAATACTATTTGTTTATGTAGCATTGACACGGACATGCGACATGCGACATGCGACACGACACGACACACCGACATGTCATTTCTCAAAAATAGAGAATTCCGACACGTTTTGACATGTTATATATTAAATATATATTTTCATATATAATTACAAAAAAAATAATATAATAAAAAGAGCATAGAATTAATTTATACTAAAAATATTAATCCAACATTTGTTAATATTATTCATTGTTTTAATTTGATAGATTAAATGAGAAATTCAAAAATTACAAATACAAAATAGTAAATTTGAAGGAACATGTCTTGTTTTCTTATACTTGTCGGAGATTAGTGAGATTTCTTATAATTCTAGACAAAGTTCGGAGTTCATGATATAAATTGGCTTGGAGCTCCTCTGCAAAACAAGGTTCAAGAAAAATGAAAATTCAAGATAGAAACTCTCGAAGTACAACCAAAAGAAAATGAAATAACTAAATTTTCCATGGAAAATGTGAGAGATAACTCACAAGCCAGTGATATAGACCAAAAGAGATAACTCGCAAGTGACGCCTATGAGAGGTGGAAAGAAGCAAAAAAAAAAAAAATCACAACTTCAAGTCGGAGCGACGCTGGCGAGAAGAGGGGCGTTCTATCATCACTCATAGGGATGTCAAAACTTATACGTGAGAAACTTGAGAATGAGAATTTTCTTCTTTCCCCTTTATTTTTGTTATTTTCATTATTTTTTTCATAATTTTAACCCCTAAAATATTGAAAATTATTAAAATTGACATCGTACGAGTCGGAATCGCATGTCGGAATTTTGGACTCGTGTATCAGAGCGTGTCAAAGCGTGTTGGGAAGAGTTAACCATATGTCGGATTTCCCGACACTCGTTGATTGTGTGTCGGAGCGTGTTAGACATGTATCGGAGTGTTGGACACGACACAAAAGTTTCCGAAGAGTGTCGATGCTTCTTAGCTATTTGCAATGAAATATTTATACCATTTATGGTGCAGAGAAGATCTCTGCCAGCTTTACCATTTTATGGTGACCGAACATCGATAGGTTTAATCCGTTAGATCCACCCCACTTGGGGTTCCAGCGTTGGAGGTCCTCTACATGACACTAGAAAGGAAAGTTGAAAAATTCTCTTTGGATGCAAGAACAAGGTGGAATTTTAAAATGCATGTGAGGAGGTGGGTATGTTGACACTGTACTCCACTAATCATAGCGGAAGTGCCAGTGTCCCACCATTAACACGACAAAATTGAAGGGTAGTTGAAGTATTTAGGCATTTTTTGCCGATCTTGAGCGTCGCTAAAAATGCTTTGCCATCCAGCAATTATCTGTCAAGCAACCGCATCGTTCCATTTCTATAAAGGATGTTGATTGAATTAGAGAACAAGGAGGATCATTCCTCTTCAATGAAGAATTTATAGGCCAATACAGTGAAATTCCTCAAATTTTACGAGGACATTTCACCTTTTTTTGGTGTCTATAATCATGAATCCGAGGTCAAGTTGAAGACACTCAAAATTTTCATGTTCCATATTACAAAAATTTGGGGGTGGGTTAGGAGATCCAAGTGGAGGAAATGTTGTGTGATGGTGTTGATTGGCTCCAAAATATGTATTTGCATACCTCAATTGGTTCGAGAAGACGAATTCCACCCACGGACGAAGATGGCATCCTTATCAAAGAGCGCCCATTGAAATCTAGATAGCTTTTGCTTCGTAAAGAACATTTACAGTCTTGTAAGAATGTGAAAGAGAGAATTTGGGGAGAAAAGCTTTCTGTATTTCTGTATATCTCTGTACATACAATGTCAATGTTTATATTACAAGACATGTATATGAAAAAAGGAAACTAGATAATGTACAGACTATATTTGATATTAATTGATCCCCGATATGATCTTAATTGATCTGAGGAATATTTAATTGATCCCCGATATGATCTTAATTGATCTGAGGAATATTTAATGCAATTTGGAGATATCTTGCGTATCTTCCAACACTCCTCCTCAAGCTGGTGGCTTGTAGATATCCAAGACGCCAAGCTTGCTTAAGAGATACGCATGCTGACTTTGACATAAAGGCTTGGTGAATACATTTGCAGGTTGTTCTTTGTTCCAATCCCCGTGTCTCGATTATGCCTTCCTGAATTTTCTCCCGAGTAAAATGGCAGTCCACTTCTATGTGTTTCGTTCTCTCATGCACAATGGGATTTGATGCTAGCTTGAGAGCTGCATCGTTGTCACAAAATAATCTGGTTGGTCCCTCGACTTGCACTCCAAGGTCCCGAAGTAATCCCCGTAGCCATACTATCTCACATGTCGTTTTCGCCATAGCTCGGTATTCTGATTCTGCCGAGGATAAAGAACCAGTCGGCTGCTTCTTGGTTTTCCACGAAAGTAAAGAATCTCCCAACTTAATGCAGAAACCGGTTATGGATCTCCTACTCATTGGACAAGTGGCATAGTCTGCATCGCAATATGCTGTCATTCTCATATCACACTTCCTGGAAAGAAGAATCCCAAGTCCAGGACATTTCTTCAAGTACTTCACAACTTTCAATGCAGCGTTCATGTGAGACTGCTTTGGCTTGTGCATGAATTGGTTGAGTGTCATCGTACAGCAAAGATAACTAATGTCCAGTCTGGTCATAGTCAAATATATGAGCTTCCCAACAAGTTTCGATAACTCAATGGATCTTTGAGTACTAGATCCGCTTTGCCGAGACACTTTAGCATCATAATCGCCGTAGTCAATTTAACATTTTGCTCGATTGGAATCACAGTGGCTTACATCCCGACAAACCGTTTCGATATGATTTCCAAAGCAAATTTTCTCTGGCTGAGAGATATTCCTTGATCTGATCGTGCAATTTTTATTCCAAGGAAATATTTGGGCGTACCCAAATCTTTTATGTGAAAAGTAGAATGCAAGTATTCCTTGAAGACTTGAATATCTACCTCATCGTTTCCCATAATAAGTATATCATCTACATATATCATTAAGTATATAGATGACGTACCTTTAGTCCGTGTAAAAACAGCATAATCAAATCTGGACTGTTGGAAACCTGCAGCTATCAAGGACTTAGTAAATTTGGCATACCACTGTCTGGAAACCTGTTTAAGTCCATACAAGGATTTGCGGAGATGACATACTCTATTCTTCCCCTGTCTCCGTAAACCTTGTGGCACATCCATATAAATCTCTTCGTCTAAGTCTCCATGTAAGAAGGCATTGTGGACATCCCTCTGATGCAGTGACCAATCCTGAAAGGCTGCTACTGAGAAGAATGAGCGTACCATAACATCTTTGGCGACGGGAGAGAAGGTTTCATGATAGTCAAAACCTTCCCGTTGTGTGAAACCTTTAGCCACTAATCAAGCCTTGTATCTTTCAATCGATCCATCTGCTCGATACTTGATCTTGTACACCCATTTGCACCCAATGGCCTTCCGATCTGGAGGTAAAGAGACGAATTCCCATGTTTGGTTGTCCACTAAAGCTTGCAATTCTGCTTTCATAGCTTTCTGCCATCTCGGATCAATGCTCACCTCATCATAATTTGATGGTTCTCGCTCCTTAGAAATACGAGAAATGCAACAACGATGCTCCACAGACAGCCGATCAAAGGAAACATAAGAGGATATGGGAAAAAGAATACCTGTCGAGTTTCTAACGCCACATACATAGTCTTTCGTCCAAGTTGGTGGACGCATTACTCGCCGGGAACGCCTTGGTGGAGTATTTGCAAGGGATAACTGGCCCGAGCCAGTATCAATGGGAGTGGATGAATGATTCGTACCAGTATTAACAGAAGTGGAGTCAATCACTGCTTCATCATTTGAGAGTTGGTGTGTGGATTCCAGCGGAGGTGTTAATTCCATGGCTGATGCAGGGGAGTCCCTTCTGTCTGTTGATGCAGGAAATAGAATATATCCTGGATCATTTGTTGTTTCGTCAATATGAAGCGAAGAGTAATGTCCTCGGTTATCTGTGCTTTGATCATGTGCAGCAAAAGGAAAAATATTCTCCTGGAACGAAACATCTCTACTAACAAAGAAGTCTCATGTAGATGAATCATAAATCTTGTACCCTTTCTGCAGAGTGGGATATCCCATGAATGTGCAACGGCGAGCACGAGGACCCATTTTATCTCTAGGTCCCACGATAGTAGCATAACATTGACAGCCAAAAATCTTCAGATGACTCATATTTGGCTTTTTCCCAAAAAGTAATTCGAAAGGACTTCGACCATCGAGAATCTTGGTCGGCATTCTATTGATTAGATAAGCTGCAGTTAAAACGCAATCTCCCCAAAAATTGTCAGAGATGGAAGCTTGAAATTTCAAGGCGCGAGCAACTTCCAATAGGTGACGATGTTTGCGTTCCACTACTCCATTTTCCTGTGGAGTATAAGTACAGGAGCTCTCATGTAAGATCCCTTGAGATGAGAGTATATCAGTACACTCATGGTTAAAAAATTCATTCCCATTGTCCGTTCGTATTCGGCGGATTGTCTTGCCAAATTGAGTCTTTGATAGAGAAAGAAAGGTCCTCAAATGAGATATGACTTGACCCTTAGATTGCATGAGAAAGATCCATGTGGCCCTTGAATGGTCATCCACAATGGTGAGGAAAAAACGGGACCCATCATGATTTTGTGTATGATAAGGACCCCAGACATCAATATGAAGTAAGGAAAACGAATCATCGGCACGATTTGTGCTTAATGGAAAGGGTATACGAGACTGTTTGGCAAGTGGACAAATATGACATTGCTGATAAAGAAATAAAGAACTATGACCCATTCTGGAATGCAAAATGAATTGTTTATCATTGGTAGTCAAATTACACAATGATTGTTTATTACAAAGAAATTGATCAAGATTTGCTGAGTTTTTCCAGAAATATAGTCCTTCAGACAGATTACCCTAGCCCATCAGTTTCCCAGTCGAAAGGGCCTGAAAGAGACAGCTATCAGCAATGAAGGAAACCTTACAAGAATTTTCCTCACAGGCTCTAGACATAGAGATAAGATTAAATTGAAAATCTGGAACGTAAAGGACATTTGTGAGTGTAAGCTGAGAGCTAAGATTGATTGTCCCTGTGGTAGATACACGAGCAATATGTCCATTCGGCAATTGCACAATAATGGGAGTGTCCAGATCTTTATTAATAACAGTAAATAGCTTCTTGTCACAGGCAATATGATCACTAGCTCCAGAATCAATAATCCAAGTATTCCTCGATATGGTATTTATTAGGCAATGAAAAATACCTGTAAAACTGCTCCCCTTTTTTGGAATAATGCTTGCATCAATTGTTGATATTAAGCATGTGTGATGGATTGACTAGTTGATCCTGTGAGTTGATAAACCGCTGTTGTTGATATTTCCTTCCTTTTTTCTCCAGGTCGGCCATGCAGTTTCCAACAACTGTCAATTATGTGGTGAGGCCGCTTGCAATAGTCACAAAAAAGCTTTCCTTTATTCTTTAAATTTGATCCATAAGTTGGCCCATAATTTGGCCCATTATTCGGCCCATAATTTTGCCCGAGAGTCTTCGAAAAAGAGGGGCCGTTGGATCTGTTTGATCCGGAGCTATCTTCGCCGTCCAAATCATCCGTGTACCGCGCGCCTTTAGAGCCGTCGAATCGCAGCGTGCGATCTGAACCGTCCATCGCGGGACCTTTAAAAGGCTTTGGTTCAGCGAACCCTAGCGATGGGTTCCGCCTCTTCTCTAGGGTTTTCGCCCCTCCTCTCTCGATTCTTGCCGCGAGAGCCAATCCCTCCGTCGCTAGGGTTCCGCCTCTGTTCTCCGTGGAGGTAAGTCTCTGGCTCTCCTCTTGCACAGCAAGTTGGAAAATCCGTCCAATCGGCGGCGGAGGCTCCATGGCCAGAATTTGCGACCTGAAAGTGAGGTAAGAATCGTTGAGTATTAGCAAAAATCTGGTTGCCTTCTCTCGGTCCTTCATCCCCTTGTATTGTTGGAGAGTTTCTTCGGATCCGACGAGTTTTTCTTCGGCGGCTTCTAGCTCGTTCCAAAGAGCTGAGAGCTTGTTGAAGCAGGCCGTCACGGTCATGTTTCCCTGCTTCAGTTCAGAAAGGGCTTGATGTAACGAAAAAATCCTTGCCCGATCCAATTTCCCGTACATCTCTCGTATATTGTCCCAAAAAAATTTTGAGTCCTCTGTCAGAGGCAACCCGGCGGCTATTTCTGGGCTGATACAATTCCCTATCCATGTTCTAACGAGCTGATTGCATTTTTTCCATTGTTGCCCTAATTTTTCATCAGTTGGGACGGGAACTGTTCCGTCGACAAACCCTTCTTTGTCTTTTGTGATGAGGGCTCGGCGGAATTCCCGCGCCCAACTCGAATAATTCTCGGATCCTGTGAGATGGTTGCTGATGAGCTTCAACTCGGGTCCGTCGGCTGTGGAAACATACAGTGCGTGCATCGCCGGATTCTGGGCGACCCATGGCGGCCGCAAAAGGAAAAGGTATGAACCCTGTTGGAAACCCCGCATTGGTTGTAGTCTGTCCCTGATTCAAATTTCCAGATCCACCCGTCTGCTCAAGACCTATGGTTGTGTTTGCCCCAGCGTTGGTTGGTAGACCTCCATCGGTCCGCACGCTCTGGTAGCCCGGATGTGATATATCTGGATTTGATCCAAGCATCCATGGGTACGGCATCCATTGATAAGGATAGCCAGAGAAAGGTAACCCTGGATTGCATTGAGCCGGATTGGGTTGCCAGGGCGTGTGTTGTGTTTGACTGGGTAGTTGATCAGCTACTGGATTGACAACGGATGAATTCGGGGTTGCATCGACTGCTGGCTGTTCTTCGGTGACTGAGGTAGGTGTTTCTGGATTTGTCATGGTGGAAAAAAATCCTGCAATAACTCTGTTTTGCAGGTTGGCCAAAAAACGAAGGAAACTCTATTTTGTAGGTTGGCCAAAAAAAAAACGAAGAATCAAGAATTCCTGCTGGATGTTGTTTTGGTTTGCAAGTGTGGCTACAACCAAGAACAGAAGATCATGGAAGGCAATTCAAAGACAAGTGCGGAAGCTAAGCCAGAACTAGAAAGCGCTCTGATACCATGTAAGAATGTGAAAGAGAGAATTTGGGGAGAAAAGCTTTCTGTATTTCTGTATATCTCTGTACGTACAATGTCAATGTTTATATTACAAGACATGTATATGAAAAAAGGAAACTAGATAATGTACAGACTATATTTGATATTAATTGATCCCCGATATGATCTTAATTGATCTGAGGAATATTTAATGCAATTTGGAGATATCTTGCGTATCTTCCAACAAGTCTTATGCGAGATCCTCATCTTCATCTACCAACAAGTTGGAGAGGTACTTGACAACGAACTATTCCATATACATTGAAAGAGTCAGCGAAAATAGTGTCTGCATCTGAAGGGTTGGAAGAGCTAGCTTCACGTGTTCATACTCTTTCGATCCTGCTAACATGTACGGTGCTGTCGAAGACCGTACTTAGTACTAGCCAACGGATTTGCTCAACGTGCCTAACGTAAATAAGGGGACAACAACGACACTTTATCATCCAAATCAATATGAGGGATACAACGCCGAAGACATCGATTATTAAACATTCTCTTGGGTGTAAATTGTGTGTAATCATCATGAGACACGAGTACATATAGTTTTATTTTACTTTTATTTTAAGATGTACTTGTACTTTAATGAGTTGTTTATCATTAATTTTTCTTGGTTAAATTTTAAATTATTTTTAGCATTTTTGTCCAATCAAACTTTAAATATTATCAATATACTGGTATGTCGTGTTTTGAATGTACAATGTACCATCCTATTTATTCTAAATATGATTTTATTCCCCTTTCTAGCAATATATATATTTTTGTAGCTCACCATGTCTAGCCTAGTGTCACAATCCATGATTCTTCCGTATTTGGGAACCCATGGGAGTGAAGCTTAGAGTTATTGAGTGAAGAGTGAGGACGCAGAGAGGATGAACACAGCTGGTCCGTGGGAATGGCGTTAGAACGGTTGGTACTAGGAGTTCTAGAATATAATGATTATATTACTTAGGAGTCCTGAAGGCAAGATTGACCTCCGTGCACAAACTAGTGGGAAGTTGATGCCACTCTCCTGATGAGGTCAGGGAAGGCCAAAACCAGTTGTTGAGCCTAAAGAGGGCTGCTGTCTCACTCGATTGACTAGACGTCCGAGCAAAATTGGGTGTGGTACGATCTCGTATAAAAAAAGCTATTCGTCGTATTGTTCATTGGAATAGCTATAGGAGGAAGGCTGGCCTAGCGAGTGTCGCTAGCTAGGTGCCACACAGGTTGATCTGCAGCCAAGGAAACTACCGACCCGTGACAAATGGTATTAGAGCGAGGATCCTTCCAGTAGATGGGTGATTCAGGGAAATGCCTGTGGTTTTCTTGATCCTATAAGGGCAGAGAGTGATCGCCAGGGCCAGAGGGGGCTCGGACAACGTGCGGCTCTCGTCTAGCTTCTAGAATGGTAATGGGGGCATAAGAAGAAATCGAATTGCTCGCTAAATGGGGATAACATTCCTGGGTCAATGAACGAATTTTAAGAAGAGGTTTGTGATCATGTTTTCACCAAGGGGACCCTCTGTTGGCTTGCAAAGATTAGGAGGAGCTTAGTAGGCAAAATGAGGTGCTACCGTAGGAGTGTAGTTGGCTAAGGGTGCCACACTTGTCGGGGAGCACAAGTGATTGGAAATTTGCGAACATCTTTGATCGGGGGAAGCAAGCAATGAAGTGGAGTGATTTGTTTTTGTTGGGCGACGTTGTCATCTATGTAAGTCCCAGGGAGTGGCATTGATGGTTAGGAAAGCGCAAGGAAGCGACAAAACAGCTTGCAACGAGGGCGTTACAGAATTGAGCGGGGGAGTTTGTCACGGTCAGTGATTCTTCCGTACCTATGAACCCTTGGGAGTGAAACTTGGAGTTATTGAGTGAAGAGTGAGGACGCAGAGAGGATGAACACAGTTGGTCCGTGAGAGCGGCATCAAGATGGTTGGTGCTAGAAGTTATAGGATATAATAATTATATTACTTAGGAGCTCTGAAGGCGGGATTGGCCTCTCATGCACAAACTAGTCGGGAGTTGATGCCGCTCTCCTGATAAGGTCAGGGCAGGTCAAAACCAGTTGTTGAACCTAAAGAGGGATGTTGTCTCGCTCGATGAACTAGACACTCGAGTAAAGTTGGGCGTGATACGATCTCGTATAAAAGAGCTATTTACCATATTATTCACTGGAACAACTATAGAAGGAAGGCTCACCAGGCGCCGCATAGGTTGATCCACGGCTAAGGAAACTACCGACTCGTGACACTAGCACATGGTTTGGCACGAGAAATTCCATGCTTGGCATGATCCTATAGGTAGAGCTAGCTGAAATAAACCTAGGAAATTTCATATTTTCTCTAAGCCATTGTCACGTCCGTTTTATTTCTTACATTAGTCAATGTCAAAATTTTGCAAAATGTTTTCTTAAATTACAGTTGATCTCTCCAAATATATGTCTAGCCTTCAAAACCCTATATTATATATGGCCAAAAGACGAAAATACCCTTATCTAAGTTGGCAAAATGATAACATGGCTCTATCCATTTCAAGACTAGCATCCATCCTCCAAATAAACCGTTGTTTAGTCAATTACATGAGCATACACTAGAAAAAGAATCACGCATATTCTGCACGTCACTCACCCTATTTGGAAACACAAACAGAGACAACACATGGAGTTATGCCGGGTCAAAAAGTAATGAAGGATTTTCACCTCATTACATCTTTGGAATATTCAAAATGGCATTATAATATTAGAACACTATCTTATGGGTTAATATCATAAAAAAAAAAAAAAAATCTAAATTATGCCCACTATAACACAAATACTGGAACTTTCTAAACTTACCCAACTTTTTTTTTTGTCATAAAAAACACTGAAGTTATACTAGTGTGACAAATACACCATGAATGAAACTAAAATAGATTTATATATATATATATATGTGTGTGTGTATAAGTTTGGATTTTTTTGTAACACAAAAAATAGTTGGAGTATTTGTGACAAATTTAGAGTTTTTTATGACACAAAATAAAATTTTTGATATTTGTATTACAATGGGCATAATTTATAATCGTTTTTAAGGTATTTGCCCTTATTTGGTAATTGCATTTGAGGAATTATTTTAAAATAGGCGGTACAATTGAACAACCGAACTCCAGTTCTTTGGTTTTGGCAAATGATCAAGACCTTCAACACGGGTACCTTGGTGTCCAATTAGTGAAAAATTATCAGAAAAATACTGAACCTTTTTACTTGGCCAATTTATTCTGAAACATTTTTATGGTGTTTTAATTTAGTTATAAATCTTTCGATTGTATTAATTTAGTCATAAACCTTCCGATAATTTGTCAATTTATTTATTCTAGCCAATTTTGGCTTAAAATCACTAACATGACAGTGTAATTAACACCAACTTATTCTACATGATATGGCTAGCGTTAACGCGGAAATTTTTTGCATATTTAAATTTTTTTCCAATTTTTTCATTATTTCCCTTTTTTTCTTTTTCCAACCTTAAGCCAGTTGGCAAGGTCACTAGCCAACCCTAGTTGATTGAATCTGGGCGAGGGCTGCCTCCCCACCTCGCTCAACAATCCTCTCCCAAGGTTGGTGAGGGCCTAGGCAAGGCAAGGGTTAGTGAACGACCTCATCAGCCCAAGGTTGGAAAAAAATAAGAAAAGAAAAAAGAAAATGAACAGGAAAAAAAGAATAATAAAAAAAATAGAAAAATTGCAAAAATTGCAAAAATTGTCCATGTCATAGTCGAAAGGATTAAATTAGCAAATTGTCTAAAAGTTTAGAATTAAATTAGCACAATTGAAAGGTTTATAACAAAAGGTTTATGAATAAATTTGTCAAATTAAAATGTTTATAACTAAATTGACACAAATGCAATGACTTAAGTCTTTTTTAGTAATCTCCCTATGCAATGCCTAGTAAGAGTGATCAATGGTGACTCCATTCAATTTGTTTCGATTTTGAAACCCCGAGTTTTTTATGAATATTTTCAAAACCCTTTTTTCAAATCCAATTCTCAAACTTTCTCCTCATGGTCGGACTCCTCTCGGACAACGATTCCGAGGAGGTATTACTAATATAGCTAATTAATTGTTCAATTAACAAACGATGCGATGCTAACATGCCGCTCCCCATCAATTTTCATTTTCATGAATAATGAAAGCATTAATTGGAAGGAAAAATAATACGGTGGGGGATCTCAATTGAACGGAAAGGTCTTCAGATACTTTGTTCAAGATTTGAACAGAGTTGACCGGTTGCTGGGGCAACCTCTCCTCGTCCGAAAACTCGTGAGAATGGCACGGTGGTTGTTGAGATGTCATGGTGACCGTGTGACATGGCACGAAAGCGATAGACCGGAGAAGGAAGAGGAAAGGAAGATCCCGAGAATTTTTCAGAGGACAACAGAGAGGGCTTAGAGTAAATTTTCTTTTATAGGGGCATAACCTTTCGCGGTGCACGACCGTCTGACCGACATTACATGTTGTAAGATGAGCCTTTCGCAGGATTTGGTCCGCGGGCTTTGTATAAGCATAAATGGAGTGGTCAGGATCTCACTAAGAAAGAGACAAAACTTATCTTACGAGCAATAAAAGAAGCGAACATAGTCAACTAAGGTTTAGCCTAGCCGGTCACGATAGATCCAGCAGGCGGCAGCTACTCAATTCGCCCCTACAAATCGACACTTGTGTGAATGTGTATCGTTGCTCTGATCCCACCTTCAAGGGAATATTTGTTTTCTTCGAACCCTATAGAAAACGCAAGCTAGCAACCACAAGCGGAAATAAGGAGACTAAAAACAGTAAATGAGGACCAGCCGAAAGAGTTCACTTGAGTCGGCCAAGGATGTAAGAGAGATCTGGCAAAGCGACGAATTTTGGAGATTGGAAACAGCCTCCCACTCGAGAAAATTGTCTAAAAATCTTTAAACGCAATATACTTTTATCAATTCAATAATAAACTTTTAAACTCTATCAATTGAATCTCAAATGTTTTCATATTTTGCTATTTGAGTCCACCCGACCAATTTTGACTTGAAATCACTGACGTAAATATCGACCGTTCTACATGACATGGTTGACACTAAAATAGATAATTCTTTTTTATAGTTTTATCTATTTTTTTATTTCTCTATTTTTTTCATTTTCCATTTCTTCTTTTCTTTAATCTAATCCTAAGCCCCCACAATACCCTCACCCAGATCTAGGTGAGGGCCAAAATGCCGTTGCCTAACTCAAGCCAGGCGCCTAGATCTAGCCGAAGGTTGGCTAGTGACCTCATCGGCTTATGATTAGAGAGAAGGGAAAAGAAATGGAGATATAATAAAAATATATATATTAAAATATTGGTCAAAATTGTCCACGCGCCAACATTTCCAATAAATATTAACAAAATGGACTTAATTAGAAAATTAAAAAATTTGGTATCAAATGATAAAAGTCCACGAATTTAACTTTTTGGATAATTTTCCGAATACTCGCCACAAACTCCTCGACTCGCTCGTTTCACGCCGATCCGAAGGACCCAGAAGGACCCAGATGCTGGTGTGATCTCACGCTCACGGAAGTCCCTACATGTCCAAAAATCCGCAGCAGAGAGAAATAATCGCCCCCTCTCCCCCCCCACCCCCACCCCCAACGTGTTGCATTAACCCAATCTTTTTCACGGCAAAGAGACAGAGACAGAGACACGGCAGAAAATTCAAAGTCCCCAATCTTCCCGGTAAGCCCCAATCAGCTCCACCACATGTGGCGCAAACCGCAGTCACGCGCGCCCCCTCCCTCCCTCCCTCCCTCCCTCCCTCTCCCCGATGCGTTACCGCCAGGCGTCCACCCACGCGACCGAAATCCATCCATCCATCCATCCCGCCTCCAACGTCTTCTTTAAACATAACACCAAAAGCCAGCCAAGAACGTGTTGAAATAGAGGGCCGGATTTTTGTAATCATAACCACGACCTCCCTAAAAATTATCATTATCCCAAAACACGCACCAAGTGAGACCCAAAAAGGTTAAAAAAAGGAACAAAAAAAGAAAGGAAAAAGGAGAGCAGGGGGAAGACCCTGCGAAGGCAGTGATGCACACGTATGCTCCCCCATCTTGACCCGATCAAAGCCGCCTTTTCCATACGCCAGTCAAACCCGCAACCTTGACCAGCCCCTCCCCTCCCCCACCTCCTTCCTTCCCCATTTTTCCACGGTCAAACTTCTCTTTCATCTTCAAAGAAGAAGCTCCCGCGACCCCGAACCAAACCACGACACCCCCTCCTTCGCCCCTTCCTGTATATATACACACGCCATGGCCATCTCCTTTTGTCTCAGTCAAGCCTTCATATCATATACCATCTCCCTCCCTCCCTCTCTCTCTCTCTCTCTCTCTCTCTCTCGCGGGCGCGCTCTCTCTACGTATCTTTCCCGTTCGTTCGTAGAATTCAGCGCACGAAAATAGAGCGGAGGAGACGGGGCCCAGATGAAATCTTCGTTCACCGATCTGTTGAACGGCAGCATGGGCATGGACAATAACCACTGGGCGTTCTCCGGGACGGCCCCGACGGCCAACGTCTCGATGGAGGCCCCCAAGTACAGGTCCACCGCGCCTCCTTCCCTGCCCCTCTCGCCTCCTCCGATCTCGCCTTCTGGCTTCTTGACCTTCCCGCCCGGCTTGAGCCCCAGCGATTTCCTCGACTCGCCGCTCCTCTTCTCGTCTTCCAATGTGAGAGCCTCTCCCTCGCTCTTCGTTATTGCTTTTCGTGGCTGTGTTCGACCGTGTTTCGAAGTTTGAATTGAACCCGTTTCCCGGGGGGGTTCTGTTTGGCGCGTGCAGGTTGAGTCCCCGACCGTGGGAGCTTTTGCTGGGGAAGCTGCCAGCTGGAGGAGCGGCGGCGGCGGCTTCGGCGGTGCTTTCAAGGGGGAGGAGAAGTTGTTCTCTGACTTCTCTTTCCAACCCCACCAATCACGCCCCACCGCTGCCGCCACCGCGGCGCCATCCTCCATGCCTCAGTCATCTTCGGCCATGGTTTCTGTGGTACGCTTTCTATTGGAACTGTTTCAATGATCTGCCCGGATTACGTGTGATGATCCTTTAGGTCTATCTGTTCTGCTCATTTTGTCAGCTCCTAGCGATTACTGTCGTGAAATTGTGTCTCTATTTGCGTGCGCGTATCGTGTGTACATCGATTGTTGTCTATATCAAGTTGGTGGGCGCAGAATTTTACAGGGTGAACTCTGTTTTTAGTTTGTTTAGCCTGTAGGAGTCCCGGATAGATGAAATTTTAACATAAGCTGAAAGTTTACTAAAGGAACAAGCTGAGCGAACGTCTCCGAATTTTGGTGAAATCTGCCTAGATTCTCTTTCTAAGGATGGTTCTCGATCTACCTTTGAACAGGAGGTGTCGTCAAAGACTCAAGACTCATGGAATTACTATAAACCCTTGATGCAGACGGATGTGTTGCCAGAGAAGAGAGGACGTGAAACGTCGGAGTTTGCCCGGATCCAGAACTCGGCAATTCCCGCGAGCCAAACAAGCACACAAAGCCTAACACCACCTTCTGAAACACTCCCGGCCAACGCGAATACTAATCCTCATCCATCCTACCTCATCAGAGAACAGAAGAAATCCGACGATGGGTACAATTGGAGGAAGTACGGTCAGAAGCAAGTGAAAGGGAGCGAGAACCCGCGCAGCTACTACAAGTGCACACACCCAGCTTGCCCAACGAAGAAGAAGGTCGAGAGATCCTTGGAGGGACACATTACCGAGATTGTGTACAAGGGAACTCACAACCACGCCAAGCCACTGTCCACCAGGAGATCGTCTTCCCAATCGATTCAGCCTCAGTCTTCTTCCACTGCATATTTGGAGAATCCCGATCGATTGGCTATGGTCCTGTCCGAAAACGGGCAGCAGGACTCTTCGGCCTCAATGGGGGATGAGGATTTCGAAGAGAACTCTCAGATGAGCAACTCTGCAGGCGATGACGATGGAAGCGAACCTGAAGCGAAGCGATTGTGAGTTCCTTCATATGATGATATCATCACAAGAATTGTGGTTTTTTCTTTTGCGAAAAAGACTGAATGTTGAATGTTTGTTTTCCCTTTGCAGGAGAGGAGAGAATGAATACGAGAGCTATGCAGCTTCTGGCAATAGGACTGTGAGAGAGCCTAGAGTTGTGGTTCAGACGATGAGTGAGATTGATATTCTCGATGATGGATATAGATGGAGAAAGTATGGACAGAAAGTGGTGAAAGGAAACCACAATCCAAGGTACGTGACCCTTAAATTTCACATCTTAAAACTTATATTCAAATTAAATGGGCGAAAAAAAGAGAGAGAAGAGAAGGCCTAGTTGTGGAACAAACCATTGATTGTCCTACTTTTGTTGACCCACAGGAGCTACTATAAATGTACATACGCCGGATGCCCCGTGCGGAAGCACGTCGAGCGGGCATCTAACGATATGCGGGCCGTGATCACGACTTACGAAGGCAAGCACAACCATGATGTCCCCGCACCACGTGGCAGCAGCACTCAATACGTGAACCGGCCTCAGCCTTCTAACACAGCAGCAGCATCGCGCCGATGCCAATCAGGCCCTCCACTGTAGCGGGCCACTCTAACAACTCGACCTACCTAAGTTCCATAGAGAATACGAGGTTTCAACGATCAGGGAACCACGCGCCCTTCACTCTGCAAATGTTGCAGAGTTCAGATAGTTACGGAGCCGTGGGATCAGGGAAGCAAGGGGGATCGTACATGAATCAAACCCCAAACTGGGATGACATGTTCGCGAGGACTAAGGAAGAGCCAAGAGACGGCTCGGAGTTCGACTCGTTTCTAAACTGAAGCTTCTAACTCCAATATAGAACAGGACGGTGAAAAGTTACCCCCTACACACACACACAGATACGTCATGTACATTGAAACTACTTCATAGGGTAGGCTTTTTGTCCGTGACGCGATTTCATAGTTAGGATTCGTTCATTTGTTTGTAAAACTAGAAAGAATAACGTAGTGTCGAGCAAAATGAATGTCTGCTCAAAGTTTGAATTAGCAAAACTCATTTGTAACGCTTTTCCTTTGGAAATGGTCAAAGTTTCTCAACTTTCTACACATTTCCTATCGCTTTTCTATTCTGCAGCAACCTCGTTCAGTACATTCGACTGAACCTTTGGAACAAGATGACAAAAAGCAATGCAAAAGATGGTGCCATCTCTGGCTGAATTATCAACAACAACATTTGAGTCGTGTGTTAATATCTGGCGAAGATACAGAAAAAAATATATGTACATATGCTGGCCCACAAAGCTTTATGGACCATTTCTTGGAGCCAATAGAACCTTCTTCCTTCAACGCTGAACTGACCGGTCAAGTCAAAGCTACGTGGTTTCGTGGAAACTGGTAACCAACTTGGCTCCATAACCTACTCGATCAGCCCTAAACTATTCAATTAACAAAGCATGCACTGAAGCGAATCTAGACCACTAAAAATGGCGAGCTCCATGGATCTTACCGTTTATTATATTAGCACACATATACTAGGTTCATCGAACTCATTTTCGCGTATATGACATATTAAATTCACTTTGCCCTTAGAAGAACGATTATATTAGATGAGGTGGGGAGGACATGCAAAGTCATGTTTGTATGTAATTGCGAGGTTCCTAATTTGCGAATCCTTAGCAAGAGATATTCCACCTTTGTTATTTTTTATTCTTGAAATCATAGTGAAATCCGCGCTGTCTTAATGATTAATTTACAAATCAATATGTTTCACACCATACAAATGGATTAGGCGTCATTGGTGAAAACATAAATTGAACCATCCTCTAATGCAGAGAGATCAAAGATTAAATATAAGATTACGTTGACAATCTGTATCCGGAGATAACTGCCGACAACGCCAAGGACAAGAAGGCCAAGAAAGCCATGGTGATGGCGGCAGCAGATGAGTCCGTTAACGCATTGTCTGCGCCGTCCCTCATCCCATCTGTCAGGGGAATGGCTGCAGATACCGCCGATATTAGAAAGTATGCCATGACCTAAACCAACACCCGAGCCAAGATGCTCACAGAAATCAGTCAATTCAAGTGATCAATTCAGAGGATCAAAGACTCAAAAACAGATGACATAAGCCATCAATCATTGCCAGCAAATCGTCTGACCCTTTCAGCAGACACATTCTTCATAAAGTAGTCATAAAATTTATCATATGGTGACAACCACCTTGCCCTGGATTCTCTGTATTATACTGATTGTTTACTACGTGTTTGTGCCAGATTGGATATGACCAATGACACAGACCAGGAAGACAAAATTACTGGATAGTTTCTCAGAAAATTGGAGCTATTAATCTAGAATTAATTCCTTCATCAAGTTTCATATCAGTACATTTTCTCCCTCTTTGCTTGCAGTTGCCCCTAGTACCTTCGCCACAATAGAATGGAAAACTCCCACTAGAGTCAAGAGTCGATTGATGTACTTTCCGGTGATCCTGAGGGCAAATTCAGGATCAACATTCAGGTACGTCCAATGAAAGAGATCGTTCGATGATTCCAATGTAAGCAAATAAAGTAACGGATAGGGAAGACTGTTTCCTTAGAAACTGCAGTTTAACCTTTCTCAGGACATAACAGGCCAACTAATGCAGAAGAAGCAGAAACCAGAGGGGCAAAATACGAGCACCTGATCACCACAAAAATTGATCAAGGCAGACGTCCGTTGTTCAAGGAATTGTCTTCCTGTAGAGATTTGATAAATGTGTCTTAATGCTTGAATCCCTGTGTACAGGGACGATAGGATTGCGATTGCCAACAAATACCTGATAGGATCATGTTCTGCACGATCAGTTTCGAGTTCTCGATACCCAATTGGATCTACCCACTTGAGAGCGATTATGAGTTATTAAAGTCAACACTTGTTCTAGTAGATCGAACAATTCGATCTGCCTGTGTCGAATAAAAGAAAAACACACAGTTCCTGTGATTGATTCTGTCTGTATATTATTTTCTTAGCGCTATCACATACCTGTACTCTTCATACTTGTGAAAATCTCTCCAGCCGCCGTGCTCGTTGCTGGCCATTATAATGAAAGCAAGCAATGAGAACAGGAAAGCCAATCCCTGCAAAGCGAACCTGCCTTTCCTAAGCATATCTTCTCTCCTCCACCACCTCAAAATCGACGACACCACAAGCCCTGCTGCTGCTATCTGGTTCTCCGCACCAGGCCCAGGCGAAGCCCTGGCCATCATCAATGGCGGCGCCTGGACGTACTTTTTTGGCTTTCCGTCCTCAGAGTCTGGCATTTTTCGATTTGATACTGTTCAATCTAACTCCTCTAAACCTGCGCCAGTGTGCAATGGACAGAGAAGTGAAACTGAAACAGAGCGACCGATTGACAAATAAAATGCCCTCGACCTCGTCGCCGTTGTCTCGTCTTCTTCGTCTGCTTTTTTGTTCCCCTTCCAAACGCCGTGACGCCTACCTAGGAATCACAGGGTTTCTCCTTGTCTTTTGCCAGTCGAAGCAGTGGAAAGAGCAGAAACTTGTCCGTATGACGAACTTATTCGGTTGACCCGGCTACTTCAAGAACTGTCCGTGGCGGGCAAATCACCTCCGAGGTCATTCAACCTTTTGCTGGTGTTTTGGAACGTACCTCTCAACTTTTTGATATTCATAATCGAATCACCAATTTCACGTTCTCCTTTCACCTTGTCCAGCATTTCGTCGGGACCATATAGAGAACATTTCACATATGGTCGCCTAACTTTAGTCCAATTTTATCGGGGTGGCTGAACTTTGACTTCCATACGGAGTTCTTTGAAAGTGGAAAGAGTGGTCTAATTGAAAGTGAAAGTAAAGCTAAAATTTACTTGCTATAGCGACCGAAAGCAAATGCCAAACCTAACATGGGATACTGGTTCTGACCATCATTGGCTCGATTCTATTTGCATTACATCTTGGTTTGATTCACAAACCAAACTGACAAATCAAATGTTCATCTGTTTCCTTTTTGGATGGACCGAGCAGACATGCCGAAACCTAATACAGGATCCCCGTTCAGACAATTCTGTTCGAAATTCTTGGCTTATGCCAGGCCTGGGCCCTATCGTACCATACTTTTTCTACCCTTGTGCAGCAAATCTAGGGCCTTGCACAAGGCCCCTTATCCAAGGCCCTTATTCCCTTGTGCAAGGTTTCTGCTCCTTTCAGGAATTTCACTATAAATAGAGCACGAATTTTCTATTTTTCTCGAGGTAATTCATTCCATCTATCTTTTTACCTTGAAACTCTCAATTTTCAAGTTACCAATCACTGTTTTGGGGGTAAATTTGGCGTCTTAACGAGGTTCTGATCTGAGGAGACAGAGTCCATGTAAGGTTTCTAAACCATCTTTTAAATAAAATTATAGTCGTCATAATGCTAAAGTAAGATTAGGAATTTGAAAGGATGCTTTCGTTATTCTGCACAATGAAATTTATAATTTTCAAAATTAAATAGGCAAATATTATGTTAAGAAATACTGAAAATCCGAAAAGAAAAATATATAATTTTCATTCTGCAAAGCAAAATAACTAGATACCTCCTCTGTTCTAAATACTTGAATTTATGTAATATCGAAAGGATCGGTCCAGGTAGACCTAATATTAAATATTTAATGGCCACCCAATCACAAATCGAGGCCTCTGTATTCCACGTTTTCTCAATATGTTTCAAAAATTATAGATAATTTCGTAAAGCTATTGATAGAAAATGAAAGAAGAATTTTGAAGAGAAATTGTTATGTATATTCTATCTTGCACTGTGTACATTGATCTATTTGTAATGTAAGAATGAAAGAAATAATTGGGAAAAAAATATACAAAGATTACAATTTGCTATTTACTGGAACAATCACCAATTCACTTGATCAATCAATCCATAATCGAAATTGGTATCACAATTGGAATCTTTGATAAAATCCAATCATATCTTCAACATTCCCTCTCAAGTTGGTGGTCTATATATGTCAAGGACACCTAACTTGCTTAATAGATACGTATGTTGTTTTTGGCACAATTGTTTAGTAAAGATGTCCACAAGTTGCTCTATTGTTCTAATTCCTCTTGTTATAAGGATTCCGTCTTTGATCTTATCCCAAGTGAAGTGACAATCAACTTATGTATGTTTAGTCCTCTCATGAAAGATCGGATGTGCTACTAATTTGAGTGCAGCATCATTGTCACAGAATAATTCACTTGGTCCGTTGACTTGTATTCCAAGATCCAAAAGTAGTCCTTGTATCCAAACTATCTCGCAAGTAGTTTTTGCCATGGTTCGAAACTCCGATTCAGCTAATGATAGTGATACGGTTGACTATTTCTTTGTTTTCCATGAGATTAATGATTTTTTCAACTTGATATAGAAACCAGTGATGGATCCTTCTGGTCATTGGGCAAGTAGCATAATTTATATCATAGTAAGTTGTCATCTTCATGCTACAATCACGAGATAAGAATATACCAAAATCTAGACCTCCCTTCAAATATTTTACAACCTAAGCAACATTCATGTGGGATTGTTTCGGACCATGCATGAATTGGTTGAGAATTTGCACTGCATAACATATGTCAAGTCTTATTGTGGTAAGATATATTAACTTTCCAACAAGTCCTTGATATCCTGATGAATCCTTAAGTAATAGATCCTCGACAGATGGAGAAAAGTTCTAATCATACTCATGAGTTGTTAGCTTGACATTCTATTCGATCGGTATGACAATTGGCTCGCAACCTGATAACCCTCCTTTCGAAATAATTTCTAGGATAAATTTTCTCTGATCGAGACTAATTCCTTTGTCAGACTGAGCAATTTCAATGCCAAGAAAATATTTGGGAGATCCCAAATCCTTGATGTAATATCATCAACATATATTAGCAAGTAAATAAATGAATTTCCAGCAGTCCATGTAAATAAAGCATAATCATGTTTAGAATGATGAAAACCTGCATTGGTTAGTGCAGCAATGAACTTGGCATACCATTGCATGGATGCCTATTTCAATCCATATAGGGATTTGCGCAAACGACACACTCGAGCCTCCCCTGTCTGCGTAAACCCAATAGAAAATCCATGTAAATTTCCTTCATCCAAATCACCATGAAGAAAAGTATTGTGGACATCTAGTTGATGTAATGACCAATTACAAATAGCTACAACTAACAAGAAGGAGCGGACAATTACCTCTTTTGCAATAGGAGAGCAGGTTTCATGATAGTCAAAACCTTCTCGTTGAGTGAATCCTTTTGCAACCAAACAAGCCTTGTAGCGTTCAACTGAGCCATCTACCTTAAACTTGATTTTGTATACCCATTATGGCCAATCGGTTTCCAATGAGGGGGTAAAGGTACAATATCCCAAGTGTGATTTTCAACCCACGAGTGCATTGAATTCTGATTCCATGGCGCGTTGCCATTGAGGTTCACATGGTGCTTCAGCAACTGAGGATGGCTCATGCTCTTTCGAAACCCAACTGATGTAACACATGCTCTGGAGATAACTGACTAAAGGAGACATATAAAGAAACGTGATATTGTGTGCTTGGGTAGCCTTTAGTGGAGCAGATATAATTCTTGGTCCATGTTAGTGGACGAGGATGCCGCTTAAAATGCCAAGGTTGATCCATTACTACTTGTGTAGGCACTAGCGAAGGTTCAAGATCATTCTCTGTTGCGACCACTAGGGGAGAAATAGGAGAATTTTCTTTAATTAAAAATGGTAATTCAACTGTTGGATTCACAGATTCCTCCTGATTTGGCACTAGTAATTCCGATGCAATAAAAAATACTGTGGTGCCATGGATAAATTCTCATCAGATAGAATTTGTCGACAATTCTCTAAAGAGGGTAAGGATGATTGTGATGAGGATGCCACCTTCTGGAATGGAAATGGTCTTTGTGAAATATAACATCCCTACTTACAAAGAAATTTCTAGTAGATATCTCCATAACACGGTATCATTTCTGAAGAGTAGGATATCCCATAAATACACATTGAGTGGCACAAGGTCCCATTTTATCTTGAGGGCCCACGTTTGTCGCATAGCATAAACAACCAAATACCCTAAGGTCACATTTTCTGGCTCCCTATTGTAAAGCATTTCAAAAGGAGTTTCTCTATTAAGAATTCAAGTTAGGATGTAGTTAATTAGATACGCAGTCATGACCACACAATCTCTCCAAAAAGCTTTAGGAATAGAAGCCTAAAATTTTAGTGCACAAGCAACTTCCAACACATGTTTGTGCTTGCGCTTAACAATTCCATTATGTTGTGGAGTATGAATGCAAGAACTTTCATAAAATATTTTGCAAGAAATGAATTTTATGCAATCAGAAGTGACGAATTCTCGCTCATTATCTGCATGAATTTTTTTGTAGAGATTTATCAAATTGATTTCTAGTTAGAGAAAGGAAATTCGATAGATAATTAAAAGTTTGGTTTTTAGATTGCATAAGAAATAGCAAAGTGACACGCATATAAAAAGGGGATCCATCACGATGAGGAGTATGATAAAGTCCCCATATGTCCATATGAAGTAAAGAAAAGACACTATTAGGTCGAGATAAACTTATTGGAAATGATGCTTGAGATTGTTTCGCCTAATGGCATATTAGACATTTTGGATGAGAAAAACGTGCACTATGATTCAGTCGTTGATAAAAAAGAAGATTTTTATTTAGACTGATGGCATTACAAGAAATATTTCTAATAATCAACTCTAAATCATCTTGGGAATTAGACCAAAAATATAGTCCTTGTGCAACCTTACCCAAACCCATCAATTTGACAGTCAAATGATTCTGAAAGAGACAATTATGGGAATTGAATATAGCATGAGACTAAAAGAAGATTGAATTCAGAGTTAGGGATATATAGGACATTTTAAAGGATAAAATTTGGACCAAAATGCATGATTATCCATGCATCAACCAAAATAGAATTATCCTTATGAATAAATGTACCTAAGAAGCCTATGCTCTTGTCGCTTGTCTTTAGCTGATTCATAATCTGCACAATATTATGGTATTGCTCTTGAGTAATAGTTTGATGTGGGCCATCATTTTTTTGTGCATAGATTTGATATGCCGAAGATTCCCTCTTCCTCTTATCTTTCTCAATAGGTTTCCCATGCAACTTACCGCAGATGTCAACTTTATGGTGTGAGTACTTGTAATATTCACAATATTTATTTTTGAATTTAGAATTTTGCCCAATAACCTTTCCTGATGATGTGGCATCTCTAGAGCCATTGGATCCTTCATAGGCTAGAGCTAACGTGGCCTGATAGTAATTGTCAGATTCAATCGAAAAGATTGACGGACCAGGGTCGTCCGATCACGCGCGTTGATCCCAAGAACAAGGACCGTTCGATTGCACGTGTTGATGGCTGTCCGATCCTCTACACTGATCCAACAAGCGAGAGTCGTCTGATCCCGAGCGCAAATCTAGGCCGTTCATCGGATAAAACCTAAAATTTCCTTGATTTCGTCTGGCCACCACAAGCAAATATCCATTTCTCTCTCTCATTTGCTCGGCCGAGGCAACACTAGAGGGAACCGTTGTTGCTATGGAGATGTTGTTGCTCATCCGTCCATGCTCCATCGCCGCCAAATGCTGGCTCTCCTCCTAAACAGCCAGCTAATAGATCCGGTTGATTGGTGGTGTGGACTCCATCGCCAAGATCTGTGACCAAAATGAGGAATACGACTCATTCGAGATAAGTAAAAATTGTGTTGCCTTTTCTCTTTCTTTAATGTCTCGGTATTGTTGGAGAGTGGCTTCGGGACCCTCAAGCCGCTCCTCTGTCACCTTGAACTTGTTCGAGAGGGCTGAGAGCCAATTCAAGCAAGCAGTAACTGAGAGGTTCCCTTGCTTCAACTTGGAAATGCTTTGAGTTATCGTGGACAAGCATGCTCGATTGAGTCGTCCATACATTTCCTTAATATTTTCCCAAAAATTTTGTGAATCTTTGGTCAATGGTAGTCCGGCCGCAACATCGAGGGCGAAGTAATTCCTAGTCCATGTGCAGACTAATTGATCACATTTTCCCCAATGTCTTTACAAGCGCTCCTCAGCCAGGAAGGGGACTGCTCCATCGAGGAAGCCGTCCTTGTCCTTCATGACAAGTGCTCATCAAAGATCCCAAGCCCAAGCATTATAGGTCTCTCATCCAGTGAGTTGCAAGGCGACGAGTTGAAACTCAAGGTCATCGGCCGGCAAGGTGTATGGCAGGTAACTAGGCTCGAGGCAGCCACCGTTGCTAACTGGGAAACATACGGCGCAAATCTGGGTCTAAAAGCCGAGTAGGGATTTGCTCCTTGACCCGGTATGGGTTCGGATCTTTGACTCAGATCTGTCCGACCCGGTCCATTATTTGAGTTGATTTCGCGTGGAGGGAAGTTCTGCCCGCCTACACTAGACTAGGCCCGAAAGCCTGGATCTTTACTGGAATGACTGGGCCCACGTTTCCTCTAGCCTAGTGGCCCATTGGCCCTGAATAGGATACCACTGGATCGGTGGCCACTGAAGTGGGCCACAAAATTGGGCTGGCGTGGGAGCAGGAGCAGGAGGACCATCAATTTTGCTTTGGGCCCTGTCGGATGCCGAATAGGAGGGCGTTCTCCACTAAAATCTAGTCGCTCCGTCAGTGTCAGGTTTTGGTTTTGTGATGATGTAGGTGAGGTAGGTGTTTCCTCCATTGAGGAACTTTCGGTGCTTTTGTTTTTGGCCATGGTGTCAGTAAAAAAGTGTGAATTCCTATTCGATTTATTGGTCTGTTTTGCAAGAGATGGATCTGCAACAACAAACCAGAGAAAGAACCGAAGGCAACTCAAGAAATGCGGAAGCTAGGCCATGAAGGTCAACTGTAATATCGTGACAGAAAATGAAGAAGAATTTTGGAGAGAAATTGTTCTGTATATTCTATCTTGTATCGTGTACATTGATATATTTATAATGTAAAAATGAAAGAAATAATGGGAAAAAAATACTAAGATTGCAATTTCCTATTTATCATAACAATCATCAATTCATTTTATCAGTCAAGCCATAGTCGAAATGGGTATCACAATCGGAATCTTTGATAAAATCCAATCACATCTTCAATAGCTATTTTCAACTTTTTAAAAACCATTATCAACTGGATGGTCAAAAGGACGACAACATTCCAGTCAAAGTAGGGCAAATAGCAATCATTTAGTCAATTGTATCTCGTACACGTTAGACTTGAAGACTTATGCATGTTTTTGCACATCTTGCATATATTTGAAAAACTGAAAAAACACGAAAACACACATGGCACACGGAATCATGCAGAGGCATCAAAGCATGTGAAAGTTTTATCGGATTATTATGTATCTTGAAAAATCGAAATTCCATTGACAGCATTAAGAAATATATTTATAATTGCATCGGAGGACTTAACTGAAACATACGACTTCAAAAGGGCGTCGTGGGAGCGGTAATTCCTCCAAACCGTAATAGACATCCTGGATGTAGCTGTTTGGTTTTTTCACAATTGACTGCTACCTTGTATTGTGGTGGTGACACCCTTGCGTTGTGGTTGAACCAAATGTTCTAAGATTGTCTGAAACATTTCCCATCGTAGCGCTTCGCTCTTCCCTTTTGGTGCTTGCGGTTCCGGACGAGTGGGACTACAATGGGACACTCGAGTTTTGAGATTCTTCTTGCTCTCATATCCATGTTTTGAAAACATGTTTCTTCCTCCACCTAATAATTTGAATTCCTTTTGGATGAATTTTCATTGTTGTCATTGTGAAACGATAATAAAGGTTTATGAAGACTTCTATACTTGATTTGAAACTTGTATCTGCGGGAAAGCAAACTGTCGATAGAGACTTGCCAAAACCACGTGGTTGACTATTAGACTGACAAAACTCAATTTGTGTCCATCTCCCTTGACTTTCCTTTCTGTAAAAACGTGAGATGGGTAAAATTATTCATCTCGATTAGTATAATTAATACACGGAAATTTCCTTATCCATGCATATCAAGCAAAGGCTGGGCAGGGGCCACAAGGTGGGGGGCATAGCTGATGTTATTCTATATAGGCAATGTTGTCATCCGAAATTGAACTGGAATACGTCCTTCCCCAGGACCTCCTTAAGATGTAATCACCCTTCATTAATGGCGTGAGGTTTGGTGGGAAAAAGAAAACGTGGACCCAATGTTTCAGTGTTCAAAAAAAAAAAGAAAAGGAAAAGTTAAAACATGAGTGAGATTTTTTGTTTTTCTCAAAAAATGTCTAAAACGGACTTAGTTTCTAATTAAGGTATAACATGGTCAAATCAGTTTTTAAATAAGGATTTGAACTCGCCACAACCTAATTTTCACTAACCTAAGAGCATTTGATTTTTCCGGCCACTGGAATAAGACGTTTTTAACCAAAACAAAATCTGGATAGAGATTAAAAAGAATAAAGAACAATTTTAAAAGCCAAAAAGAAAAAGAAAAAGAAGTAGATGAAATTTAAACCAGAGGAAAGAGAAACTGTAAAAGAGAAGACGGGTAAACGATTCGGAGGGTAATGATCCATGCTTTTTTCTTCTTTTTTTTCGTTTTCTTGGCCAAAAAATAAAGAATGCAAGTTGTAGCTTGTCTCTTCTAAAGGGTAAACGATTCCAGGTTCACTTTAAAATTTAGAACCTACCCATCATAATAAGTTCATTACATACCCAAAAAATTGAAACCCACCCATCATAGGTTTTATGGTCAGTTTGATTGTGTAATCGGGTTCTATCTGCAGTAAGCCATCATCTCTAATGACTAAAATTTGCTACAATGTACTAATCACAACTCATATTTAAACACATAAAATTTATAAAATATTAATAAAATAAAAGTCTTAATTATATATATTGCAATAAATGGTGGTTCAGACTAATAGTTTTAAATTACACGATCATCAGCACACACCATGGGCGAAGACATATAATAAGAAAAATACAAAAACTTATTATAGGTTTCAGGTTCCTGATTTTACTTGAAACCCATACGTCAAAGCAGATTTCCTAATTTTTGGAATCTGGAATATACTTTGCAAATCTTATAACGTGAAACCAAATCGATTGCTACTGGTCTGATTCTCAAATTCTCAATCTACCCTGAAATGATAGTCACCCCTATCTCCTTCTTCACAATTCCTTCTAAGAGTGTGGGAATTTACAGAAAACTGATACGAGGGTCTTCAAAATCAATGTGTTCAAGAAGCCCAAGCCTTCTTTAAGTGCCTCATCCTATTCTTCACCTATATCGACCTTCGCCATTGAGTCGAGCTCAAAGCGTGCGAAGAGGCTTGGCATCAAACTCCACCACCCCATACTTGTGGTTAAGCTTTGTCACGACTCGACCATCAACCACCCACGATGGGGATTAACTACACTTGTGGGCGAAGTTGGAACGGCAATGGCGCACACCCTCAATTATCTGCAATCTCTATTCTCTGGTTTGAAATTAATTTTTTTCTTTTTGGCTTTTTTAGTTCTTTTTCTTTTTAATCTTTATCCAGATTTCATTTTGGATACAAATGTCTTATTTCAGTCACCGGAAAAATGAAGTCAATTTGTTGTCGACTGGCAAGTGCAAGCCTTTGTTTTAAACTATTTTGATCAGTTCTTACTTTTATCTAAAACAAATACTATTCGAGACCCTTCTAAAAAGAAAATCTTACTTCGAGATTTTTTTGAAATATTTCCTAAAAAAACACGAAAAGGTTTTCCCAGCTCAAGCTGCTCAACTGCTGAACAAACCGTGCCGAACACCAACGGCAAGAATTCACAGGCAAAATCTGCTGAAGCAGCCTGACATCGGCCCAGAAAAGGCGTGCTCTTTTGCCCTTTTTTCTTGCAATACACGGGGAGAAATCTAGCAACGGCTTGCCTCGAGACTTGAGTGGTTTGGTTATTTTTTCTTCTTTTTTTTGAACAGTGAGTGGTTTGGTTTGGTTGGTGCGTTTTGGGCCTTAGGCAAAGCTCACGGGATGACCCAATGACCCCGTGAGTCCTCTGCATCCTCTTCCTACCACCCTATCATCTCTTTCCTACTTCTAGGATGCGACTACCCAGTCGTGTCACGCTCAGGTTCCAATTCAATTCGAAGGTACTTTTTCCATCCACCGGATTAGAAGGTATATTAATATAAATGAATATTGCGCCGTGAGATATCAAATAGCCAACAAGATGCACTGATAGCGATTCCTATCTTGAAATAACTCAAACCACAAACGAGACCACACGCCAAAATAATACAGTGCTTGGACAAGTTGACAAGGCAACCCTGCCAAATTGTTTCATGCGGGAATCGACCAATCCGTCCCTAGCTATCTCAAAAACAAGCCTACATACGGAGAGCCAACCCTGTCACATTTATGAATGGACACCCGTTAGACATTGACACATCTTTCATCCCTTTTTTCTCTTCAAACCCCCTCTCCACTCCACTCTCTGACTCGACCATCGGAGGGGTTATCCAGGACCACAATAAATGGAGGTTGATCTCTTCTTGAGCGACAATAATTCAAAGGAAAATCGACCTCAGCTGGGGTAGCTTATAATGAAATCACTACCCGACAAGATCCGAGGTCTCGCGCATATTCAAATTATCTACAAAATATCTCTCAAAATCATGGACGTTTTTAAACTATCCAAACCCACACCCTACAAAATCTACTAAAAGACACATCTTTTAAGACATATCACGTGCCCAAAAAAGTTAAGTGATAAAATGAAATATGTTGTTTCGAAACATGTGTACATGCGTAAGCAAATAAAGATTCGAAACACATAGTTACTTGCGCATGAATATATAAGTCAAATTAGGATCCTTGTGTTCATGTTATCAGGAAGAATCATATTTGCCATGTCATTGTCATATGTACAGGCATACATGCTTTCAAAACACATGAACACGCACAATAGACACAGTCATTTTCAAGGCATAAAGTGATGCGAACCTTTTACCTCATGCGCCTCGATAAAATAAAATTCCATTCATGCTTCAAGCAATCGAATAATAAATGGATTGTGAATTATTTAAATGAAAATGTGGTATTGAAAGGGAATCGTGGTGTGGTAACCCTCTCACGTGACTGGACCTCCAAACGAGCAATCTTTGATTATTTTTTGTAAATAGATCATTTTTCTTCACAAGCGTACCTATTTAGTGCATTTTTCGAAACTTAGGATCTAAGCTACTTTTATAAAATTGATTATATCGACTCTATTATTTTTAAAGCCTGAAAATCAAGCATTAAGGAAGATCCTAGGGACCCACAAGGCGCCTACAGAGGGTAGGGCTCTGCAATCAATTCACCTTTCGGAGGGTGCGTTTGGATGGGCATTTAGAAAGCCCATCTAAGCCCCAAAGCCCTTTCACCCAAAAAATGGGTGTTTGGAACCATTCCCAAGGGCTTTCAAGTGAAAGTTTCCCTTGGGAATGCTGGAGGTCCATTTAATGAAAATATTATTTCCTATTTTACCTCAAAAGTTTTTTGAAAACTCACCGTTGCCCCCGCATTTATTTATTTTTTAAATAAAAAAGAGCAGCCCTTCGCCGATCCGGCGAAGGGCGACGGCCGCCGCCGAGCCAGATCGGCGCCGACGGCCGTCCGGGAGGTCGGGCGACCTCCGGCGAGGGTCGCACGACCAGCCCGAGGGCCGCCGGAGGTCGCCCGACCTCGGGCGACCCTCGGCGAGGGTCGCGCGACCACCCGAGGGCCCGGAGGTCGCCCGACCTCGGGCGACCTGTGGTCGCTCGACCCGGGGCCACGCGACCCAGCGACCGCCGCCCGGGTCTCGCGAGGGTCGCGCGACGGCGAGGGCGCCCGCGGCCGCGAGACCCAAGCGGCGGTCGCCGGGTCGCGCGGCCCGGGTCGAGCGACCTTGGTCGCCCGAGGTCGGGCGACCTCCGGCGGCCCTCTACTGGTCGCGCGACCCTCGCCGGAGGTCGCCCGACCTCCCGCCGACGGCCGCCGCCGACGCAGGATCGGCTCGCGACGGCAGCTCTTCGCCGGTCCGGCAAGGGTTTAGCGATTTTTCCAAAAAAAAAAAAAAAGAAAAGAAAATATAATACCCGTAAAGCCCCTTCCAAAAGTTTTTTACCAAACGCACATTCAACTCAAAGTCCATTTGCAAAAATTTTTACTAAACACAACTGCATTTTCCCCAAATAGCTTTGGGCTTTCAGCATTTGCATTGGACTCAAAACCCATTGCAAATGCTGAACCAAACGCAGCCGTAATCTGTGGATCGGACCGGTGGATTTGAGGAAAAGGAGTGGAGCAGGTGGGGACCGAATTGCTATAAATTGACCGACTGGCTTTTCTCTACTCCTACTCTCTTTTATTTTTTTGTTTACTTATTTCATTTTGTTTGCTTATGTTATTATTTCAATAATTTATGTTTGCTTGAATATTTGTTTTTCCCAATTAGTTGGCATGGTAATTTTGGGCCAACAGCTTAAACGCAAGGCCATAAGAAGAGAATCGAACTCTCTTACCATCTAAGCTAATACTTTATCTATTCAACTTTGCAATCACATACAGCCAGCACGATATAAATGTACATTATAGAAAAAATTACTCTTCCCACAATTACACATTGACCAAACCTCTAAAAATAATTTTTTAAAATATTATTGATGCTTTTGGTATAATTCTAGTATGTTATTTTATATTAATAAGTTATAAAATATAACTTTCGCAATATAAATAACTATTCACAATTCAAAAACAGTTTGGCGATAATCACATTTACTTTAGTTATTTCATTATAAGGTTCATTGCTTATTAACAATTGGTATAGTTTCAAGAAGGAGTCATTATATTAATTGGTACATTCATGACACTTGAAAAAAGTTATATTTGTTACATATTCATCAAGAAATAGATTATATATATTTTAAAAACAATGCAATTTTTAACCAATGAACCATTATTAGATTCACAATAGATTTGTTTAAATTACTAACGACTTTTGTAAAGTACATAACATCATACTAAATCTTTGTATGTTGGTCTTATCATTGTAAATTATTAACCGCACTTATAAAATTTGAAAGAAGTTGGTAAGATGTTGATGGTATTTTGTAAACCACACTCGCAAAATTCTAATGAAGTTGGTAATTTAATAATATATCGGAATGTTTGTAAATCCCTTATAAATTTTAAAGGTGTTGTGGTTTATTAACCACATTCGTAAAATGTGAAAGAAGTTGGTAACTTACTAATATATTGGGACGCGTGGTAAGTTTGTTATAAGATTAATATTTTACTAACTATACTTGTAAAATTTGAAAATGTTGGTTATTTACTAATTTCTTAAAGGGAAAAAGCTACTAAAAACTCTAAACTTTGCCTAAAATGACAAATTTATCCAACTTTTTTTTGTGATACAAAAAAATTGCAAACTTTTCCAGTTGTGATATATTTACCTAAACTCTATGGCTAATAGCATTTTTGTCTTTAGATTTTTAATTTTTAATTTTTTTTTATTCTCCTCTCTTTCTAACACTAACCATGGTGGAGGGAAGCTAGCCTCAGGTGAGGACTGCTGTCACCGACATCAGGCGATAGCACTCACCAACCCAAGTGAGGAGAGCCCTCACTTGCTTTGGGCAAGGGCGGCCCTCGCCTAGGTCGGATATGGGGATGTTGGCGAGGGCCATCCTTGCTAGCCCAAGTGAGGGTCACCCTCGCTTGCGTTAGGCAAAGTTGCCCTCCCTAGATCTAACAAAGGATGTAGGCAAGGGTTGCCCTCGCCAGATCCGGGGAGGGCTGCCCTCACCCAACATAGGCATGGGTGGCCCTCTCTTAAGTCTAACTTCTCAAGAAAAGATAGAAGAAGAAAATAAAAAAAAATCAAAATTTTAAAAGATAAAAGACGAAAATACCCTATAATTTAGGATAAATGTGCTACACAAATACAATTTTTAAGTTTTCTATGTCACGAAAAAAAGTTCAAAATAAATTTATAACAATTGACAAAGTTTTTGGTAACGACTTTTTTCCTTTCTTAAATTGATTGTAAATTTTCTATAGTAACTATTTTCAAAGAGGGCTGTTACTTTACTACAATACCAAAGAAGTTAGTAACTTACTTATCTATTAGGATGCAGGTAAATTTCCTGTTAGGCAAATATTTTACTAAGTTTGCTTGTAACAATTTAAAGAAATCGCCCACCTAGGTGGCACTACTGACGGCGAGCTTCTCCCCTTAACGCAAAGGGAGAAGTTCGATTCCCGGGTATTTGTAGGGTGACTTACTCGATAGCACGTGTGTGGTGGCTAACACGTGTTGTCCCCAAGGTGTACTCCAGTTACTCCCGGCCTTTCGGGCTATTTGTGTTGATACGGTGCGCGGGTTCCCTGGGTCACAAAAAAAAAATTAAAGAAGTTGATAAATACCATTTTATTGGAATATTGGTGATTTACTTCAGATTTAAAAATATCTAAGAATTCGCAAATCACGAGATCTAAATTAAGCTAAACGAAAAAAATTAAAACCAACTCAAACATGCCCGAAAATACTGGAAAGATGCACGATCGCGTCTCCACGTAAATTCTCATACAACGAAATTAAAATCCTACCGACAAATCACTTCCCATCTTCCCCAACTAATAATAATCTATTTCCCAAAAAGGAAATTTCCAAAATTAGAGAATCACGCACCGCGAAGAAATTCTTACGTCGATTCCATCCGGGCGAGATGATTCGCGTTCCATCCGATCCGACCCGACCCGCGGTCCGTTCCTCACCAAAAATCGCCCGACCCCTCCTCCCAGCCCGGGGACGCTTTTTCTCCTCCTTTGCGGACCTCCAACCGGCCGTTCCGGTCTCCGCCGCCGCCGCCGCCGCCGCCGCCAATCATCGTCTTCGGCGCCACTGCTTTTTACTCGAGCAGACCGTCAAAAAAAAAAAAAAAAAGGAGAGGAGTGAGGCCATACCCGTAACCAACTGCTTTTCTCCTTCCTCCCCCATCGCTTCCTCCTCAAAATCTCCTCCTCCACCACCATGCTCCTCCTCCCCGCTTCCCCCTCCCCTCCGCCTCCCGACCTCCGCCGCCCCCCGCCGCCCCCCTCGTCGGAGCCAACCACACCTCCGCCCGCTTCTGCTCCCGTTAATCCCCATCCCCCTCTCTCTCTCTCCTCATCTCCCTCCATCCCTGTCTCTTCGTGCGTTCCGCTCGCTCTCAGATCTGACTCTAGATTCCGATCTCTGCGATGATGGAGCCGCCTTCGGCCAAACCGAGCTTCCTCCGGAACATCCTCGTGCGGGCCCTCCTCTTCGGCGTCGTCCTCATCGTCCTCCGCTCCGCCTACGTCGTCACCACCGCCGGCGGGTCCTGCAACCTCGGCGACTTCTGCTTCTTCTCCATCCCTGAGAACATCAACCTCGTCATCGCCGGCGCCGGCGGCTCCGGCGCCGTCGTCAACGAGGTCGCCAAGTCCCAATCGGCGGCGGCTCCCAAGCGCCGCGACCCCCGCAAGAGCAAGGCGTGGGTCAGGGCCGTCCGGTTTTACTCCTCGGTGTTCCAGGATCTGATGGTGGACGCGTTCCTGTCGGCCGGCCAGCGGACTCTGTGCGTGGGTTCCGTCGCCGGCGAGGACGTTTTCGCCTTGAGGGACATCGGCGTGATGGACTCGATTGGGATTGCCAAGAAGGCGTCCCCTCCCTTGGTCAAATCCGGGAAGCTGCATCGCCTGCCGTTCGGCGACGACACTTTCGATTTTATCTTCTCCGGTGGTGGCCACTTCGATAGATTCCCGAAGCCGGCGGATGTCGCAGCCGAGCTTGAGAGGACGCTGAAACTTGACGGGTTTCTCGTTGTGCATGTAAGGGCTAATGATACTTACAGTTTCAATTCTTTTCTCGAGATGTTCAAGCAGTGCACGCTGCTAAGGTCGCTCGACATTGATGGTTTTGAGTCCTCGATGCCCCGAATAAGGGAAATCGTTCTGAGGAAAGTCGGGGATTCTGACATTCACAGCCATTTGATTAGGAAGAGTAAAGTCAGTACGGGGAACAAGTGCTCTGTCCCGGAGTATAAGCAAAAATTGGTCCGGAATGCAGAGCCATTGATAGAGGAGGAGCCCTTGAAACCTTGGATTACATTGAAAAGGAATATACAGAACATAAAGTATTTGCCATCAATGGTTGATATCAGTTTCAAGAATAGATATGTGTATGTCGACGTTGGAGCTCGGAGTTACGGGTCTAGCATAGGTAGTTGGTTCAGAAAACAGTATCCCAAGCAGAACAAGACTTTTGAAGTGTTTGCAATTGAGGCGGATAAGACCTTTCACGATGAGTATAAGGCGAAGAAGGCGGTCACGTTGTTGCCATATGCGGCATGGGTGAAGAACGAGTCTCTGTTCTTTGAAATAAATCGAGACCCCGACCACAAGGCTGAGGTAGTTAAGGGGAGAGGAATGGGAAGGATCCAGCCTAAACAGTCATCTGCTAAATCTGATGGAGAGGTTGTCAAGATCAAAGGGTTTGACTTTGCGGAATGGTTGAAGAGAACGGTGTCTGCGAAGGATTTTGTGGTGATGAAAATGGATGTAGAAGGGACTGAATTCGACTTGATTCCACGGCTCTTTAAAACTGGAGCTATCTGTTTGATCGATGAGATATTTCTCGAGTGCCATTACAATCGGTGGCAGAGGTGTTGCCCTGGCGAGAGAAGTTCAAAATATGAAAAAACTTACAGGCAGTGCCTGGACCTCTTCAATTCTCTCAGGCAGAGTGGAATCCTTGTTCATCAATGGTGGTAAAAGACACAACCACCGGATGTTCTGTATCGACCTTTTTCCTTAACCTCAGTAAATTTTTGTACCTTTTGTTTTTTCACAGGATATGTTCTTTCTTGGTAACTTACATGTTCTTTGGGCATTCTAGTGCATATAATTTTCTTTTTCTAATGGGTGCAAACAAAGAGAAACAATTGTTCACTTTGTAAGGATTTCTATTGCAAACGAATGAATTCTTTTGTCGTGGAAACTCTCACTTCCTAACGTACTGATTGTTTGTTGTTCTTCCCCTCCGCATCCCCCCAACTTTATTTTCTTTTAATGAGGATCTGGCTGTTTAGCTAGAGAGTGAGGAACTGCATGATCCATTACGAGCTGTTTGGAGACCTCAATTGTCAGGGGAAAGTAGGCTACAGTTGAAGAGGTCAGTTTAGAAAGATTTTGAATTGTCTCTGGTGCATATAATTTGCAAATGCAAAAGCCATGTTGAAGAACTTTGTAGCAAAATACACCCTGTTCTGTGGGCTTCTTTACCATGTCGCAGGAGGAGACATGGAATGGTGAAGAACAAATTTGCAAATGCAAAAGCCATGTCATGAGACGAACAGCATAGCAAAATACACCCAGTTCTTTGGGCTTCTTTAGCATGTCGCAGGAGGAGACTTGGACATGGAATGGTGAAGAACATACTTCCTTGACAGTGGATCCACTTTTATGCAATTTTCTTGGAACTCCTCTCCCATGCCTGCTCTTATTGTTTTCTTGGGCATAACTATACATGATTTAAGCAGATTGGGAGGCAATGTCAAAAAAGTGTCCAGCTGTCGAATATTCTGATCGAGAACTGTTTCTATCCGCTGTTTCTTTTTTGGCAGACATGTTGATGAAGTTTAATTTTTTATTTTATTTTTTCGGTTTGAGAAATCTCTAGCTGGCAGATGTCTTCATCAAATTCGTTAGGGTGTTCATGTTTACCGAAAGCCTTCGTCTTCTCCAATTTGTCTTAAATAAGCTCGAGCAATGGATTGAGCAGGAACATTAGACTTCTTTGCCAGTGGACTTATTGGTGAAAAGTGTCTTCAGAACTGGTAATTATTAACAACAGGGATGCTATTTCTTTTGCCAAAAAAAAAGAAGGGGGGAAAAATAAAGGGCGACAGAGAAGTCTGTTTTCCTGCTCCCAGGAAGAAAACAAAGTAGACTCCATGGATGTAAAGCTACTGCTGCAGAAGGTTTTGACATTGGCGCATGGACTGAAGCCGAAATCCGTATATGTGCCAGGTAAAAACTCTCTTCCTCTAGTGCCTAAGTTGTGGCCATCTATAGAAAACTCATCCACTGCCCAAGTTATGCAGACAAACCGAATAGATCCCCCGGCCGGTGCCGAAAATGCAATAATGCGATGGCTTCTATAATTTGGCAGCGAAGCCACGCTCCCCCATGTGTTCTGTCGGTATCGATACTCGTTTTGCCAGTATGGCAAACCCAACACTTGTAGCTGCAACAAGCTGGGAGGCTGAACCTTGTGTGTGTTTCGGTTGGGAGGAATCTGTGGTAGGGCCTCGTGTCTATGGACGTTCGAGTTTTCTTCTTTGACTTTTGAGACACTTAGGTTGGTGTTGGGCACTGCGGGCAGTGGGTTTTCCATTCCTTCTGGCGTCCGGGCCTACAATGGCATGTGTTGCCAATGCTTGATCACGGGCATAACGCAAGCAGGATCTATTTTTCCCCACCTACATTTTTCTTGAATGTCGAGATTGATCTTGACACATGCTCTTGAAGAATCAAGGCCTCGTTTGGTTTCGTTGACTAGCAATCTGTAAGCAGGTTTTTTTTTTTTCCTTTTCCATTTCATGCAGTCGCATTCCTGGAAACAACAATCCTTTTAATTGTTTGGAGGAATAATAGCATAAATGATCCTCAACTTTCATTCAATGTGTAATGTTGTCCCTAAATTTTTAAGTTATGCAATATGGTCCATAAATTTTAGTTCAATATATAATGTCGTTCATAAACTTTTGATATGCTTAATATAGTATCTGCACTATTAATAAATATTTTAATGTATTAAAAATTCAAGAATCACATTGAATATTGAACTAATGTTCAAGATTATACCGATAATTGTGTTATTTCCTTGAGTAATGATTGTTAAATTCGAGGAGTTTTAGTGTAGGACCTATCCCCATCATTTAGCAGTTTTTTGGTCGACCATTAAGCATTCAACGGCTGAGACAAGCGCCAGGTCCATCCTTTTTCTTTTTCAACATTTCTTCAATTTTTTAGGGTCCATTCGTTTCGGGAAATATACCATTTCCAGAAAAAAAAAAATTTCCCAAAAGTCACTTTCTAGGAAAATAATAATATTTTCTGGTGTTTGACTAAAACTTGAAAATATTTCAAAAAAAAATATTGTTCGATGTTCGGTAAAGAAAATATTTTATAAGACTTCACCGCTTAAGCATGCATTACTTACCGATTTATAAATCCATAAAATATGAACTTGCCTTTAAATTCGGACAAACTTGTTTCATATCTTTATTCCCTCGTTATCACTAAATGCTCATCTACTCTAAAAAAATATTCGTATGGATTTTAAAAAGAAACAAAAGAGAAAAGAAGCAAAGCATGTACAGCCTAATGAGAATCTTCCAGCCCTACGGCTTTTGTGTTCTAATAAACAAAAGAAAATAGAAGCAAAGCATGTAGAGCCATTTGCTTAGAGTAAATAAAGAAAATGATAAGCAAGAGTACAGAGCGTGAGCTTGAGATCGACAAGTTCGAGGTTCGCTTAGCAACGGCTGATGACTAGCCAAGAAAGAAGAAGATGGGAAACAAAGAAAAAAAAAAAAAAGAAATAGAAAAGAAATAGAAAAGAAAAGGAAATTAAAAATCATTCGAATTAAAAAAGAAAAAGAAAATTAAAAAATAATTCGAATAAAGAATGAAAAGAAGAAGAAGAAAGGGAGGAAAGAAATGAGGATTTGTAAAGGTGTAAGATAAGAGAGATCAAGTGAGGAAAATATTTTTCACTTTTCAAAAGTGGAAAATATTTTCCTCTAATTTAAAAGATTTTTAATATTTTCCCCAAAGAATTCATTTTTCATGAAACGAGTACTGAAAAATCTTAAAAACGTTTTTTCAGAAATTATTTTCCGCGAAACAAATGGAACCTTAATTTGCTAAAATTTTTATGATCTTTCTTTTATTTAAATTATCGAAATTGCAAATTAACCAAATGAAGTCTAAAATTTATCATATTGGCAAACACAATTGGCAAATTATGAGATATGAAGGTCTGCATGAAAGACTTTGTCTAAAACAGAAGGAACAATTCTTAGCAGGCTTCTAAAATGACAAAAGGAGCAATAATAAACCAAATTAACACAAAGCAAGAGGAAAGCATGCTTGGAATATATGTGAAAACTGGAATTAACTTACGGATACGTCTCTTGATGTAACAATAATACTTAAGTTTGGAACTCCAAAGTTAAGATTACTCAATTGGGAGCATTACTAGAATGGTATGGAAAGAGCCAAAACGAATGATATCTCAAGTGAGTTAATTCAAGAATGTTGCAATATGGTATCAAAGCATAACCCTTTCCAGTAAATATGTGTTCAGAGATGAACCACGCGGAAGTGGTGTGCTTGTAATGACTCGATTCAATGAGGGTAGAGAGTGGTCACTAGAGCTAGAAAGGCCAAAACAAAGAGCAATTTTTTTTATAAGGCTTTTAGGATAATGAAAGGAACAAGTATGAACCAAATTGCACGTCGAATAGGAGGAGAGCATGCGTGAGATATGTGTGTGTGAAAACTAAAATTAACTCATGGATGCTCCTTTAAATACTTAACTTTGAAACTTTGAAATTAATCGGATTTAGGTGAGAGAACTACCAGGATAAGTGACGTTCTAGAAAAGTGTCCTTATGTACGCTAAAAAGCAAAATCATGAAACTCGACATGGGACAGACCAGAGCGAATATTAGCTCGGGTGAGTTACTTTACAGATGTCATATGTACGAGTCTCATAAACTCGGAAAAGCAACAGCCCCAATTGGTTCATCTTCAACATTTAAATTGGGCAAAAAGAAAAGTGTCTCCAACTCTAGCCCAACAGTGGGCGGTGAATTTGATTTGTCGTCCCATCAGGCCTCGGCACAAAGATTGGCTCCCCAGGTTTGAAGACACTTCTCGCGATTGAATTCGAACCAGCGCTCTCATCGTCACGTCGTGGGGCTGTGCAGATTTTAGGGTAGGTGGGGATGCACCGATTCAAAATTTCTGAAACCTATAGCCAACCGTAGGGTCTTAGGATGGTCCGAGAATTTGTGTGGACACATTAAATGAAGAATGCCGCATGTCATCTTATTACCATATCAAAGAGACACCTTAAGAGCCCACTCGCGTTCACATTCACGTACATGCCTATATAATAGTAACATAAAACACAACATCGGAAGTAAAATGCAATCAATAAATATGCTGCTTCTCATCTATTCACACATTTAAACATAAACATAATGTAAAGAAAATAGAAAAATTACTAAAATAGTTTAGTATATATATTTTTTGAAATACTGTACAGGGTTCCCAAATCTTTCTATACCGTAATCTACATAGTATCTAACATATAAGGTACTAGTTTGGGTGGACGCCAACTATGGACTTATCCATTTTGAAAGTTTATGACTTGAAACCCTACACCTCTAAAATTCATCTTGGAGTTTTTTTTGTTTTTTTGAATTCCTAGTTTCATGACTTGACTCCCGAAACCCTCCCCACCCCCACCTCTAAAATTCATCTTGGAGTTTACTCGGTCATGTTAGTTTTGCAAATTCTTTTATGGACCCCTACTTGTTTCAATGTTTATCATTACCAAAATGGTTTATAATAAATCAGTTTGGAAACAAAATAAAAAAAAAATTGCATTGCGTTGATTTTTCTATGTGTCAACCTTATTGAGTGAAGTTTTGAATCGTTTCCAATCACGTCCTTTAGTCGTCAATTCCCATGAGTTGAAGTTGATTCGTCTTTCGAGGCCGACCAAGCACCTCCCTTCTTCCGATCTGTTCCCAAGAGTAACTCGGCCGATTCAATTACATTCAAACCTTCAATTTTACCATTAGCAAAAACATGTTAAATAAATTTAGTGCCATGGTAGAATGAAAAAGAAATGAGTGCGATGAAGTTTTAGCGAAAATATTATTGAATCCTAAAACTTTTAATAAATGTGGTCAAGTCATAATTTTTTTCAATTAGTGCGATTAAGTACTTCTATTAGCTCTGTAACTTTTGAATGACGAAAAATACTCACATGGCATCTATTTTTAGTATCTTTCAAGTGTACATGGCATCAATTGAGTGCCACATTAGAAAAACCAAGAAAATTAAAATGAAATTGAAAACGGGAAAAACTTAAAACAAAAAGGACATTTGGAAATAAGTGAGAGCCCCACCTTCACCGGCGACCTCGCCCTTCCGAAGTACGGTGGTGCCAATTGGTGTGGAGTGGTGTGGACTGTGGAGTGTCCTTGGAAAACACTAAAAAAGATGCCACCAAAAAAAAAAAAACACACTAAGCTGACAAATACTTGATTGCAATTGCATTAATTCAATAAATTCTATAACTTTGTTACACATTTCAAAAGATATAGAACTCGATTTCACTTTCATAATAAGTTTTATTCTTTTACTTTAGTGAAAATTTGCTTAATCATATTGTTTTGCTTGCATTGTCTTGATTGTCTATAGTGGCATCGCTTTGTTAGCATCATACCTCTGTTTTGGTTGGGTTTGAAAGATAAATCAACTTCATTTTGCCAGAATTATAAATTGAAATAGGGCAAAATTCATGAGTTCAAGGCTTGATCTAATATGTTACATATCTTGTGACCATATTGAAGAATGATACAAGTTGATGGACATAAATATGTGCTTTTTCCAAATTCTTTCTAATCAAAATAGAGTGAAAATTTTCAAATCATGTTAATTTCGAGTCGGTCATTGTTTGATCGTATTAAATTCACTTCCCTCTTAATGAAGCTAAAGATAGAGCGTATCCAAAGAATGGCATGTGAGATGCTAATTGCACCAAGAATGCAAGGTTAAGCCCCAATTCTACTATTTGTACATGAAGGGCCGAAAGGTGCAATAGCCCCATATAGACAGGGTTGCCCTATTCAGGGTGCAAGCCCTACGCTATAAAATACATAAGGGGAAATTGTCCTATCCATCACAAACATATTTTAGAATGCCAATTCAGTTTTAAATAATTCAATTTTATCAATTTAGTCTTAAATATATACATGAAATTCCAATTAACGATGTAGTGATTTATCACTTGAAACAGATGAATGACTGAATCGTTACATTGGAGATTTCCAACGAAATTCAATGAGAAATGCTATATTGAAATTTTGTAAAAAAACTTGGCAAAATCAAAATGTTTAGATTAAATGGAAATTTCTAAAAAATATTTAAAATTGATCGGGTATTTTTCTTAATACATAAGAAAGTCTCGTTGTTGAGGTAATCCTAGTAATCTTAGCACGTGCGTATTTCTCTATATTTTTATGTACTTATCTAATTTAGACAATGGAGGGTCTTCTCGAAAGATAACCCTTAAGAATATCATCTCCTTGTGGCACATTAGACCACTAGAGCAAGGGGCGCTCGATCCACAAGCACCGGTTTGAGTGGTTAACATTTTTTAACAAATCACACACATACGGCCTTTGTACTCTCGTTTTTTTTTTCTTCTTCTTTTTTGGATTGAAATGCAAGATATTTCAAACGTACGATAGATTTATTGTTTGAATGGTAAAAAAAAATTATTGCTGTTCGATTTGATGGCCAAAAATTCAGGAAACATGTTATTGTCCGGAGACCATCGACTCTATTATACGCATTCCTCCCGATTCAAACAATTCTGGCTCGCCGCTCGAAAGACCGCAAAATAATTGTGGGAGGCTCGATGGTACACATGTGTATCATGTTGTCGAGACGAAATTGCCTTTGAATTTAATTCAACGTGACGTACAACTAAGCCTGCCTAGAAGAAATGGGTCATATTTACTAGGCTTGTCTGAAATCAGAGTACGGAGGAATTTTTTCTTCTTTCTCTATTTAAAGTTTTCGCCTGCAAAACCAAAGGATTGACAAAAAATACATCGTGTTCAGATGACCCCGGTTTCCACCTTTTTCGATGGGTAAAATTATTTGTTAACTTTTTCCTTGGAAGCCTAGAATATTGTGAAGTCATATGAGAAATATATGAGAAAACCCGCGTTAACATTTGCATATTTTGAGAGATGTAAAATGTTTCATAGCAAAGAAAAACTAAATTATGTGATTTATAAAATTAAGGATAAGATGAATTATATGAAGTAAAGATCATTCCTCGTCTTTCAAGCTTGCTTGAGACCGTCATTGCGGATGTTATACATGGACGATCAAGCTACATTCTTGTTGCTTGGACCTGCTCAAATGATTATTCGAGATCGACTTCTTTAATTTCAAGTTGAGTTGGAGCTTGAGCTCTGAATATTTTGTCCGGTTAAAATTCGAGCTCGCTAATCTTCAAAACGCAAACTGAAACAAGCTTCTATTATTTTATTAATTATAATAATAGAAGAATGCGTTTGAGCCTTTTTAAGTTTACGCTCGAATTCGAGTTCCTTCATAAAGTGATTGTAGTTAACTTGAACTCAAGCATTTTGATTTTCTAATCAATTTGAGCTCCAACAAAAATTTTAATATTAGAGCAAGTTCTAGTCAAGTCGAGCTTCAACTACTGTTGTATCAGCTCGACTCCACTTGATTATACCCCTACTTAGGACTATTATCATATTATAAGGTAAATCCATCATGTTTATGAAAGCAAATACTTTATAAACCGAGATAAGTATATTAGAAGTTTTAAAATTAATTACGAAAGTGTAATGATGTCATAAAACTTGTAAAAAATGCAATTGAATTCTTTCACTAACTCTATCCAACTTATAAGGTTTTTTTTTTTTTTTTTTTTTGCATATTAAGGTTGACTAAAGCATGAAAACGTTATTTTGATAAAATCTCAATTTTGTTAACATAAATTTAGTTAAATTAGATTAAAAATAAGAAAACTACAATTTTTCAAAAAGCCAAAAAAGAACAAAAAAAATACAAGTAGAAGGGCTAGGGTCGACCTTGTTGTCATGGCCGCCGCCCCATTCCTAATGGGGCATTAAGCCCTCACCAAAACCTAGAGGGGGCAGCGACCCTCAATCAAATCAGGGAGATGGTTGTTGCCTTGGTTCGAGTTTGGCGAGGCTGGCCCTCACCAAGGCGACAACAATCTCATTAGCCATTGTCCACGCCCCAATGGTGATGGGCAGGTAGCCACAGGCAAAGAGTCCGAGATTTTCCTCTCTTTATTTTAAATTCATCATTTTTATAGTTTGTCTTTTCTTTTTTCGAACAAACTTTTAGATTTTTAAACCTAGTGTAATTTAAGATTTAGTCTAAGAATTGGAATTTGAATCAAAACGATGTTCTTTCAGTTAAATTTAACACCACATAGAAAACACAAAGAAGAGAAAATAATTATGAAGAAAATCTCGATATTCCCCATTTATCAAGTTGAAGAGAATTAATAAAATATTTGATTGTATCAATTTGATAAATTTTAATATTTGATTAAACTTTTTACGATTTAAAAAATTTAATAATATCTTCATGATAAATTTTATCATATTATTACATTTATCTCTTCTGAATTTAATGATTTGCTCCGCAAGACATGTTCTAAGCCAAAAAGTCTCCACGTATAGGAACTTTGAAATCTGGTAAGGCCATTTGAGTTTTCACACCGTCGATAGAGAGAGGAAGCTGACTCACGACCCGTGACCAGCGCGATTTCCCACATCGACCTAAAAATCACTATTCACTTTCCCCAATCAGAAATCATTGAAACCTTCGCAGAGGCGTCTGTCTGCACTCTGCAGAAGAGTAAAACAGAGAGTTTGAACGGTTCACGCCACCTCTCCTCCTCCTTCGGGACCAAGGAATTCAATCAGCATTTTCGAAAAATTTATAGCTAAAAAACATCCTGCCCACCTGCAACGAATCTTCTTCCCCAAGATCTTCTGACCCCTAAAGAGGCAAGCGGAAACAATGGAGAATGGGCTTTGCTAACGGAGGGAGGAAAGAAAAAGATAAAAAGGAAAGGAAAGGAAAGGTAAAGGGAAAGCTCTTCTGATTTTCTGGAGCCATCCAGTGAGCAGTTTCTTTCAGATGTCCCACTGCAGAAGCCGACCAAACAACGAGAGCTTTTGCTTTTCTCGCACCTGACAGGCAGGGGGCATGCTTCGATTTCTCGGAACAGGTGAACACGACTCGCAACATAATGAAACCCGACCGCATTTGCTTGTGCCGTTTAAGTAAAATCTCGCCTCTCTTCGACATAAATCAATACGCTTATATGATAAAACCAGTAGCACCATATTTATACATATCACGGCATTCATTCACTCATTACCAGACATGGCTTTCAAGCATAATTGCCCCCCCGCTCCATCTTTTAACAAGTAGGTAGGAAACACGATGAAACCAAAAATGGGTGACTGGAAGTTAAAATGCGGGGGCTTTGCGGACGATGTAGCGGTAGGCAGCCACCTTCTTCCGCCGCGAGGCGGTGTTGTCCACGGAGATGACCATCTTGCCTGCTTCGCGGGCGGTGTAGGAGTTGTGGACCGCTTCCTCGGACGGGGACATCTTCCGGGGCTTCTCGACCGCGACCGTGTAGCTCCCCTCGGCGTTGGGCACGAATTCGGCGCTGTACTCCAAATCCCAGCCTCCCACCACTATATCCCACGTTATCGTCGCATTAGCCTAAACATCAAACACGCCAATTCCCGCACAATGTAAGCGAAATCCATTCAAAAAAATGGGCATTGAAAAAGGAAATTCCTGATCTACATGTGTGGTGGGACAATAGTTTCTGGGTTTCTAAGAAGGTGGAATGAAAGCAAGCGTAGTGAACCTCGATCCCCTCTACTTGGATGTTAACTTTCTCTCCGCCTTTGACGGTGAACTCAGACGCTGGCTTCGGAGGACCATTCTGTAGATCGCTGGGTCGACTCAGCCCTCCATATTGAACAGGAATATCCTCTGGCCTGATGAATCTGACAACAATTGAATTCTACATTGTTAACGAAGCGTCAAGTGTATCAACCAGAAGCCAAAAACAGCACGGACAAGACCCAAATTGAGAAAAGCTTTCTAGATCTACACGGAAACAAGAAGTCATCTGCTAGGCGGATGAAATGTCCGAGCTTTTCAAAGGCTTACTTGTAGAGAGTCTCTGCAACATTGCCTTCCTTGGAGATGACGAACTTGCTCTTGGTCCGCTGAGTCAAGAACGGACTGAACACCGAGTACAGCATGCTGAAGTACCAGGGGACGTTGATGAAAATCTGAACCCAGCAAAAACCGGAACCAGACAAAAAAGATAAGTCACTCCCATTCACAGGAACACCACCGCACCATTACTCAAAAACCTTCGCTCACATCAAGATTAAAAAAAACACAGTACCTACCCCCACCCCTTAAAAAAATAGTAAAGGTCCCACAAAGAAGAACGACGAAATCTACCTTGCGAGCGACCATTTCGGGATAATTGTCTTGAAACAGGGACAGGATCTGAGTGGACGCTACCCTCAGCTCCCTCTTGGGCATGTCCTTGAGATCAGTGATCTGGATGAGGGAGTTGACACCCCCGGGCTTGAAATGCAGGGCTCTCATCCCTCTCTCCAGCACTTGGATTCTCCACCTGAGGAACCTCTTCAACTTCTCGTCGTCCCCGAAGATCCTCTCGTACATGTCCTTGTCCTTGAAAACGCCATACGCGTTGTAGCACACCGGGTGCCCTTCCCGGTCGAACCCGCGCATGTAGGCCACCACGCCTTCGAGCTCCTTGAAGCCCAAGTCCTCCTCGCCGATGCCGTCGGCCTTGAACTCGCTCCTCCAAGCCAGGCACTTCTCCAGCATGGCGTGCGCGTCGGCGACGCGGAAGTCTCGCGCCCGCAGGAACTTGAGCAGGACGACGTCGGCCCGCTCGTCGCCGCTGAGGAGAGGGATGCCCCACATGGAAGCGCCAACGCCCTCGCCCTCGCCCTCGCCCTCGCCGTCGCCGCCCTCTCCGCCCTCGCCGGAGTCCGAGGAATGGGAGGAAGAGAGCTTGAGCTTGAGGTCTTGGAGGGCCTTTTGCTCGGAGGACTTGAGGCGGGAGACGAAGTAGGTGTCCTCCTTGAAGGAAGGGGAGCGGAGGGCGGCGGCTTCCATGAGGGTGGTGACGAAGCTCTTCTTGGAAGAGGGCGGCTGCTGCGGCTGCTGCTGTTGCTGTTGCTGGGAGGAGATGGGTGATGGGGATTCCATTTCTCTTTTTGTTTGTCGTTGGTTGTTTTCTAGTGAAGACAACAATGGAAGAATTTAGAGCTAGAGAGAGAGAGAGGGAGAAGAAGTGAAATTAGAGGAGGCAGATTTTGGGGGCTTGGAAGGGGGATGATTAGAAGCACGTCTTTTGATTGTCAGAGGCGAACCATGTCTTTTCCTGGTTCGCCGGTTGTGGGGGGAGAGAGAGATTTTTGAGCTTCACTGTGGTAGGAGTGTGGACAAGACAAGCGTGACAATCTCGCCCTGCCAGGGTCAGTAGAGCGAGGGACAGTGGGAAAAAGTAGAGGAAAAACTGAGGAGAGAGAGAGAGAGAGAGAGAAAGAGAGGATAAATTTGAACGAGGGGGGCAGCTTCAAAAGTGGTGCTTTACGGAAAATTTGAACGAGATTGATGTGGAAACGCAACCGTCCGCTTCTGTCTCTCTCCTCTCCTCTTGGGCATCTGAACTTCTCCCTGGCCGTGGGCTAATCTGCTGTCCCCCGGAGTCAAATGAGAAGTTCCTTTCCTACAGTGCGTTTCAAATACCGGCAAATCAAGAATATTTACTGTAGAAATTGTTAAAAGGTGGAGAATTTCGCTAACTAAAAGTCCCCTAATTATGGTTCTTGGATTTAGTGCATTTTCTTCCAATCGAGTTCTTGATTTTTTCCCTTAATTTATTAATAATTTAAGTTCTTGAACTTGCATAACTATATTAAAAACTTTCTCAACTCCAATAGACTCGCTGGTTTCGTTTAACTAGACTTAGAGCTACAAAAATATAATTAAGTTCAAAGACTTGATCAGACAAATTAAAAATTTAAGAATTTGAATGAAAAAAATGTAAAAATTTTAGCAAAAGTAAAAATTCACATTGTAATTGTAAGTCCATGCGATTGATTGTTTATAAAAGTTACTTACGGTGGATTACTAGTGAAGCAAATGGGCAATTGCACCTTGGGGATGAACATGGTGCATTTTGATTTAATGTCCACGTCAATCCAAGCCAAGATCGTATAAAATACGATGGGATTGAAAATGAAACCAATTAAATTTTGAACCCAAACTAGACATGACTTCTTTATAATTTATTAAGATTCGAAAAAAAAAAATAAGTTTGGCAAGTACTTTTTGCTTTAGCGAACTATAAACAAACATCGTATGCTAGCATTTATATATGCTGATGTGATGTGTGGTATGCACAACAAATTTTGGGACATCTCAATTATGAATGTTTTGAAATTTCGCATCAACCCTCTCTCTCTCTTTCTCTGCATGCACATATGCATTCATGTTATGAAATAAAGATTACAATTCAAAATATACATGAAACTTAAAAGGGAAAATAGAAAAGAAATCAAATTGAAGAGGGAAAGTATAAAGAATACGGTGAGATCTTTCAAGAAAACCATTTCACGAGAGTTATTTCTCATGCATGATGTAAATGATTCATACAGAAATACTAAGTTTATGATACAATGTCTCCAAGCACAGTGACACCCTTCAAAGTATTATTCTATCGTGAGGTTGAACTCATAGATATGCAGTTCGAATGCATGATGAGAAGAAGAAGTGAGTCAAAGATATCAATTGTTATTAGCATTTTTCAGTCTTCCTTTGGCCCTTTCAAAGATCCAACAAAGTGAATGGATTTTTCCATTTTATGAAATTTGTAACTCTTCCAATTCAGCATCAAATTTAACATCTTTTGGATAGGTCATAATTAGAATCTCTTGGATGTATCTACTTTTCGAAACAAAATTATTTCTATACGAATTGTACCTTTTGTAATAAAATTGTTCCTTGAACGAATCATACAACAATGCCACCACCAAATCGTTTAACTAGAAGGGGGTCGGTGGTCTATGTTTGATCAATTCGTATTGTTTTTTCTCCTCCTCCAAAATAGAATAGATATACAAATAAAATATGCAAAATATGAAATCCATCATAATCACTAATAAATCCATATTATATATAAACAAGTGTGTTTGCTAAGTAGTTTATAAATGGGGGTAGTAAATCAAAGTGTATAGCATTTTTAGTTTTACTATTGACTATCAAAAAAGTGTATAGCTTTTTTAGTTTTACTATTGACTATTGACCCTTAAGCGACAATGAAGAATTCTAGGCTTCCTTCTTCCCAATAACAACTCGAAGAAGCAATGGTAAATATTGATAGAATGGGAAGAAAGGTAACTCATGCAAAGGAGAAGGGAAAAAGTGCATCTAAACTTCTGAATATTGTCTGCGAAATACGGTTAATTCCTAAATATTTGATTTGATTAAGTCTCGAACTTTTCCAAAAAGTGCAATCAACTCCTCTCGATAATATCTAAAATTGCCTAGGTCACTTCAAAATCTCCTACATATCTTGATGTAGTGATGTTTTAGGATTTATAAGATTAAGTAGAGGTTCAAAATTTAATTGAACTAAAAAAAAAGGTTTAACATTCGATTGCACTTTTTAGTAAAGTTTTTGAACCTGATCTAACTAATAGAAAATTTTAGGATTTAATTGTATTTTAAAAATTAGGATTATGGTGCATTTTTCTCAAGGAGAGGGGTTGCATTTTCACTATACAAAATTAAATGGTCTCGATCCCAAATGACATCAAAGAGCATGAGATTGAATCTTTTAGTTTACTACCCCGGGTTAGGGATGGAACCTGGAAGAGTTTAGGACGGTTGACATCGTTCCAAACCCGTCTCATTAATTTTATGATGTTTTCAAAGTCCGATGCAGGTTTTGACATATTGTCTTAAACCCATCTATCTAAAATTGTCAAGTATTTCATGATACCAGTAAGCTACTTTAATCCTATTTTAGTAAACAAATATCTCACATTAATTACATTATAAATCACGTCAAAGTGGAAAACAGAGTTTAATTTCTTGCATTATAGATGTCTAATTAGGAAATCCATAGAATTTCAAAGCATCAAAATTTGGCAAATGATTATCAAGTTTATTCATTAGGTAAACCTCAAAAAATTAGAAGCCCTAATAGGAATAATTAAGAATATTGCTACATATAGCCTAACAACTTAATATATATTGAGTTTCCCAATTAGAGAATTCCAAATGGATCCCAAATTCTACAAGGTTTCTAGCGACCGAATCCAAACCCATCCCATTACCCTAAATTCATTACATCGTACTAGAGTTTGGTCGGGTCAAGTACTCGATCATATCTTCCTCCATCTTTAAATGGAGGGAGCTTTCTCGATGGATTTCCCCACGAAATTGCTGTCTATATCAGCACCCCCCTCATTTATTTCCTTATTGTCCATTTGGGTGGGTGATCACTTGTCAATTACAAGTCCAATTGAAAGATGGGGAAACAGAGATTTTAAAAAGAAATCTCATAATTTTAATGCACCAACCATTATCGTGATATATGTTATGAGATTAGTTTTGCTAAACGTATGCTACAAGTAGACTCTAAACATGACTATTTTGTGGAAAAGAGCATATGCATGCAAGTATGGATGACATCACAATGCACCTCAAGAACCGGAGTTAGGATGGAGATCGATGAATCGGATTTAGCTTGGAGGAGATTGGGCGTTGTCTTTTGAGTGCCAGACCAGGGTTTGTTGCACCCGACAGTGTGGGGACTGGGTACCCCATTCAACTTCTTTTGGGCTTCTAATTTCCTCACTTTCGTCCAATCACTCCTTTCTCGCTTCCCAATCTCTCTCACCTTTTTTCGGCTTAACAGCTGGATAAAATTAATCATGTCCCGAAGACAATCAATAAAAGCGGTCACACGTTGCACTACCTACGTTCACCCCCAACTGTGGTCCTGCAGGCAAACCAAACCCACGAAAATGTCGCATGACCTTTCAGTCCAAAATATCATGATTAACTCGGATTACTACTATTATTAAAAATTAACATACCATATTTATCTTAAACTCATTTTCGTATCATAAAAAATTCCTAAATCAATATATTTATGTCACATTTATCTCAAATTAATTTTTATGCAAAACCAATATAACTAAGCATATCATTTCAAGATTTTTCGTGGCGCGAAATTAATTTAAGATGACATGATTGTACCGATTCATGATTTTTTGCGACTTTGAGGTGAATGTGGCACGAATATACTAGTTTATGATTTTTGTTAGTATTAGTCCTTATTTTTTATTATAATTATTGGAGAGCGTGCTGTTAATTGTTTGATTAAAGTGGTTGTTCTCTAAGGTGGTCCTGTGGACTAATTACATGTAAATTACCTTTGCGTGTATGTGCAATTTGCCTCCAAAGCAACTTTCAACCTTGGTACGTATCATGTTCTTGACTATTTCTTTTGCAGCACTCTTCTCAGGAGGACCAATGTCCCGCCAAAATCCTAATATTAAGATTCCGATTCTTTTCGCAAATGGAACTCGATTACGCGTCACGGAAGTGGATTCAACTGCTCTCCTTAATGATAACGCCCGCATTTATGTGGGTTCTGGTTTCGTGTTGCCCGATGTAGAATGTCTCTTTCGCTCGAGTTCTCCTTTTCATTTCCCCATTTTAGAGATTGTCTCATTAAATATTCCTTAAGCATCCTTTCAAGGAAAACTGATGAATAGAGACAGGCTATTAGTCTCTGCTCCATCCAAAAATTTCGTAGGCAGTAAATGCCGAACGAGCAAGTGATCCCTGCAAGGGTCTGAGTTATACAGGCCGGATCTCGAGAAGTGATGGAATTTATCTCGGTGCTAGCACAATAGCTCCTACAGATTATGAGAAAATGAGCAATTAGGCTATTTGCTAGGCGTAAATCATTAAACAAGATTTTCTTTTTTCTTTTTGTTTTGATAATTTGAAGGCACAGGCGTACAAGATCCGCCTATCGGAAGCTCAAGGAACATCCTACAGCTCCATATACTGATTAAGCCTAAAACTTTGATCTTTATATATTAGAGATGGGCTGGAGGAGGTTGATTAGTAACAAATTTGATTACACAATTATCTCTGAGTATATATGTCGCTCCATCCATTTGTAACTGTGTAAAAATTTCTTTACACCAGCAATCGATGTTACAATAGCTCTTGATGTAAACAAAAATTTCAACGGATTTTTTTTAATCTTTTATTATCTTTTGTTGCTGAATAAAAGGAACCAATTTGAATTCTTTGCTTGGTTTTACATTCCATCTGTTTCATTTTATTTTTTGAAGTTTTTACAAGTTTGATCCTCTCATCCACGAATTAAGGACAGGACCGAGACGATCATCTTCCTGCGTGCAATTCTTCCACGAACCTTTGAGCGAGGCAAAAGAAATCCATGATCGAATTGACTGAAAGCAAGACTGGTTCTACAATGAGTAGAGTGATGAAGATCTGGATAAAGTCAAAAGACTCCTCTCCTCTTTACGGAAAGCTTGTCATGGCTTTGGCCATTACCAATGATGCTCCTCTTCCAAAGGACATCACGAACCGGTTATTATGGCTATCTTATGTTTGCCGTAGCTTTTCCTTTTCTGCTTTACGAAAAAGTTTTATGACAATTGAATTGATATTTTGTTGGTGGTGTAAAATTACGGGCCGGATATTAGGTTAAACAATAGTGTCGATCGAAGTAAGAGGAGTTGAGTCATCCTTAATCTTGACGTGAAATTCATTGGTGGATCTCAACCGAAGAGGGAAAAAGAGACTTTGGCCTATTCAAAATGGGTAGAGAGAGGAACGATTATGGTGCAAAATTGGCTCGAATTAGAGAGAACAGTTAATGTAAGATGCACGGTGGCCAAGAAGTTGCTAAGATTAGCTAGAGGGGATTGTATGTGAATCCCAATAACCATCGAGGAAGATCTCGAGTATAAATAGAAAGAACATAGATGAAGAGGATAAGATCAAGTTATGCCAAAACCCTGCCAAATTTTCCTTTCAAAGTACTGTCCTTCCATTAAGTTTAATTTTTAGAGTTAAGCTTGTGATCCATAATGAGCATTGAGAATATCAGTGCAACCTTTGTTCAAAATTTCTATTTGAGCATAATGTGTTTGTAACTTCCAGCCAATTATTTCAATTTAAGTAATGTTATGTTTCCATGATTTCCTAGTGTCTACTTCGACTTCATTGTAATTCTGCTTCTCTAGCTGTAATTTGCTTTAATTAGAGCACTTTTCCTTTGTTTTCCTTTGATTTGCAGTCATTGCATTTTACTTTTCAAGAAATTAACTTTTCTTATCATTCAGGTCAAACTAGTAATTTCTATCTCGCATTTGGCTCTGTGAAGCTAGCGCACTTTTATTTTATTTTTCCCCCACATACTCACACCAAAATCATCCTTGTAAAAAACTTGCTTCATGAAAGTTTACTTTTTGATTCAGCTAAAATCAGAGGACAAGTTTTTTGTTTTTTATTCAATTGCCTATTTGTTAGATGTGCCTTAGGTCTGTTAATCACCAATAGATTCGGCTTGTCCGTGAGGTTACACTTGTCAATTCACAAAGAAACCATCTTTTTGACTCAACACCAATTAAAAAAAATGAGTTTGCCATTTGTGTCATTTTCACTATGACATCATGCGGTGCTTTTCTATTAAAAAAATCACGTTAAAATCCATCTTAATAACATAAACTTGTTCATGTTTGTCCAAAAGACTTACCTGCAGTTCATTAATCAAGGAGGAAAATGCATGCAAGAGCTCCCCTATTTTCACGCCCTGTAAACTCTCTCTCGGTTAAATACGGACATGTCCCCGCTCTTGTTAAGTGCAGCCTACCAAGATGTTCTGACAAAGCGATGAACAACAGATGAACAAGACCTTCACGCGTATTTATACTGGACACGACCCTGGCAATTTATTTGAAATTCCAACTCGGCCTTCAAACTTAAGAGCGGAAGAGGCCATCTTCCTCCTAGAATCGAGGTTTCCACTAGCTGCTTACCGTCGGTGAGCAACTCTGTTAGGCTTTGGAGCACATCTGCGAGCCAGCACAAGGCCCACGGGACAAGCCATACACCTCTGCCAAAAGAGGGATCATGACCCGGCCTCGAGTCATCTGCGACCGCCACCATGTTGCAAGACTCATCAGAAAGGATCCCAGCCATGGAGACTCTGTCAACATCATCCTGTACAGTGCTTGCTTGTTCTACCTCTTAGCGCCAGCTCGTGGATGGAGTCGCATTTTGTTCCTCCGCTACTCCTGTATAGCCACCCCCTGACAAACAATGTGATGAGGACGTAAACACTAGTATTTCCTTAATCATAACGAAGGATAGAAGATAAGGCGAGCTTTGGAAGAATGCAAACGGACTCACTTACCGTTGGAATTCTATGAAGAAATGAAATTGTTTAGGATTTCAGTAACAATAGTTTGCTTTTCAGAAAAAGTTTTGCAGCGATCCGAATTTTTTGCTGCCTAAGACATTGTAAATGCTTGATTTTAATGAAATAAATAGGAATTTCCTGTGATTAAGAGAAGAAAATTTTGTTTGAGATTTGACTAAAATAAAGCTAAATTTCAAGCGGGACTGGCCAAATCTTTCCTAAATTCCACAACCTTCGATTTTGCTATTTAATGGGAATTGACGGTTGATTTAATCCAGAAAAATAATGATCTGTTATACTTGGCTTTCATTGGTCATTTTTGGACAAGTATACGTCATTGTCATGGCATCTTAATCATTGATCTCTTGGTCAATCAACGGATCATTTTGTTCGGTTGCAAATTAGGTCAAGTTAAAAAGAAAAGAACAAATCCTAGCTCTCTCTCTCTCTCTCTCTCTCTCACAACCTCCCGTCTCAACCACCTCTCTCTTGTGTACCTCCAAATTTAAGTGTTCAAGTGGAATTTGAAGTGAAACAAGTGTTGCTCAAGCCTTAAATGACACGCTAGTTTAGGTACGTGTGGATGACGTTCAAATCACATCTCAATCGAAGTTATTCAGCTCTTGCAAGGGGCTGGTCATGCAATATAAGGTAAATTCTCGTCCTTTAAAATTGAGTCCTAAGGGTTTTTACTACAATTTTAGTGATCCATTGCGTTAATCGATCAAACCAAGTTAAATATGTATGATTTACGCTTTGCTTTTTCTTGTTAAGTCTAACTAGTATACTTGATTAATGATTTATGTGCATCTTTGGGCTTCAGATCTATATATTTCAATGAGTTAACCCTATGCTTAGAGTTGGTGAACTTCTGGATTGCAACTAACAAATGCGATCTGGGATTTAAACTACCCTGATTACGAAATGCTTACGGATCTCATGATGGAATGCTTGTCTTTTCAATTGAAAGCAAAAATTAAAGTTGAACCAACAGGTGTAGTTGAAATGGATTTCGAGTGCTATTGACTTGATAGGCATCACATGTGGATTTGTCTTTGATAGCTGCTTATTTAATTTATCTTTGAATGTTTGACATGTTTGATACTATAAAAAATTTCTTCAATTAAAGCTATCATGGGGGATTGATTATATCTGGACATGATTTGTAAATAATTTTTATTTGGGAGAATTACAAAAAAAGTCTTAAACCTACTATAATTGTGCCAATTTAATCATAATTTTTTTTTATCAATTTAGTCCTAAACCTTTAACAATTGTGTCAATTCAGTCCATCTGGCCAAAATTAGCCAGTCGACATTGACATAGACGCCAGTTGTTAGTGTTTATCTTTTACAATTGTGCCAATTCAGTCTATCCGACCAAAATTAGCCGCCCCGACGTGGACGCCGGCCGTTCGCGAACATTGACATGACATTTTTTAAATATTTTTTTGAATTTTTGAATTTTATTTTTCTTTTTTTTTCCCACCTTTTCCTTCCCTTGGCTGGTTGGCGTCGGCCAGAGGCGAGGGTCGGCGAGGCTCCTTGCTAAGGGATGGCGCGGCTCAACCATGCCATGGTTGGGCGAGGAGCCTCGCCAGCCATTAGCAAGGTCGATCCTCGCCATGGCTGGGCGAGGCTGGCTCCTCGCCTAGGGACGGCTAGGCTCGACCTTGCCATGTTTGGGCGAGGCCGAGCCTCGCCAAATGTGGCGACGGCAGCCTCGTCATTGCTAGGCGAGGCTCGCCTTCGCCAGTGGCCGGCGAGGTTGATCTCGCCCGCCAGAAGAAGGAAAAGGTGGGAAAAAAAAAGAAAATGAAAAAGAATTCAAAAAAAGAATTAAAAAATTCAATTTTTTTTTTTTTCACATTAACGTTTCTGGCTGGCCGTCCCCCGGGCAGCGTCCACGTCGGCGTCGGTGGGTCAATTTTGACCGAATTGACTGAATTGACATAATTGTAAAATGTTTAGGACTAAATTGGTCAAAAAAGTTTATGACTAAATTGGCACAATTACAATAGATTTACGATTTTTTTTTGGTAATTCTCCCGTATTCTTACTTTTGTCTTCCGTCATAATTTTCACATAATATTCCGTTACCTAACAAAGGGAAAAAAAAGAAAAAGATTAGCCTCCTCCTTGTTAAAGAATAAGTCACCTTTATGAAATAATCGCATTGAACCTTGACTGCATTACAAATTCGACATTTTCACAATCACGACTAGAAGGATGACAGGAGCTCTCCATCGTGAGTGGATCAAACTATGTTCCTGCCATCACCCCCAATCCAATTGGCCCCCTGTACACTTTTTCTTATCCGCTTCAAGTCCTTCCAAATAGCAAAGCCAATGAACTTTGCCGTAGGTCTCAACATTGAGGCTCATTAGAGCCTGGTGGATCTTCTCCACATTCTTCTTCTATGCATACATAGAAGTTGCAATACGTATACAGTGGTGCAGTATTCCACCATTGAGAGTCCTTGCCGCAGAAGCCCAATTTTGACTTTGATTTCATTGATATGAGGTCTGTTACCTTAAGTGAATCTCTCCTTAACTCATCCCATGTCACCTTTGCTTCTTCTGCATATGCCGCACTTCCCTATACACTCTTGTCAAGGGAATTGAAAATCTAGAACTATCATGAAATTACAAATGTCTCAAGCTTTAAATTTGGGTGTTGTTGGATGTGGCTTCTCTAGTGATCCATCAATACATCCGAGTTTCTTTTCGCCCACAATGTGTGTCTTGTTGCCTTCAACCATGTTGCATAGTTATTTGGGGTTAATATGCATGATACTAGTACACTTTTGGGATTGTTGAAGGTGTTGAGATAATATGGTGAAAAAGGGTCAATCACCTTTGCAGACACTTCCGTAGCCATATTGCAAATGTGTGAGTTGACTTGTCTAGCTTGTTCATGCTCTTTGCTTTGATACCATGAGAAAATTCGTAATTGCTTGTGTTGCTCATTGGACAGTACAGATACTTATATAATGTACTACTTAGTGAAAAAATGAAAAGAAACTATCTAACAAATTTCTCTAACTAGTTAAAAGATATATAAAATATTATGCTAACTTAAGATAAAAAAAAAGTAAATATTAACTAATGATAAGAGATGCACCGAATATTATAAAAATATAAAGTAATTATTTAGCAAATTTTCCGTAATACCAAGTACAGTTAATAATAATTATAACTCAGTGATTAATAGCAGAAAATATTAAGTGGGTTTGTCATGTTATAGAGGTCAATAACTCCACTCATTGATCACCATGTGTTTGAGTGTGTCCACATTTCACAATTTTTCTCTCTCATTCGTTACTCTCTTTCTTCTTTAATTGTTTTCTTCGATTTTCTTTTTGCCTTTTGAGGCCATGGACGATGATGGCTTGGGGTTATGGATAGCAATGTCACCAGCCAGCCATGGACAATAGCGTCACCAATCATGGGTGAGCCAGGCTTGTGAGCAATGCCGACACTTGCCCATGGCCATCTTCATTATCGTTTGGCTAGATTTAGTTAGCTCAGTTAATGACGGCAACTCCATTGGTGCCAACAATGGGGGAGGCATGGAGGTTGAGCTTAGAGGGAGGGAAGGGCTGGTGCAGTTGGCGTAGAGTTTTTCAGTGAACTTCTAGGTCTTGTAGGTGAGGGAGAGGGCCGGAGGGAGGTGGGGAGAGTAGAGTGACAAGGGTAACGAAGGAGGGAGATGAAGAGAAAAAAATTGACAAGTGAACCTATCATAAATATATGACAATCAATGAGTAGGGTGATGAATGATTTACATGATAAGATATGTTTATCTAATAGTTTTTTTTTATTTTATTTTATAAAAAGACTGATCGAACCTTCCAATCAAGAGATGGATGGAAAAAATATAGGCCATTTACTCACGACAGTTGCACTGATGCCCTTGTTTCGTTACACTCGCTCAACGAGCAAAGTGTCATTACACTTTCTCAACTTGCAAAAATGGGATGGACCTGGCAAGGACGTTGCACGCCGAGAAGAAAATCTTTTTTTTTTTTTTTTTTTTCTGCCAATTGGTTGAATTTTCCTCAACATAACGTGGAAAGATTGGGCATAATACGACAAAGCATTCTCAGGGAGATGTCACCTTCAAGGCATTGCAATTTTCTCCGTCAATGATTAGAGCCATCCTGTCCTGTCCTGTCCTGTCCTGTCCAAATCCTGGGGGTGCACGTCTGTAACGTTTCTGAAAAAAGCAGCATCTTGGTAGGGTTTTTAACTTTTGTAAGCGATGCATTTTGGAAAAAATCTAATCCATCCGCATTAATTTATAATTTAATTTTAAACCTATTAATATGATATTAATTTAATTCTTCTGATTAATTTTATCTAGATGTTATTGATGTGAATGCCAATTGATCTATGTGACATAGCCAGCATTGATGTGAATAATATTTAATAATATGTTAATATTTTTTGAATTATTTACTTATTTTTTCTTTTTTGTCCTTTTTTTTCTTTTTTTTTATTTTTAACCCCTTACCTTCTTTCTTCCTCTTCTTGGTCGCCAAACTTCCACGATTGGCTAGAGACAAGGGCCGACAAGGTTGCCCTCGTAACGTCTAGCAAGGGCCTCTAGCAAGGGCGAGCCTCGTTAACCCAACACAAGGCTGCCCTTGCAATCTCTAGCCAGTTATCGAGGTGCAACGACCAGTTAAAGGAAGAAAGAATTTAAGGAAAAAAATGGAAAGAGAAAGAAAAAAGAAAAGAATAAATTAAATAAAATTGAAAAATAAAATAAATAAATATTTATTATATTATTAAGTTGTTTATATTAGCGCTAAGCATGCTATATAGGTTAGTTGGTGTTCATGTTAGCAATATTTGATCAAAATTAGCTGAAATGGCTGAATTGATATTTAGTCAAAATGTTTATGATTAAATTGACAATATGTTAAAAGGTTTAGAACTAACTTAATACTATTAAAAAGTTTAAGACAAAACTAACGCAAATGTAATAAATATAGGACTTTTTCTAACACTTTTACCTACATTTTGACGTATGGAGTTTTTTCGTTAGATTTTAGTCCAAAGTGATATGTATAGTCCCAAATATTGAAGATTTCATATAAGAGGTGAAATTGATGGATCTTACTTTGCTGCAGATGTGGTTCCCTCGGCGTTTATGGTTACATTCTAGGGGTGTATTTGGTCATTCAAACTTTTGTCTTTTTTTTTCCTGTTGTTTTGATTGTAGCAGTCAATTGATGTCTAAGACTGATTTCGCACGCCTCAATTGGTCTAGCTTCTTAGGTGACCCTAAGGACATGCTCCCCCATTAAAGGCCTGATCTGGTGCATTCCTGCTCTTACCAGTCCAACTTCAAGTCCTAATACCGAGTTTACTTATTTCAACGTTTGTACCAGCATTCACGATAAAATGCCGCCAATTGTTTTTTTTATTTTTGGAAACTTCTTCTTCCAACATGTAAAGTAAATCTTGTAACAATGTATATATCGACTTTTTTTTTTTTTTTTTTTGATAACAAGTTCCTACTTATAGAAACTGAACAAATCTCAAAAATCCTCATTCCTAAAGGGCGGGGGATTGAACCTCCTCGTTTCCATGAGAATGGTGGCAAGTATCTTGGAAAAGCCAAGAAAGATATAATTTATTGCATTTTCTACTTCATATAAAATTAGATGAGAAATAATTTTGAGTAAAAAATTCCCGAATTAAAAGGAAAATAGAATAACAGACCGTTGCTGAGAGGGTGTGGAGTTTAAGGAAGGAGAGAGAGAGAGAGAGAGAGAGAGAGAGAGAGAGAGAGAGAGATCTGATTTGGATAAGATAAGTTCATGGCACCTATCACTCAAGATGCAACCTAACTAAAATAAGACACCAAACATTATTGCGATTCTTTATGCAAGCTATTATGAACACAACCTAATAATTGCAGTTATAAAGAAAATGAAGTTAGAGCTGTAATAGTTATTATGGTATTTTTATCTAATCAATAAGATATCTATTACTTTGGTTTGAAACTTTAATAACAAAAGAATAGGGTAAAATACCTAACATACTGACTATCTAATAAATTATTACTAACTCTTTAATAATCATGTATCTTGTTATATTAAGAAATATATAGTGTTCCATTTGTTACTAATTATGTTATTTTATAACTCATATAACACGTTGAAGTATTCTAATTAAATAATAAAATAACGGTGTTAATTCATTAAATAGATTCCTCATTATATTATCATCAATGTCGAAACCAACCTAATAGGTTCTTAGAAACACATTGAAACTTGGAATTTGTCGATTCTACAAGTTCAAATGTATCATGTACAACCCAGTAATTTTTAAAACTTTTTTTATTTAGTAAAAAGTACCCAAATCTGATCAGCAACAAGTTCAATGTATATAGTCTTGAGGCAAAGTAGAGGTTTGTCTCGATTATTAAGCCTTCTTTAATTATATTTTTATTAAATGATTGGTAGTGAAGAAATAACGGCATTACTATAGTTAAACATATTCTTAACAGTTATTCACTTCCTCCTCTCCCAAAAATAACTATCGAATCCTTAATCACCTAACTTCTGCACACGCATGGTGCTTGCGTCAACACTCATTTAACATAAAAGCACAAGTGCATGTGCATTACTGCCATTACATAAGAAAGTACATCTTTATGTCTAGCGGTGCCATAATCCTATGACATAATGACACCGAAATGCAAAAGTCTGCTTCTTATAGGCTATAAGGTGGATACGAAGTGGGTAATAGATTGAAATGTATCATGTTTTTGCTGCTTATGAAATTTTGGAACATAAGACTTATCACGCTATCTTTAATCCCCACCTTGGAACCTACCTGGTTATTCCATAGGTTCTCTTGTTCACTCTTAACTGTAACATTGTAATAATCATTGCCGCAATCAAACATATGTTTGTACTTCTGTGTATTAAAATCGAGCACGGTTATACGTTCATAAGTTCACATCTACTGATATTTTAGTATTTGGGTGATGTGGTCACTTTGAGAGTTCTTTTTTTCAATTAATTTTAAATTTTGGAGTTGGTAAGTTGGTGGGGTCAATGAGTGCTAATATTTAATAGTTCACTTTTTCACTTGATCAAAACAACAAAACTCTCTCTCTCTCTTGGGGGGGGATTTGTCAAATAAGTAAATTTACACCTTAATTGTTAACATTCATTCCTAAACTATCATTTTATCTTGACTTGTTGGGATAAGGCAAAAACATTTATTACTATGAGATTTTAGCAATTCATATGGGGATGTGACATCTCTTCATACAGTATGATATAAATTTTCTTTTCACGTGTAAGGATATTAACTTAAAGAACACTTCCTACGAAAATCGCTCCTTGGCAAAACTTGTGAAGATTTTACACAAAAATAAATATAAATAAATAAATAATCAATTTACTTTCCTTACAACAGAAACTGCCAATAGTCTTATCTTATCGATTGTGATTAATTAGCAATGCCAACAATATATTAGGCAACTTTTCATTGTTAAAGTCAATGAAAATTAATAATCTGAACAGCCACAATCCAATGTCTGCTATATACAATACAATTATAATGATCTGTGAATATCTTTTAATGTTCCGACTATATGTTCTGTCATTTTAATTTCTTTCTGTTCTTCTTGTGGTGAATAAGCAAATTGATTTTCTCTAGAGACTAACCCCAGTGGAAAAAAATTGAGAGTTTCCTCTATTTTTTACTTTTTAAGTTATTTTGAGTTGATGAATGTTATATGCATCTTTTTTCCTTCGATCTTCTCAACTATTTAATGGAGTACTTCAAACACTATTTGACCATATCATGCTAAAAATTTCAAATCTTGAAACATGAGCAATTGACAAACTATTAAAGGATTTATGATTGAATTAGTAAAAGTATAATAGGTTTAAGATGTTTTGAATAATTTTCCATTTTTTCCCGCTTATAGAAAAAAATTATTTTCTTCAATTTAGAATCTCCATTTTGAATTTCTTTGTAAAAAACAATTTGAACAATTACAAGTTTGACTTATATATGTTTCCTCAAATTGTCTGGTTTTGCTTGTCCAATCTACAATTAGCTAATTCATCATGAAATCTATGACGTACTTATTTTCCAAGTTATTTTATGTACTTCTGAAACAAATTCTAAGACAAACGTATGTGCTGATGTGTAAACTTTAAAATCAGTCTCGTTTGCATATATACACGGGTTAAATTGTTGTCTCTCCTTAAATTGCCATGTAAGGAATGCGTTATGGAGCAAGAATTGTTCTTTGGACCTGAACAGGTCCTTAAAAGGCTCAAGGAGGAAACGGGTAAGAGATTTGCCTTAGGGTGGGAAACTCCGCGCTATTCTTCGTATTGCTTTTCTGTTAGGAAGATAAAGATAGATAGGGAATATGAGGGTCTCATGGTGGGAAAGGTAGACTCGACGTCGGGGTGTACTTACATGCCTCGATTACTGTCAAGTAGGCTAGTATAGTAACCACCTGCGCTTGGGGTGAGTGAGGGTGAGTGAAAGGCTTGCTACAGGATTATCGTGTCTTACGACATTGCTCGTGACCGCAAACTAACCATATACACGGGTTGAATTCTTGTCTCTCCTTAAATTTCCATGTAAGGAGCGCGTTATAGAGCAAGAATTGTTCTTCACGTGTTGGAGTAGGACAAGAAGTTCATAGGTCAAATATCCACGATGTTGAATATTTCGTGGGTTTCGTATCGAAGTTTGTAAACGCTGGGGCTCACTCACATGCGTCGTGTCCACATATATAGCTCGGAAGCTTCCCAAAACCACAAATTTAGAGAGAGAGAGAGAGAGAGAGAGAGAGAGAGAGAGAGAGAGAGAGAGAGAGAGAGAGAGAGATTTTACCACCTTTAACGTTTTCTGCTTTTTCTTTCGTTGGTACACCTATCTTCATGTTTAAGCCAAATAAAATAGATGTTACTGTTAGAAGTACAAAGATTACGTTGTTTAACAAGGGGATTTGACAACTTCAAGTGGATGTTTAAAAGGTTATTCACTAACCAATTTTTTGACATTTATGTGGTAAATTAATTTGTTAACCTTATGATGTCATAAAAGAATGATTGACTACAGCGACATTTGATCCTAGATGAACAAAACACTACAGCGACATTTGATCCTAGATGAACAAAACACTACAGCGACATTTGATCCTAGATGAACAAAACTTTTAACAGCATATGAGTAGTAACGAGGAGCCATAAAAATACGGAACAACTATTTCTTGTGGATGGTGGCACAGCATGAAGGATAGACAGCGCGAACAAATCAACTCACAAGCACGCACACAGGCGCAAAATGGCGAATTTTTGGAGAAAACGCCCTCAACATAGTTCGAAGATGTTTAACTATGAAATTGTTTCACTTTCGGACCTAACTGATGAAACCCCGAAACCTTAGTTAATCCGGATTAATCCTAGGCAGTAAAGATGATAGGAAAAGTAAATAAATGAAATCAAACGGCGTAGAAAATGGGCCTCGAGCAAGGAAATCGACCTGGAACCCGTGAACGCGATGGACTTTGAGTCCCCAAAAAGAGACACTGTAGCGCTTTCAACGGGCTCTTTGAATTGGTAATACGAGCCTCGTGACCCCTCATGGGTAAAAAGTTACAAAACTTGTTTATCGAACACTGCATGAGCTCTTGACCTTGGCCTGCATCTCGATTTCTTTTGCTTGTCCGATCGCTCGGGAAAATCCTCAACAGCCATGCCCTTACCAAAAAGGAATCGGTGAATCATTTAGATTTTGTTACAGCTGAAAGTTGGATAATGTAGATTCGAAGCCGTGGAAATGCATCAGAGGACCTCGTCATGGAGAAATGGGGGGGGACCTTTCGGCCCCGTTATTTCAGGGTAAGCGCATTGGATTCTGTGAGAGCAGAAGAAAATGGGGTAATAAAGTGAACATTGGGGAGAGCACGTAGAATTTCTAGGGATCGCAATAGAAAATTGCAAAGTTTTCCAAGCATGGTTTTCGTTCGCCTAATGAGGACACACTAATCATTTAATCCACCGCTGTTTCTGTCTTTGACTCCAATGTCTCTTTCTCTCTTTCTCTCTCTCTCTCTCTCTCTCAACATCATTTAAACCACTTATCATATTCTCCAATGAAGACAAATTACCTTCACAATAAATTAATTATCGTTAACAAGCTAAATATTACTCATATGGTATTTTAGAAATTAATCCTCTTCTTTTCACTTTCTTATTAATGATCCAAATATCACTCGACTTTTGGAATATTATGAAAAAGTTATATTCTAAATCTACTTTGGTAATATTTGAGAATTATGAGAGTTTCAGAAATTTCAAATTTATTCGAAGATTTGCAAGATTTAGAGTAGATAAAACATAAAAATAAAAAGTCATCACCTATAGAAAAGTTAGAATTTCTTGTATGATATTTCAGACACACAGAATAACATTTGGGAAACATGAGGGGTTTCCAATGTTTATCATCCCATTGTCTCCTAAAATAAAAAAGAGTAGCATCACTTCGATTACGGGTTTTCAATGTGATTACAATAAGTAAGACCATGAGAATCAGATATATAATGTCTCACAAATATGTTTGGTTTCGAGAATATTATTTGTAGAAAAATGAAAAAAAAAACTTTTTCTTCAATAATTAGTTAGATTTTTCGCTGTTTCTAGCTCACATCAATAGAAATTTGAGAGAAGTATCGGTGACATAAACTTTAGTCACAACTAATTATTTATAGAGGCAAAATGACATCGGATTCCATATATTATGTTATTTGTCACTCATATTCATCGAACATCATGGACCAAAAGGCTGATTATGAAGATTAACACTTCAATGGAGATTAACACCTTTCCCCTTCCAATTTGCTAATAAATTAAATCACATAAAATTAATATTTAGAAATATGAACACAAATCAGCCCACTATTCATGCTTTAGTGTAATTATCTCCTTCTTATTACCTGTAGCTAAAATGTTATTATTTTCATAACTTAGTTCAATGCTAAGTAATACATTCCCAATTATTAGGGAAAAATGCACAAATACATCCCTATAGTTTGGTGTAAATTTGTTACGTATACACTAGTTTAGGTTCTTTGTGATATTAACTAGATAGTAAATAATAAAAAAGAAGATGGGAGGAGCAATGGTGTATTGGGAGATAGAACTTGAGAGGAAAAAACATGGTCATTTTAATGATTAGTAGTTAACAAATATAAAGGATCATTTTAGTCGGTTGATAATAAACATAGAAAGTGAAGAGAAGAAATGAGAGAGAAGGTAGGGTGAATTGATAATGGACTCATTTTTAAACATAAAATGCCATGTATCCGGCCAAAAGAGAAGGTGAAAATACCCCCATGAAACTTCAATCCATCCTATATCCATATTCTTTTGCAGATCACCCTTAAACGCTAATTGTAATCTGCCACCATCTTTCGTCACCACCGGCCGCCCCGCCCCCATCACCACCACCCAGCCAACCAGTGGCAGATCTACATAGTACACTACATTTACATGAATAAAGTATAATCATATATCTAGTTTTTCAATGCACTTGAGTTTTCCATTTTTTCAAACGGCATTCTCTTGCTCGGTTGCTCCTCATAACGGCATAGGGTAGCATTATATTGGTTATTACATCGGCAAATTTATTGCATCCGGCGGCTGACCGTTCTGGTTTGGCTTCACGCCTGTTTTCTTACTATTCCTTTTCTCCCCCTCGCTTTTATTACTTTATTTTAATTCTTGCGGCCAAATAATGGCGTCTTTCTAATTTAGTACCTGCACACTAAAAAGATAAGTTTAAGATAAAATAAACATGGAAACTAGGGACAGAAAGTGTAAAATCATGGTTCTTTGTCCCCTGTAACGCTTTTATCGGTTGAATCAAACTTCACTTTTGACTTCTGCAAACAACCCAAATTTATTAATCCCTCCTTTTATCATCACTGCCTCAAAAGAACGCGAATGCAATTATGCTCCCTGGGAATATCTAAAATATAAATGGACATTATACAGAAGAAGTAAAAGAAAGTGGCAAAGTGTTCCTTAAGTCCCGCATTTGAATGTGTTTTTCTTTAGTAGAACGAGAGTTCATTCTGGATTATCGATCGAGCACAATGCAAAATATGATTTGTACTTACATACTACACTTGTTTCATTATGTCGGATTCCATAATTGGTGAAATCTTTTTTTTTTTTTGCTCCCCATGATTAATGATAGTTTTATCGAGACACGCATTACCTACCAGTTAAAGATGCAGTCACAAAATCCAATAATGTCCAAGTCTTTGACAGCCAATTATGCCACTTGATCCCATGATGCACCCAATGCATTGCTCGCCACATAAATTAATCTATGAAGCTATCAATTTGTCATTCTTTGCTAGTTTGCTCTCTCTGATTCGTATATATAAAGAAGAGTCCTTCGTTTTCATTGCAAACCAAGACCCAAACACGGGAGCCAAACCCACTCAATCCATATCAGGGTCTCTTTTCCAGATTTTATGCACATATGCACACACTCTTGCATACCTATAAAGAAAAGGGTTAACATTACAAAAAATTCAAAATTAATATGTATATGACAAATTTATTTCAAACTAATTTTTTTATCACAAAAAATTTCAAATTGGTACATATATGACAAATTTACTCCAAATCAACTTTTTGACCATGAAAAACTCCATATTAATATACATATGATAAATTTACCCTATATGACAAGAAAATTCAAAATCAGTACCCTTGTGACAAAATTACCTAAAATTAAACCACAAACTAATATATTTGTGACAAATATACCCTATGTTTAATTAAATTAATACTAGAAAAAATCACAAAACTAGTATATATGTGACAAATGGAGAGTACTGGTTAATTGTCACGTATCATATAATTCAACAATTTAATGGAAAAATTTAATAGAAACTAACAAAAGATAAATTTATCACAAATATACTGGTTTGGGATAAATTTGTCAAAGGTATACCAGTTTGAAATTTTCAATGATAAAAAAAATTAATTTTGGATAAATTTATCGTGGGTACTAGGTTTGAAGTTTTTGTGATATTAAAAAAAAAAAATAAAATAATGGGGTAAGCACATTGCAGGCCGGGTTTGGATCGGCTCATCATGGATGGTCGCCCTGGCCCAATTTCAAGCCCATAAGGCCTTCATAGTTGATGAATGAATGACGAGCCCAAGTCGAGCTGCCCATGTTCGACTGAACATATGGCCTTATGGTCGGGATATGGTATTACGCAAAGGTAGAAATATTTGGTCGATTATTTCGGAAAACGTGAAAAAGTACCCCTCGGGCATTTGTCAACCCTCATTAATATGCTTTAATATTTGAAAATTACTATTTGAAGGGAGTGACTTCATTGAAATGTGCAACTCTTCAATTTTCAAGAAAGTATCTTAAAAATTGTTATTTTCACCTTTTAAAGAACTTAACTAGTGCCTGGGGGCGTTTTTAAGTTTTAACAAGTTCCTTGTATTTATTATTCGTCTTTCTAGATCCACGATGTGTTAGTTTTGTTATGGAAACCCTTGCAAATGATAAAAGCTAATTGACTTTCAAATTTCTAGCAATATCTTTCTATGGATGCGTGTATGCACAAAAATAGCGGTTGCAACGTCGGGGAATTGCTTTTAGATAATACTTCACAACATTTTGTATGAAAGAAAAAAGCCCATTTGAAGGAGAAGCCCAAACGAATGACCAATGGCTGCGTATAGAGAATCATTTACATATTGGGGAATGAAAAGTTGGTGCAATTTTTTTATTATGGATTTATACTTCTCAAAGTTAATTTTCGAGTTGTTGATTTGACATGTGCTGTGTATTGTTTAAGCTCCTCTCACCCATATCAAGTCGTTGGTTTCCGTAAGTTAATTTTTGAGATCTTGTCACTCCCAATGCCAAGAGCAACTTTGCAACAGAGGGATATATTAATTGAAAATTTGCCTCTGGTCTTCTATGGAAAGATGATTCCAACAATTCTGAGCCTGATGTACATTGTTGAACCTGAAATTCTTCTTGTCTTGGACAAATTGATGATCGTCGATTTTCTTTCAATGGATAGAGAAGTGATTTGTCGATCAATGAAAAGGAAGTCGTGAAAAGAGAATCGAAAGGAAGGAAACTCAATGCAAAGCATTTGAGGAAAAAGTCCACTCTCCAAGTGCATATGATGCTGCAAGAATCGAAAATCATGGAAATATCATCCAACGATTATTCAAAATAGGTCGTGACTCGTAAATTTCATGGGAACTACATATTTTTTTCTGGATTCTGGTGCCTCTCAATGACATGTCAAGGGTAATGTAGGAAACGGCAGAACTACATGCAAGTGTCACGGGTTGATCAATTTCGGTCGATCAAACACCGCGCGGCCTTAGGATCGGTGATCCCAAGTCAGCCTTACACACACACTTCGCTCGAACACAAGAACCGAATGGGCAAAGAGAGTGTATTTGCTTGTGAATGAACCGATTACATTGTGGGAGAGGGATCCCTATTTATACAAGAGTGGGTCGTATCTCGGCCGTGGATCGTCCCTCCGATCCAACGGTCCATTTTGAATCCGTATAATCATTACAAGCTATACAAAGACTACTCGAAGGCTACTCGATGGTCCGCACTCGCGAGCCCTTGGGAAGTCCATGGGTCGCGCGCGTCGGCCTTGGGCGGATCATGGGCGTGCGTCGAAGCAACATCGGGGTTGCAGGTCGGTCGACACGCGACCGGCCGAACCGTCACGAGCTACTCGAGCATCGCTCAGGGGTCGCCCAAGGGCCGTGCATGGGCCTTCCGCTCGTTCGCTCATGGGTCGTTCGTGGGCTGTTTCCGGGCAGCCCGTTGTGCGTGACACGGTCCCTACGGACGATCTTGGATCATGCTTGTCCGTGGGCCGTGTCATTCTCCCCACCTAATCTGGCGACGCCTCGTCGCGTCCGTGGCATGGAAGGCTTCGATGTGCCCCTTGAATTCCCACAGAGCCTCGGAGGGTTCCCAGCTTGCTTCACTCTCAGGAAGGCCTCTCCACTGGACGAGGTACTCCTTCTTTGGTGCCCGATATTTCTTCCGTATGGTCCGATCCACCAGGATACACTCAATATCTCGATCATAGGAGGCCTTCGCTCCAAGGGGTGCTCGCTGCGATGTGCCCCGATCCGGATCATCCTCATCCACATGAAAGGGTTTCAGCATGCTTACATGGAACACGGGGTGGAGCCTGAACTTGGCCGGTATGTCCAGCTTGTACGCCACCTTCCCGATTCGTTGTATCACTCGAAATGGGCCTTCATAGCGACGGATCAGCCCTTTGTTCACGTTTCTGTACCGAAGGACGAGGTGCAACTTGACTAGCACCAAGTCCCCGACTGAAACTCTACATGCCGTCGCTTCTGTCCAGCCCATTTCTTCGTGCGTTTCGCGGCCCTATCCGGACACGCCCGGGCCAAGTCCATGTGCTCACCCCATTCCTTAGCGAGTTTGTATGCGGCCGGGCTGCTTCCTTGATACGACAGCGATCGCACTTGGCGTGAGCGGCTGCTGCCCGGTCACGATTTCGAACGGGCTTTGATTCGTGGACTCGCTCCGCTGCAAGTTGTAAGAAAATTGGGCCACGTCGATCAGCCGTGCCCAGTTTGCTTGCGTGTTGCTCACATAGTGTCGAAGGTAGATCTCCAGCAACCCGTTCACTCGCTCGGTTTGCCCGTCGGTCTGCGGATGCATACTGGTGGAGAGATTGAGACTCGTCCCCAGCAACTTGAAGAGTTCAGTCCAAAGCCGTCCGGTAAACCGAGGGTCGCGATCGCTCACGATCGTGCGTGGAACACCCCAATATTTGACGACGTGCTTGAGGAACAGCTTGGCAGCTTCCTCGGCTAGGCATTCCATTGTGGTTGGCACGAACGTCGCATATTTGGAGAGGCGATCTACCACGACCATGAGAGCCCGACACCCTTCGGATTTGGGCAAATTCACGATGAAGTCCATGGAGACACTCTCCCATGGACGTTCCGGGATAGGCAACGGTTCAAGGAGTCCGCGGGAGACCGTTGCTCTATCTTGTCTTGCTGGCAAACAAGACATGTCCGCACATACGTCTCCACATCATCCCTCATGTGCGGCCAATAGTATTGATCCTCAACAAGCGCCATGGTGCGGTGGATTCCCGGATGTCCCGCCCATTTGGAGTCGTGGCACTCTTTTAAGATCTCCCTTCGAAGCTTCCCGTGGAGCGGCACATAGAGTCGCCGTCCTTTGGTGTAGAGGAGGTCATCCTCAAGCCAAAATATCCTCGTCAAGCCCTTCTGGGCGTATTGAAGGAGGGCTTGAGCTCTTTGATCATGCTTCAGCCCCTCCTTAATACGATCAACCCACGGGCAATCGGGCTGCTCACCACATTGGCCAATTCGAACTTCGCAAGGCGTCGGCCACGGAATTGGACTTTCCGGGCTTATACTCCAAAGCACATAATCAAACTCGGCCAGGAAGTCTTGCCACCGAGCTTGTTTCGGGCTGAGCTTCTTCTGGGTTTGGAAGTAGCTCGTAGCCACATTATCCGTCCTTACGACGAACCAGGACCCCAAGATATAGTGCCTCCATGTGCGAAGGCAGTGCACCACCGCGGTCATCTCCTTCTCTTGGATCGTGTATCGTCGCTCAGCATCATTCAACTTTCGGGATTCGAAGGCCACCGGATGACCTTCTTGCATCAAGACACCACCGATGGCAAAATCAGAAGCATCGGTCTCCACCTCATATGGCTTGGTGTAGCTGGGCAGCATGAGTACCGGCTCTTTGGTCATGGTCCGTTTCAATTGCTCGAACGTCTCTTGACACCGATCCGTCCACTCCCACGGCCTTTCTTTCTTCAGCATATCCGTGAGTGGCACGGTGAGACGCGAATACTCCCGGATGAAGCGCCGGTAGTAGTTCGTGAGACCAAGAAAGGATCTCGGCTCGGTCACCTTGGTTGGTGGCTCCCAATCAACAATGGCACGGATCTTGGCCGTGTCCATCCGCACACGTCCGCCCCAACGATGTGCCCAAGGAACGGAATCTCTTTTTGTGCAAAGGCACATTTCTCACGTTTCACATACAAGTCGTTTTCTCGAAGGGTCCGAAAAACACGACTCAAATGTTCAACATGCTCCTCAAGCGTCCGGCTATATATCACTATATCATCAAGATAAACTACAACGAACCGATCAAGGAACGGATGCAGTACCTTGTTCATGAGTGTGCAGAACGTAGCCGGCGCATTGGTCAAGCCGAATGGCATGACAAGGAACTCGTATGACCCGTAGCGAGTCACACATGCTGTCTTCGGCTCATCCCCCTCAGCGATCCGCACTTGATAATACCCCGATCGAAGGTCGAGCTTGGAGAACCAGCGGGCTTCTCCGAGCTGATCGAACAAGTCGCAATAAGGGGAATCGGGTACTTATTCTTGATTTGTCGGCTTGTTCAATGCCGGTAGTCGATACACATACGGAGGGATCCGTTGTGCTTCTTTTGGAACAGACCGGGGCACCGAACGGGGCCTTAGATGGCCAAACATAACCAGCATCCAACAGCTCCTTGAGCTGTTTCCTCAGTTCCTCCAACTCGGGCGGGGCCATGCGATAGGGAGACATGGCCGGTGGTCGAGCATCGGGTACCAGCTCGATCCGATGGTCGACCTCTCTCCGAGGAGGCAGCTTCTTGGGCAGTTCGGGCGGCATCACATCCTGGAAGGCATCGAGGACTCGGGATGCCTCTTCCGGTATCGAGCTTTCCTCCATGCCCTCCTCCTTCAATGCCGCCAGGAAGGTCGCCTCGCCTTTCTTCAGCCCTTTAGCAAGCTGCATGGCCGACAGCATCTTCCTATCGCGTCCCGACTCTCGATAGATCGGGACCATGCATTGGCACCGCTTGTCCAGAATGCATATGCAATCCGCGAAGGGCATGACACCCGCATTGATCCGGTCGAGAAATCCCAAACCGAGTACGAAGTCATAGTCATCAAGGGGAATTACCTCGATATCTTCCTTGCTGGTCCAAGGACCCAGGTGGAACTCCACGTCCCTGGCCATGCCGCTGGTCGGGACTTCTCTGGAATTCACCGTCTTGAGCCAACCCGACTCATTTGTCTCAACCGGAAGATGCAGCTTCTTCGCGGCCTCTTTGGATATGAACAGATCGGACGCCCCGGTATCCACGAGTGCACTCATCGTGGTACCCCGATCTTCACGTCTACGAACATCATCCCTTTTGGTTCTTTGGCCTTCTTGGAGGCCTTGATCGTTCCGAGGATCCGCAACGATCCCAACCGCGCCTCCTCTCGCGGCTTGTCCTCCTTGCACAGGGCCGCCAGCTTTCCTCTCTTCGGGCAATCCCGAGCCATATGGGGACCGTCACAAAAGAAGCACTTGTATGTGCGTACCTTGTTTTGGTATCTCCCGTTGCTCGACTCGGGTTGATTCCTATGAGGATTCGGAGGTGGTCCGCAAAGCATTTGGTCGAGGAACCGGCCTCGATCTCCCCACCGTGGCCTTTTCTCTCGGTCGAAAGTCGGGCTTGGCGGTGGTTCTTTGGCCTATATTCAACAAGGGACTCGGCCACGAAGTGGTGTGGTGAGGTCCGTTGCATTGCACCGTTTGAGCTCTGTTTGACCCAAGGTTTGAGTCCGCCCATGGGCGGTGGAACGCCTCCGTTTCGGTCATGGACGGGATTTGGAGCAGCAGCTCCGAGAACCGCTTCACATATTCACGAACTCCGCCCTTCTGCTCTAGGCGCTTGAGTTCCCCTCGGGCTTCCTCCTCCGCATAAGCGGGATAGTAGGTTCGCTGAAACTCTTTGACGAACCGAGCCCATGTCATGATAGGATCGCCATTCCTACCATCCGACCGACGTCTCCACCACAGCAGCCGCATCATCGAGATAAATACATGGCTGCGGTGTTTACCGGATCACGTCGTCGGTTGTCCCCATGGTCCGGAAGTATCGCTCCATGTACCATAAGAAGTTGTCTACGTCCTTTGCCACCCGGGAGCCCTTGAACTCCTTTGGTTTGGGTGCATCGGCACGGACCGCACGGTGATCACCCCGTTCACGCGTCCGCTTCAAGCTCCACGAGCTTGCCCTTCATCTCCGCCATTTCCGCCCGCATGGCCGCCATCGCGGCTTCCCAAGTCTCATCCCGGCTGCTGCGGCTCGTGCATGAAGGATCCTTGCACCTCGACACGGAGCTCTCCCATGCCGGCTTGGAGTTCTTGCACTTCGGCCAAGATCTCCTCCCTACCGGCTTCCGCTCCTTCAACAGTCTGGTGAAGGTCGTCCATGAACGCTTGGACGTCTGTGACGGTCTCCTCTATGGCCGTCAGACAGTTTTCTAGATCCCTCTTCGGATCCCTCGCACACGAGGCAGCACGGACCTTTTTCGACCGGTTAGCCCTCCTGGCTGAACGCCCCCGATCTTCACGCTCATCATCTTGAACGATCGGAACATCAGCGCGAGGACTGGCCATTTCGTTTGGAAATGATGGCTCTGATACCACTTGTCACGGGTCGATCAATTTCGGTCGATCAAACACCGCGCGGCCTTAGGATCGGTGATCCCAAGTCAGCCTTACACACACACTTCGCTCGAACACAAGAACCGAATGGGCAAAGAGAGTGTATTTGCTTGTGAATGAACTGATTACATTGTGGGAGAGGGATCCCTATTTATACAAGAGTGGGTCGTATCTCGGCCGTGGATCGTCCCTCCGATCCAACGGTCCATTTTGAATCCGTATAATCATTACAAGCTATACAAATGAGACTACTCGAAGGCTACTCGATGGTCTCGCACCCGGCGAGCCCTTGGGAAGTCCATGGGTCGCGCGCGTCGAGCCTTGGGCGGATCATGGGCGTGCGTCGAAGCAAGATCGGGGGTGCGGGTCGGTCGACACGCGACCAGCTGAACCGTCACGAGCTACTCGAGCATCGCTCGGGGGGTCGCCCAAGGGCCGTGCATGGGCCTTCCGCTCGTTCTGCTCATGGGTCGTTCGTGGGCTGCTTCCGGGCAGCCCGTTGTGCGTGACACGGTCCCTTACGGACGATCTTGGATCATGCTTGTCCGTGGGCCGTGTCACAAGGATGAAGCTCCTCCGAAGTCAGATTGCCTTCCAAGTTAGTTGTCTACACTATTGTAGAAATTCATACAAAGAACCCCACGAAGAAAAGCATACCGAGCTCTCTGCCTGTCAAAGAATTGTCTCTTGTTGTCAAAGTCAACTCAATACCTTTGTATTGTGTTATATGCTTGTGTTCATGAATTTTTAAATTAGAACTATAGGATAAATTAATGAGAATAATCTATGCTTGGCTATGCACCTCATAAAAATTAAATTCCTATCAATAAAATGTTACAAGACTTTGGCCATGTGGATTTTTAAAATTTAAAATTTATAGGAGAAAGTATAAAAGGGGAAAAATTTAAATTTAATTAGGTTGGGCCTTAGGCCCAATAGCTTGAGCTCTTAATGGGCCAAGATGGCCGGCCCATTAAGGCCCAAAGGAGTGTGACCGTCGACCAAGGGGGAGGAGTGGCCGGCCCAAGCCCAAGCCCAATCCCAAGCCCAAGCCCAAAGCCCATCTTGCATGTGTTATGACAAGTGGCAAGGAGGTGGCATGCATTGGCTATTGGGGAGGCAAGCTAATGATGAGAATTTGGGGAAATAAAAGGGAAGAGGAGAGAGAGAGGTGGCCGGTTGTTTGGCCAAGTGAGAAAAGGAGAGAGAGAGAGAACCGTGCGAGAGAGAGGGAGAGAGTGTGGCCGAGAGAGGAGAAGCCGAGAGGGAGAGGAAGGAGTCGCCGCCGCACGCCGCCCGCTCGTCCGCCGTGTGCCGCCCGTTCGCCGCCGTGTGCTCGTTGCTAGCTTGGTCTAGAGGCAAGTTGGGAATCCACTTTCTACTCTTGTACCAATATCTTGCATGTATGGTCGGAATCTAGGACATTTGGAGGCATGGGAGTGAAGCTAATGTGTTTTGCTCTTGAGTTGCATGCTGTTTTCGCATGAACCGTTTGAGTCAGAACATTGTGAGAGCTTGCATGCATGTTTTGAGTTCGATTTTGACTTTTATTTATTCATGAAAGTTGTAGCTAACATCCTAAACTACAACATACTAAAATTTGGTGCAAAATTATGGATATTTGAGGGGTCAAACTCTCATCCTACGGAGATGCTAGATCTGGAATGTTTTCGCATGAACCGCCTGAGTCAGAATCTTGTGAGAGCTTGCATGCATGTTTTTAGTTCTATTTTGACTTTTATCTCTTCATTAAAGTTGTATATAAAATCTTAAAATATAACATACTAAAATTTGGTACAAAATGATGGAGATTTGAGGGGTCAAAATCTCATCCTACGGAGACACCAGATCTGGAACGATTTCACTGACCTTTCGGTGGATTTGTGGTTGCATGTTGATTTTTACTAAGAATATCTTTTCGACTTCTTCATAAAACTTGTAGAGAACATCTTGACGCTTAACATACTCAAATTTGAGGCAAAATGAACAAGTGTAGCCTAGTGAATCAACTTACTCTTGAAAACCGTAGATCTGGAGACGCGGTACAGGTTACCCGAGACTTCATGGACCCATATGGAGACTGTCCTCTGGAAATTTGACTTATATCTCTTCATGAAAGTTGTAGGGGACATCTTGAAGTAAAACATATCCAAATTTCAGAGGAAAAGAAGAAGTATAAGTGGGTAAAAACTCAGTATTTCGGAGAACCATGCACTGGACGTTTCGGTGTTAAATCCAGAAGCTTCGTGTGACTGTAGAAAATAATCTAAAAATAATTTTCCTTATAAGTCTTCATGAAAAATCTACCTTAGTGTCTTGGATATAACCTGGTAAAATTTCATAATTTTCGGAGGTTTTTTGGATATTTTAATCAAATTATTTCGAAAACTGTGCATTCTGTTTTTATCCGAAATTACATGCTGTATTTGTGTGAATTATAATTTTGTGTGGAATTCGATTGGCCTTGTGTTTTTCATGAAATTATTACCCTATTGTCTTGACTATCACTAGCCTTAATTTCATGATTTTTGGGAATCATATGGATATTTAATTTAGATATTTTCAAAAATGATACAAGCTGGAATTTAAATAAATTTCAAAAAGGCATGATAAATGGATTATTTTAAATTGTATGAATTCCATAAATTTTATCTTTATGGATGATTGTACCTTGATGCATGTATGATGATGACTGATAATGCATGTATAGATTGAAGGATGAAAGTGATTTTATTTGCCATTGCATCATGTGCCATGCTAAGTGAGACCTAAATTGGTAAATGTGGACAATGATAAATGAGGAAACTGTTATGGCGGATGATAATGCCCTGAGAGTATCAGGATGCCCGGGATGGGGGGTGCCGGATGCCCGGAATGTATAGAGATACATGGTCGGATGGCCTTGGAAGTATCAGGATGCCCAGAATGGTTGGGTGCCGGAAGCCTCGGAGGTCTTTGCTCGAGGGGATGCCTCGTGATGCCAGTTGTGATGCGAGATGCCCGGAATGTGGGGGTGCCAGATGCCCGGTGGCCTTAAATGGCTGAATGCCGGAGGTTTTTCTCGCAATGCCAGGATGGGGTGCGAGTGTAAAGTATAGGATGAAATTGATGATTCCGAGAAAGGGTGATGTGGTGATCGAATTGAAAGTAAAAAGTGGAAATTGGATCATGCATACATGACATGATATGATGATGATCACCTATGGCATGACGACATGTATATAAGATATGATAATGTTATGCATATATGACATGATATGATGATGATCACCTACGGCATGACGACATGTATATAAGATATGATAATGATATGCATATATGACATGATATGATGATGGCCACCTATGGTATGATGATATGCATACATGATATGATGTGATGATGATCACCTATGGCATGATGATACATGTGTGTGACATAATGATGATCACCTATGATGTGATGACATGCATGATGACGATCACAAGTGACATGATGACATGTATGTGTTATGATTGTGATGAAGATGTATAACGGTATATGCATGGCTTCGGGGTAAGTCTGCTTGGATGCATGATTGACATGTATGATGTTGTGCTTGTATTGCATGTTGCAATGAGTGGTTATTGGATTTCTTTACCTGCTGAGTGGTTGTACTCACCCCTTCGGGGACCAACATTTCAGATTAGCAGGATGCCGCTCCTTGCTGTCACGCGGGGCGTATTTTACAACCTACCTTCGGATGTAGAGGTTGAGTGCGAGGAGTTTGACTGTCCTTCTATTCCTGGTCTTACGTATATTCGAGTGCGCTGTTTAGTTATGTACGATGTGGGCTGGCTGGGGCCCCGTTGTCCCGAGTTCATATCCGTCCATGTTCGACGCAATGGAGCGATGCGTGGGATGCTACCGCCGCCACCGCCTGATGCACCGGGATGGGTGTGAGGGCCCGTGCGTGACGAGTAGGAGCTGAAACTTTTTGGGATGGTTAGCCGACACTAGTGATGGGGGATCTTACACGTGAGTTGTAGTGGGTCGACTGTTTCTTTTTGGGTTTTAGGTCGAGTATAACTGAGTCCTGGCCTTTCTTTTAATGTACTGACCCAAGGAAACCCATCCTGAAAATATGTAAATAAAGTGTCGTGGCTTTGTCTTTTATTATGATGTTTAGTGGTGTGCAATTGTATCATGGTTGTTGGAGGGAGAGATAGAGATATTATATTTTGCTTCCGCTAATGAGTCACGCTGGGACCGCTTTAAAAAAAAAAATGTCTATGATTTATGACGCTTCTTCTAAGAGGTATAGTTAGTGTTCCATTAGGTGTAACGTCAGGTGCCTGTGGCGACCCTAGGTGGTTCGGGGTGTCACGGCGCCCCTTTTGTCTGTGACACCCCGAACCACCTAGGGTCGCCACAGGCACCTGACGTTACACCTAATGGAACACTAACTATACCTTTTAGAAGAAGCGTCGTAAATCATAGACATTTTTGTTTTTGAAAGCGGTCCCAGCGCGACTCATTAGCGGAAGCAAAATACAATATCTCCATCTCTCCCTCCAACAATCATGATACAATTGCACACCACTAAACATCATAATAAAAGACAAAGCCACGACATTTTATTTACATATTTTCAAGATGGGTTTCCTTGGGTCGGTACATCAAAAGAAAGGCTAGGACTCAGCCATACTCAACCTAAAACCCAAAAAGAAACAGTCGACCCACTACAACTCACGTGTAAGATCTCCCATCACTAGTGTCGGCTAACCATCCCAAAAAGTTTCAGCTCCTACTCGTCACGCATGGGCCCTTACACCCATCCCGGTGCATCAGGCGGTGGCAGCAGCAACATCCCACGCATCGCTCCATTGCGTCGAACATGGACAGATATGAACTCCTGGACAACAGGGCCCCTAGCCAGGCCCACATCGTACATAACTAAACAGCGCACTCGAATATACGTAAGACCAGGAACAGAAGGACAGTCAAACTCCTCGCACTTGACCTCTACATCCGAAGGTAGGTTGTAAAATACGCCCCGCGTGACAGTAGGGAGCGGCATCCTGCTAATCTAAAATGTTAGTCCCCGAAGGGGTGAGTACAACCACTCAGCAGGTAAAGAAATCCAATAACCACTCATTGCAACATGCAATACAAGCACAACATCATACATGTCAATCATGAATCCAAGCAGACTTACCCCGAAGCCATGCATATATCGTTATACATCTTCATCACAATCATAACACATACATGTCATCATGTCACATGTGATCGTCATCATGCATGTCATCACATCATAGGTGATCATCATTATGTCACACACATGTATCATCATGCCATAGGTGATCATCATCACATCATATCATGTATGCATATCATCATACCATAGGTGGTCATCATCATATCATGTCATATATGCATATCATTATCATATCTTATATACATGTCGTCATGCCGTAGGTGATCATCATCATATCATGTCATATATGCATATCATTATCATAACTTATATACATGTCGTCATGCCATAGGTGATCATCATCATATCATGTCATGTATGTATGATCCAATTTCCACTTTTTACTTTCAATTCGATCACCACATCACCCTTTCTCGGAATCATCAATTTCATCCCAAACTTTACACTCGCACCCCATCCTGGCATCGTGAGAAAAACCTCCGACGTTCAGCCATTTAAGGCCACCGGGCATCTGGCACCCCCACATTTCGGGCATCTCGCATCACAACTGGCATCACGAGGTATCCCCTCGGGCAAAGACCTCCGAGGCTTCGGGCACCCAACCATTTCGGGCATCCTGATACTCCCAGGGCCATCCGGCCATGTATCTCTATACATTCCGGGCATCCGGCACCCCCCATCCCGGGCATCCTGATACTCCCAGGGCATTATCATCCACCATAACAGTTTCCTCATTTATCATTGTCCACATTTACCAATTTAGGTCTCACTTAGCATGGCAAATGATGCAATGGCAAATAAAATCACTTTCATCATTCAATCTATACATGCATTATCAGTCATCATCATACATGCATCAAGGTATAATCATCCATAAAGATAAAATTTATGGAATTCATACAATTTAAAATAATCCATTTATCATGCCTTTTTGAAATTTATTTAAATTCCAGCTTGTATCATTTTTGAAAATATTTAAATTAAATACCCATATGATTCCCAAAAATCATGAAATTAAGGCTAGTGATAGTCAAGATAATAGGGTAATAATTTCATGAAAAACACAAGGCCAATCGAATTCCACACAAAATTATAATTCACACAAATACAGCATGTAATTTCGGATAAAAACTGAATGCACAGTTTCCGAAATAATTTGATTAAAATATCCAAACGACCTCAGAAAATTATGAAATTTTACCAGGTTATAGCCAATACACTAAGGTATATTTTTCGTGAAGACTTCTAAGACAAATTATTTTTATATTATTTTCTACAGTCACACGAAGCTTCTGGATCTAACACCGAAACGTCCAGTGCATGGTTCTCCGAAATACTGAGTTTTTACCCACTTATACTTCTTCTTTTCCTCTGAAATTTGGATATGTTTTACTTCAAGATGTCCCCTACAAATTTCATAAAGATATTTAAGTCAAATTTCCAGAGGAAAGTCTTCATATGGGTCCATGAAGTCTCGGTTAACCTGTACCGCGTCTCCAGATTTACGGTTTTCAAGAGTAAGTTGATTCACTAGGCTACATTTGTTCATTTTCCCTCAAATTTGAGTATTTTAAGATTAAAGACGTTATATACAAGTTTCATGAAGAAGTAGAAAAGATATTCTTAGTAAAAATCAATATGCAACCACAAATCCACCGAAAGGTCAGTGAAATCGTTCCAGATCTGGTGTCTCCGTAGGATGAGAGTTTGACCCCTCAAATATCCATAATTTTGTACCAAATTTTAGTATGTTATAGCTTAAGATGTTGGATACAACTTTCATGAAGATATCAAAGTCAAAATAGAACTCAAAACATGCATGCAATCTCTCACAAGATTCTGACTCAGGCGGTTCATGCGAAAACATTCCAGATCTAGCATCTCCGTAGGATGAGAGTTTGACCCCTCAAATATCCATCATTTTGCACCAAATTTTATTATGTTGTATTTTAAGATGTTAGATAAAACTTTCATGAAGAAATAAAAGTCAAAATCGAACTCAAAACATGCATGCAAGCTCTCACAATGTTCTGACTCAAACGGTTCATGCGAAAACAGCATGCAACTCGAGCAAAACACATTAGCTTCACTCCCATGCCTCCAAATGTCCTAGATTCCGACCATACATGCAAGACATTGGTGCAAGAGTAGAAAGTGGATTCCCAACTTGCCTCTAGACCGAGCTAGCAACGAGCACATGGCGGCGAACGGGCGGCACACAGCGGACGAGCGGGCGGCGTGCGGCGGCGACTCCTTCCTCTCCCTCTCGGCTTCTCCTCTCTCGGTCACACTCTCTCCCTCTCTCTCGCACGGTTCTCTCTCTCTCTCTCCCTTTCTCACTTGGCCGAACAACCGGCCACCTCTCTCTCTCCTCTTCCCTTTTATTTCCCCAAATTCTCATCATTAGCTCGCCTCCCCAATGGCCAATGCAATCTCCTTGCCACTTGTCATAACACATGCAAGATGGGCTTTGGGCTTGGGCTTGGGCTTGGGCCGGCCACTCCTCCCCCTTGGTCGACGGTCACACTCCTTTGGGCCTTAATGGGCCGGCCATCTTGGCCCATTAAGAGCTCAAGCTATTGGGCCTAAGGCCCAACCTAATTAAATTTAAATTTTTCCCCTTTTATACTTTCTCCTATAAATTTTAAATTTTAAAAATCCACATGGCCAAAGTCTTGTAACATTTTATTGATAGGAATTTAATTTTTATGAGGTGCATAGCCAAGCATAGATTATTCTCATTAATTTATCCTATAGTTCTAATTTAAAAATTCATGAACACAAGCATATAACACATAGCCTTAAGAGAAAACTAATGGCTAAAACATAAACCATAGGTAATTTCATTACCTAATTATAGGCTTTAATTCCTCTAGAGGATGACTTGAATTTTTGGGATGCCACAGTTAACCTAGTCTACTGAGCCTTGCAATAAAGTGATTTATTTGTAAGATAAGTCATTAATCTCCCTCTTTCGGTATTTATAGAATTTATTGGGTTCATCCTGCTTCACTCAATGCAAAAGAAATTTTGAGTATTGCAGTAGAAGAGGAAGGATTTGTTAGGTCCCATCCATAGAACATAGTATTTACCAAAAATGTATCTTTCAACTGACATTGATAAAATAATATATTTGTGAAACTTTTTCTTCTAGCATTGAAGACCTTCATTGCTCAGGGCCAGAAGTCTAATTCGACCTTGAATCAGGTGCTCTTATACACCTCGCTGGAGTTCATATATATGCAGACACGAAAACATGTAATTCTCTGAGGAACCATCAGTGCGAGGATAGTTAAATAAGAAGTTTTCACCTGTTTCTAAAAAGAATGCAAGACCACTTAAAAAAACAGAAAAAAGCTGTTCCCTAACTCCAAACTTCAATATATTAACCATTCAAATATATCTTCCATAGTCCAGTCATCACTTCTTCTAATCCAAAGTGCATCTTCCAACACCATTCAGCACAAAAAGAAAGCATTGCAACTTAAACAAAAGTTCAGCGGAGGTGAAGAGGGTCCAGAGGTTTAGCACGTCCAAAGTTCGGGACATCCATATTCAGCAATTCAACTTCAGCACATCCATAGTTCAGCACAACCAACGGCAGCACATCCAACTTCAGTACAAGTCAGTCCAGCTGCAGATTTAGAGCGGAGCATGACTTGCAGAGGTCCAGAAGCTTTAATTGATACATGACTTGTCTTTGTTGCAGAGGGTCCGGAAGCATGACTTGCATTCCCTCTTAAAATTTCATGGATTGGGCCACTACGAGGCATCTGAATTACCAAACAGAAAGCATGTTATGATGAGGTCGGTGCATTGAAAGAATCACAAAATAACTGGCCCAGTTCAGTTATGAAAATAAAATAATTTTTTCTTTTTTTTTTAGAATGTTAAAATGTCAAATATTAGTTCCTAGTGGGTACTAATACAAAAAGATCATATCTAGGTCGAAGCTGCAAGTGGCTTCTCATACAAAGATTCCAATTAAGCATATCAGTCTGGTCATTATGGAAGCAAAATGAACTACTCATCTTTTTATCTCTCAGATTTAATAACATCGAATTGGAATCTGACAACTCCAGTTCTTACATTAGCATATGCTTTTATGCTTGATTGACCCTTCCACCATGGTTGGTCTCAAATGTTTACTTGGTCTCCCTATACCGTGCATAGAAGAACAATATAAGTTTTAGTGAATATACTCAAGTAACAAACATATTATAATCCTTGCAGTTTTTTTTAGGTTCCTCACCTTTGGGAGTATTGCACTCTTTTCTGGGTCATCCTGTAAACTTTCTGAATGGAGGAGGCAATATCAACTCATCAGTGTCCACTAGCCACATGTTTCTTCACATTCAGTATTGGCAATAAATATTGGTAGCATTTTCTTAAGTGTCTTTCTTCAAACAATCATCAACATAATGATTAACCTTGTACTACACGTAATTGATGTGTATGGCTACATGGTACATCATGTATAGATTTGTGGTGGACTTGGGAGAGACGACATGGGAGGGAGGACCTCCTAATGTTGCCCCGATCAGTGATCGAACAATGTGAACCTTGTAATCAATAAATCAGTTGAATTGAAGCCTCCATTTTAATAAATCGTGGTCCCTCAAGCACGGACAAGGAGACAAATTTTGCTTTTCAACTGAGCAAAGAGTCAGAACCCTAGCCCTTTGCCCCAATAGTTTCCTAATTCCATCCTTAGAAACCGAGAGCGAGAGAGAGTGAGAGAGAGTGAGTTTCGTGACGTCATTTTGAGCAGACTTGAAACATGTGCGTAGCCACGTCACATCTTTGCTTGGACACGTCAAATCTTTGCTTGGCCTTGTCCACACATGCTGCCATGTCATTTTCCAACGGTCATCATGGACAGAATTGTAACGGAATGTTGGGAATAAGCACACCAAAAGTATTTAAAGTTGTATACTGTGCTCACTTGCATGACAAATTTTATTTTTTTCGAATCACTTAAGTGTTACTTAAAAAAAAATCAATCACTAAGTACCAACTCTTATTTTGAATGCTAAAAATCTAACGTGATATTATTTTAATATTTTTCACTGATATAACTTGTCAGAGGTCTGAGTTAGCATAAAAAGCCCAAAACAAGGCCATTCAACAAGTTTCACCTGGCTGCACGATCCAAAATGACTTCCTTTAGCAAGAAAAATCAATTTCTTGCTGAACGACCAACAAAAAGGGGATGCGGTGGGGGAAAAAGGGAGCACAACGAGAGAGTGAAAGGAGATTTCCCTCGGCTTCTTGTATGGGCAATTCATCAAAACCACCTTAAAGTCCGCTGCCAACAGAGTCGATTCGTTGAAAATCCCGACCGCAAACCGAAGGCTTGTTGTATTTATTCTCGACCATGCATGACCGAATTGCAGTTGGTGTTGCCTCCTTCACCGGCCAAACCCCTCGAGGCGGTTTCTGGAGCCATTTTGTTCTGAATCCGACATCCTCCTCTAGACTCGCGAGTGGTTCCCTCCTGCCTACACCCTCGCCACACTCGCTTCTCCTACGCTAAGCCCTTCGCCACCCCCTCCTCCGGTCTCGAACCCTCTTCCACCTCCAACAGCCTCACTGCCTCCAGCGGCCCTGCGACAGGCATAGAAGCCTTGGTTTCCCCTAAAATCGCCCTTGGTGAGAAGGTGGCGGCTTGGCGTTGTTTGCTAAGGTTGTGATGCAGCTCGTAGGTCTGGGTGGTGACGGGCGAACGTCCATGAAGTAGCAACGGTGCAGTAGGGAGAAAAGAGAAGCAGAAAGACAGCAACAAAGGACGTGACGTGGAGGGAGAGGAGGAGAAATTACATGGAAATGCTATGTGGACCAGTTTTTTTCTTTAAAATGCCAACTCATATTAAAATTTTAATTATAAATACCGCGTACTTATTTTGACCAGAATTTCTCGCTGGAGACACATAAGTGATAATTTTTTCTCAAATTTGACATTTAAGTGATTCAGCAAAAACTTCTATCACTAAAATGAGAGCTATACACAACTCTTAACACTGCCGGTATACCTCTCCCTGAAATGTTAGGTCACTGGTACAAATTTTGGTAAGAGGAAAAACAGTTTGGGGTATTGTTGCCTCAGTGGAAAAAGTTTAGCATTTGTAAATCATCAAACTGACAAGTGTCTTTGAACTAATCCATCTTTCGACAAAATAAATGGAGTTCAGAACACTGACTTGATGATTAAGAAAGGAGGGCATGTGGATTATAGACAGGGTACTCCTTATGCACATGGGTAGTTGTCTCAAGGCTGAGTTCGATTAAATAGGGTCAGTTAGAAATTGCATGCATGTCTAGAAAGATATGTCTCCTGCTACCAAATATGTGTACAACGTAACTCCTACCGCTTTCAAACTGCAACCGAGAAATCCATGGCGTGAAAAGCTGTCCTACAATTTAAATTAGAACTTAAAAGTTTGCAAAATATGGAGAGACAATGAGCTTCAGAGAATATCAAGGAAGCGAACCAAAACATATACCTGAGAGGCATGGTCAAATAAGTTGGGCTTAGACAGGACTCTCCAGAATAGTTTCCTTGGCCAGGATTGCCTCGATTATCCACTTCTCACGCACTAACTCCTGACTGCATAGCCATAGCTGACAATGAAATTGACTGATAAACGGGATCAAATTGTCATATCAAAGCAACCATGCAAGTCAATATGCTGCTAAGGTCAATAACATTTAACAGCAGCCATAGAAAAGAAACCAAGCACCAAACAAACACAGTAGTTGCTCCGTTAATTTTTGTCATTTGTATCACTGGTATGTCAAAGCACAAAAATGAGGGGGAAAAGTTCCATATCCACAGTGAACGCATAATCATAAAAGCTGAAAACCAAGTTGAAGGGCAACAAAATAGTAGGATTTTAATGCTCTTACCAAAATTGAGATCTTCTGGTTCCTCTAGCTGCTCTACAGCTGCAAAGTGACCCCCCGGCTCTTTTTCTTTGATGTTATAAGTTCACTATGAGGCACTAAAGGGGTGCCGTCCCATGAATAAAAAGAGCTCATATCCAAAAAGATGTCCATTCACAAGACAAAAGCCATTTACATCCAAGAGTAGATTCCCCCAATTCCAAAGGTGTAGAAGTTTAAGCCAATTTTGGAATAAGATCTTGAATAGAGGACTCCTCAGAAGCTTTCTTGTTCCACTCTTTCCAAGCTGACCAAAAAATCAAAAGTGGGGCTGATGATACCCACTCCAACTTGAGGCAAGGGATAACCACACCTTGCATGCCCAAAGTTCTTGCTCAATTGATCAGCTCTTACCCAACAAAGCCCCATAAAGGTGTAACGGGTTGCCCAAAGAGCACTCATCCAAGGACAATAAAGAAGGTGCGATATGGTTTCTTCCTCTCTGGCACTTACACCTAGAATATGAATGTCAACTTTCAATATATAGACCGATCTTTAGTGTGTTATTAAAAAAAAAATAACAGTAGCTCCAATGGATCAGTCACAAACTGCCAGAATAGACAACTTACAGGAAAGGATCTACAATCTTAGTCTAAAATCTTTTTGCTCATTTAGAAGCTTCCCAGAGTCTAAATCTGCTAGCACCGCTTAGTGCTGCTTTTAATGATGAAGATGATACTCACTTGGTGCACATGCTTTGACAATTACGGTCTCACAAAACTTGTCCACCTTGATTGCTCAAGTTAACTTCTGAGATTTAGCAGAAAAGTAGACTTCTCTTTCAGGAGAAAGATATGTCAATTCACGTTTTGGTCCCCCACTGGGCATGCCTGCATAAATTTCCTCAGGGAAACATTCCACTCCAATACAAACTCTCAAGGTGAATGACACTGCTTTTGGAGTTTTGTAATAGGTAGCAAAATAGGTCCCTTTCTTCAAATCATTGGATCCTCCAAACAACTTTAGGTCCAGAAAGATAAACTGCTTCAACTCTTTTCCCATTGTCATCTCTAGCCAGAGTCTATTCTCCCTGGAGATGTTGCACAAAGTAATCTCTAGTTGGATACCAACAGGCAAACCATGAATAAAATGAATTGGGTTTTCTGAATCATTATCAGGAACAGTAATTTCTGCAGATAAGCTCCGGAGTGTTCTTAGGAGCTCAAATTGCTTAAGAGAGAAAGCGTCAAGCATCTTCCTTAAGAAATGAGGAAGGGAAAACATGCCACCTGCAGCAGAATGAATATCAGGCATTGACTTCTTCAGTTCACATACGAAAGAGGATGGCTCGACACCATGCTCTTGTTGAAGGCACTCCACCTGTAACAACACAGCTGCCAGCCTTTTCAAATTAACAATATAGCCACGGCCTGTCATTAATTTTGATAAATTCAATGTCAAGGAAACACTTGTAAGCTCCAAGAGGTACAACTCATCTTCTTTAGACAACCCTGTGAACCTGCCCTTCATATCCCTGAGTGTCCTCTCTAGCTTTACCAGTAGAATGTCCAGCTGACTAACTACTCTACAACACTGACCAATGGTGGAATGAAAATAGGACCAAACGCTAGCAAGGAACTTCAAAGTCCTCATATATTGTAAAGTGAATGCTAATGCTGGAGAATCCGTGCATTTTGTCTCTAGCGTCTTCAGCTCTTCCTCATAAATCCTATGAAAAGACGGAATTTTAAATCATTGTACCAGGACCACCTTGTACATATGCACAACTAGAAGAATTTGAAACATGCATAGGGCAGAGGGGACAGTAAATGATATGATTCAAGTTACGGGAATCAGGAACTGCAAAAGATTACAAGAACTAGGATTATGAATCAACACTGGGAATTTAAGGCAGCTTAGAAAAAGCAAAAATTAATTTTGAAAACAATGTCAATAGAGTAGAATATATTTAAAAGTTGGCCCCAATCAAAATAACATCTTAATATTTTAAATAATGGAAAAACTTCAGAATGACTTTGAAATGAATAGGTATATGTGAAAATTTGAGTTTCTTGATATTCAACAAAAGTCAAATACAAACATTCTAAGTTAAAGCAGAAAGAAAAAAGTTAGAAGCATAAGTAATACCAAAATACAGACAAAATTAACGTCATTACAGTGGTAGCCAAATAGGACCTGCATCATCACCCAAGGGAAGGCATGCAATCCAACTGCTATGTATTTGACTGAATAGTTATATGGAACTTTCGTGCATGATCAATTTGATTGGGCACAGAATAATAAAATTCATTCCGTCATGTTTACAATAAATATCTTTCATTTTGGAAAAGAAAAATGATAAGAGACAGAGATCAACAAGGCTCAATCATTATAGTGCCCAGACCTTAGAAAGCAGTTCTACAACAATCCAACTCCCAGCCTCTATCAGTTTCCTAATTAATAATCCTCTTAAATATCAACTGCCAATTGATCTTTTATAAAACTCCATTGGTTTTCATGTGGGAAAATAAAACTATGAATTTTTTTGGACCAGCTGAGTAACAACTTGAGTAAGACAGGGAGATGGACATCACAATAAGTAATGATTATCAAGTATTCATGTTGAAGTTTCATCAGACATCAGCAGTTTTCTTCGGCCAAAATTTTATCAGTAGTATTAACAGGAAAAATTTAATATTGCATCTGAATGCTGGTTGGAGGATATTAATCCAAACAACTTTTGCAGAAAATGCCAACTCAATTTCATAATTGGTGTAAAGAAAGAAAGACCGTCATATCACTACCTCAAAATCTTCAGTACTTCATTTGTAAAACCTGCTTTTACCAAAGGCCAGACGGCTTTGACCTTGGTAAAGATACCATTCAGGGACTCGGTTATATCATCATGAATCTGTAGCTGTTTTGCAGTTAACTCTGGTTCTTCATTTGGCTGCCAGAATTTCCGGGCATACATCTTCTTGTGCTCAGAGCTAGCTTCCCCCAGGGGAAACTGATCAAGATCATTTTGGTTGCTAGCTAAACTTGCAGCCCCATCTTTACCCATATTTGCTAATATCTGCTGTCCGAATTCAGAAATGTTATCTTCCATGCAGCTACTGCCCTGAGTAAGATATGCAAAAAGGGCATTTTGACTAGTAATATCCCCAACAGCATGAGAGATCCTCCCCAAAAGGGTAACTGCATAAGAGAAAACTCTCTGAGGAATTTCACCAACATTTTTTTCAGCAAAGGTAGGGGCTGAGATGGATAATACAAGCAAAGCAGCTACTCTGGCACAATCGAAGCTCAACTTGCCATTTGGAGAAGGCTCTATCTGATCCAAGGAACAGAAAAATTAGGTAAAAATTAATAAATCAAGATAGTACAAGGGACTAGAGGATTATATGAAGCTTAAAAGCAGCAAATTAACTGCAAATGAAGATTAAGATTCTTCCAGTTGATGACCAATTCTATCTATTTAGTTGAAGGTTACCCAAAGCTACACACTTCTAATCCAAGCCACAGGAAACTTTAAAAAAAAAAAAAAAAAATCACATACCAACAGTTTAAATGAATTAAAGCAGTTTTAGATGCACTTGCCAATTTTAGCCCTCGCTCCTCCCTCCCTCCCTCCCTTCCTCTCCCTCTCCCTCTCTCACACACACAGTCATGCCTTTTCAGACCTTTTCAGACCTTTTCCTAGGCTCTAGTGGCCTCATATACATATTGATGTATTCAGAACTCAATAACTGAAAAAAGAAACGCTCCTCAGAAAGAGAGAGAGAGAGAGAGAGAGAGAGAGACCCACTAACCTCATGAAAAACTTCATTGATGAAGCAAGCTACGAAGTTCCCATGCCGTTGACCAACATGGAAGAGTACTGAGAATATGTCGACTTCATCCTGGGAGGCATAGAATTTGCAGATTAGAAATTCTTCAAGCCTTAAGTGACAAGAAGATCGAAGCACTAAACTAGAATTAAAAGAATAAATATACAGCACCAACCTTTTCTATTGAAGCTTTGAGATGTAAGATGAAACTAAAGATTTAAAATTCATTTAAGACAACAAACCTGAGGATATGTCTCCAGATTCTTTATAAGGCCATTAACAGATAATTTAAGGAGCTCCCGATCGCGCAACTTCACAAATTTCAGTATTTTCCTTATTGCAGCTCGTACCAGTTCATTTTTATCAACAAGAGCTCCAAGGAACTGCAAAATCAATTGAACTTACAATTCAGAAAATTCCGTATGTATAGATTTCAGCTAGCAATGCCTGCAATAGAAATAAAAAGAATGGATTCAGCTCACCATGTGCATGTGCATTACTTCCAAATTAAGATGATCACAGGTTGCCATATGATGCATCGTTTCCAGAGCTTCTAAGCGGACAATCACTGAATCGTCATTTAGCATATCCATCAACAAACTTATAGCTCCAATGGAAAACTCAGAAGAAATCATGCACAACCTTCGCATGGAGTGGCATACAGACCTTCGAACCTTTTGCATTCACCACAAACAGATCCCACTCATTAAAGCAATCACAGAAGAATAATGCTAAAATGCCCACAAAAAAGGGACAGATAGAAAAGAAGCAAATAAAGAAAAATCTATTTGGAAGATTGAATTTGGCATATAACAACATGTATACTTAAGTTGGAAGAAGAAAACTTCAGGGTGTTTCTAATGGTCACAACAGCATAAAAAAAGTATTATGCATGTTGACCAGCTTTCTTATCAAATTAAACTTTCTTATGGGAAAAACAACCGAGTTACTTAATCTCAGTGCCCACAAGTCTGGATATTGGATCTGCATATCCACGTCCCCTTTTTTTTGGTTCTTGCTTTTAATTGTTCTCTTATTTTGTCAGATGTGTTTTATTTACTAAATTACATTAGATTGACATATAGAGCTTGACTACAGCAATATGCATGTTTGCATATCTAACCTTAAAGGGAATTCTTCCACCAATGTAAATGGTCCCAAATGATAATCCAAACAAAGAAAGATTATTGTTCTTTGATTGCTGTAGAGTTCAATTAAAGAGTTAGATATGCTCTGGATCCATAATATTAGTGTACACGCATAAGAGACCAATCTCAGAGATCATGCTAGTTAAGACCGTAAGTGAATTTTGCACATTGAAGGCATGAAACAGAAGGCATGGATATAATTACGTTTTCATCAATCATGGAAGCTAATAGTATAAGTCTATAGCATTACCCCAAGGACGTAGATAAATACAACTGAATTGTACAATGCAAGAAGGCAGTTCAATTAGCATAAAGTGATTTTACATGGAAAAGATATCATTCCTGTACAAATGAAGTCAATAGATTACCTCATAATATTCATCTTCAAAGCCATGCACTAAAGCACCCGCAACACTCGATGCAGACAGTTCAACTGGTCCTGTAGATTGACCCACAGATCTGTTCTCTTTCATACTACCTAGGACCTTTTTAGATAAGCTTTGCAACAGATTCTTCAAAGAAACAGTTTGGGTCTTCCCAAGGGCATCAAATGCTTCAACCCTAACCTCCATACTCATATCTCTGACCATTGAACAAAGCTGATGACCACATGATCCAGAAAACTAGTTACACAAGCTATCTTAGAGACCATAATCTTTCATGTAAGTAAAGATAAACATACACTTCAAAATGACAACACCACATTTCAGAAATCTCAAGCTAGAACATTGTAATATGTGCAGATTAGGTCTTAGCAAGTCAAGCAACTCACCTATCTTGTACATAAGTAGTAGTTCACGTGACCACTTGACAAGTTCAATTTTGCTCATACTTGACACCAACCCCATGAACCACATGCCTATTTTGAGTACTCCATCCACTACAGTTTACGCCAAGTATGTTCAGCTGTTGTGTCCAACTCAAGTAAAAATAAACTTCAGCAAATCTCCAACTTTTATTAATAAATAATAGTTGTAGCAAGTATCAACTTCTTGAGTCGAGTGAAATTCACCAATTGATGTTGCTTTTTAGCAGAATAGACAAAATCGGTCAATTTTACTAATTAATTTAAGGAAAACATGAAGAGAATACAAATTTCAGGAAAAGTGTTATATAAACAAATTCATTTTCAGATTATCATAAGACTAAGCATAAACTGGTCACATCTCCTTGGCGTTCCAACTGACCATCCGATAATGATAGAAATTACAATCACTTATCAGGAACAACCAGATTAGAAGCAAAAACAGATCTGCACAGGGAGAATTTCAATAAAACCGAGTTTCATAATTAGACATGGTCCCACAAGAAGCCAAACTCACGTGGTAAAGCCACTTCTAAATATGCCCAAAATATATATTACTCTCAGGAAACACCAGTGAAACTTGAAATGAAGCTCTGAAATGTTGTTTTTGACATTATCTGGGCAACTAATATGCTCCCTATTTGCATAATTATGCACTTGAAGCATACTAGTGCTAAAATGTATATCCCCATGGGTGGTGTTGACCAAGTACACAAGAATGATTACTGATTGCACAGAAAAGAAACATGAAATCTATCTTGATTGCTTGAAGATAAGCTTGATTACTAATTTTTCAATTTTGACTTTGGTTCCGCGGAACCATGTAAATTAATGCAAATAACTCCTATAAGAACACATTGTCCATGCAATATCAGAACACTTGAACAGATAATGCTTGAAGTACACATTTTGCAACTAAAATCTAAAAGCTTTAATTTCAGGAACAAAAATAAGTGCTAAATTCTCAACATCCTCCGCCCCACCTCAAATTGGCAAGTTAATTACTTAAACACATGGCTTACTGTCGAGCAAAATTCCTCCAGCCCCTTTTGCCTTAAGAAACAACAAGAGCAGAGTATTCGCAAGCCTACCTGAATAAATATTGCATCCGACTGCTCTTTCTTTTCTGTCCCCTGCATAAATGCTACAAGAATGTGCCCCCAGTCACAGACCTAAATAAACACCCAACACGGAATCAATGAGTGGCAACTTGTATAAAGTGCAGCAACTAGCAAAGTGATAACCCCATGTAAACTGGGAATCAACTATTTAATGGACAACAAATTCTCATAATGTCAGCACCAAATCATATTCTAGTATAGATTTATTTAGAAGAACGATAATGGCTGAAGGGCGGCAATGCATCTCCGATTGATGACTTTGGTATGATAAAAAAATTCAGAGCACTAACTCAAAGAGAAATAAATTAAAACAAAATGTCCGAAATTGAGTATATAGGTTTGACATAATTCTTTCGATTGGTACTCAGTTTTTACAAAGAATAAGAATGAACTATTTTACTTCCAAAATACATATAGATTCACCATCTAAATCCAGGTCTCAGATTTCTATCCCAGACGTGTGTAACAATAAGCACTAAGTTACTCTTATAACCAGTTTTCCAAATAGAACTGTTTAGATCCTTGGAACAAACTACCAAACAGTTAGAGTTTAAATGTCAAGTAGTTGGAGTCTACCTCTTAGTGCTGCCATGAAAACTCTAACGATTCCATTACATAGTACTAAACAATCAAAAAGCAAACTTTACACATCCTATTATCTCACCGTTCGAATGGCAGCACACCTTACACAATCTTCCACATCGCCTAAGAGCTCCAGAGCGCGATAATAGCATCCTTCAACAAGGCCACGATCCTCAAAAGCACTCGACTTGCTTAGATTCACCAATCCGTCCAAAGCAGCTTCCCTAACACACGGATACGGATCCTTCGTGAACCCTAAGAACACAGTCACCAACACATGAGGCCGCACGCCGAACCTCTCGGCGTTTCGAAGGAGCCATCGCCGCACAGACACGGAACGATCGAAGCACAGCGAGACGAAGAAGCTGTCGAACTGGCCATCCAAGGAAGAAGACAGGGTCTCATCTCGCTCCGCTACGAGCGCGATGGCGTCGAGAGACTCGGCCGCGACGCGCGCCGACTCGGACGAGAGCAGGCGCGAGCGTACGCGGTCGAAGACGACGTGCGAGAGGCCAGGGCGGCGGGAGGCGAGCTCGGAGAGGAGGATGAGAGCGGGAAGCAGCAGGAGGGAGTCGGGACCGTGCTCGAGATGGCGACTTAGGGCTTCGAAGATGGAGGTGACCAAGGAGATGGGAGTCGAAGGGTTGATGACGAGAGATCTTAGGGAAGCGAGATTGTGGCGCGCGAGAGGAATACTGGTGAAGCTTGTTAAGGGGTCCAGAGAGCGTTCGCCGGAGCTGGCCGACGGCGGTTCCATTGGAGTTGGGAGGTGATGCTTGCTTGCTTGCTTGCTTCCTTGCTTTTTGTTCTGCAACTGGGAAGGAGGAGGAGGAGGAAGAAGAACGGCGGGAACCCAAAGGGCTTTTGCGTGGGCCAGAATTTAATGCGGGCTCTCTGGGCCAATGTCCGGCCCGATTTAGTAAATGGATGGGCGGATCCTTTTCTTGTCGGGTTGAACCGGCCCTTTGAACGAGCCCAACAATAAATCAAAAGGAAAAAAATGGCATGCTTGTATCGCTAAAAATAACTAGCCATTGAAAAATATTTTTATTATTGATAATAATTTACGTTTATTAATTTTTATAAGTGATATAAATGATCATTCTTAGAAAAATATTTTCCAAATTATTTCTATTATGTAAAATAAACTGAGCAAAAATTCATTTTGGAATTTTGAGGTGAGTATAGGTGGTCTTATGTTCGAGGAGTGAATACTAGATACACGATGTCTTCACCCTAAGCCAATTAGGTTATTAACACATGTTCAACCAGCAAGAATGATCCCCTCTAACCCTAATTGCACATTTAGTTTGGAGGTGCCGAATTGCAAAACAGGTTTAATCTGATCGTGATGGATTGACCTAACCCATTTACTTGGTTTATTATAACAATGAAAAGGTGGTTGGTGAGTTTTTCCGCAACGTAAAATGTGAAGAAGTAATATTCTTGATTTAACTGAGATCAGTGGACTTCAATTGTTAGGATATGGTGCATAGTCCCCACCAACTGTGAAGGGTCAACACCCTATGAATTTAGAGGTTGAGTTTATATTTTATTGGTAGTTTGGACTCGGACTCATGAATAGTTACTTATATATATTCTAATTGAATGATGTAATAGAGAGGTGCAAGGTGTTAATTATAGTAGAACCCTCAACTAGACGTAATCCTAGTCTAAAGGTGAACTAGGATAAAACCTTGTGTCTTAAATTATCTTTCTATTTTTTACTCTTTATTTTTTTTCCTTTTTTGTGATTGTACGACGAATCCCAATATTTATAATTTCTAAATTAAACCGGGTTAGGGAAGGGTGTTCTAGTATTGTGTTTTGACTACAAAAGAAGAACAAGCCAACCATCATTGACGAGCAATTTACTTTTGATTAAGTACATGATCTACGCACTCCTTTAGTAGGAATGACTAATGTATTCTGAGCTTATTCCTTATGAAAAAGATTTTTCCTTTGTGTGGCTAAAGAGTATGTCTGAATCTCGATATCAAGAATGCAAATTCTTCTCATGTTCTTGCATTGCTCATCAGGATTGGTTTTGTTTTTAGCTCGTCATCAATTCATAGTACGTGAGGAGTCGAGTGATGATTACTTAAAGGCTCATCATTTCATGGACTAGGATTAAGTGTCTCCTACTTTAGTCTCATTTGTTGTCTCCATCATAGAACCGCAACACTAAATCCATCTAAACTCTAATCCCCACTGCACCTGATACAATCCCGCAAGAAAACCCTAATACCCAAGATGGGATAGACCGCATATCATCGTCCTATGCACTGGGACATACAACATCGCTCTCCTCTCCTCCCCTCTCTCTATCCAAATTCTCCTCCATGTCCGCCAAGCTTTGGAGTTGTTGTCCTCTAGCCAGCTAAAGAAGGCTCACCGCGGTGTTGCGCTCGGCCATGGCAACGAGCCGGATGTCCATTTCGAGAGAGAGAGAGAGAGAGAGAGAGAGAGAGATCCGAGGGAGACTCGCCATTAGGGAGCTGGAGCAACAGAGATCGAAGATCGGGAGGGTGGCGGAGGCTACGGTGGTGGCGCAACTGATGTAAAAAGAGGAGAGAGTGGGGGGGATTTTATAATTTTTATCAAGTCTGGGCGACTATAAAAATGAGGTATCCACCTATCATCATCCGAGGTACTAGATAGCCCATGGAAATAGAGGTGGAGACAAGTATATGTGTGCGAATGATTCATATGTTCGATCGATTCTTCGTGCACTTGAAGTATCACCACTGTCCCATATCACTGAACTTCGATCTTCATTGATTCTCTCTCCAACATATTCTTCTTGTCTGCGTTTTTTCTTCCTTCTATATTCTTCTCTGGAATTGAACCTTGGACTCCACTACTTCTCTCTCTCTCTCTCTCTCAAGTTGAAAATTTTAATTGTTTTAATTTATATATATATATGACTAGCAACTCAAAAAACCTACCTAAACCGCGCAACTCCTATGACTAGCAAAAACTAAATCCCACGAATAGTAACTATAAAAACACATACAAACTCCAGTCTGAGTTGATAGAGCCCAAAAGGTCCCTTGTTGACCATTCTCCCCCTACAAGTTAGTAGTTGTAGAACCTGAAAAAGAATAGAAGGTATGGTGTGAGCAAACCATAGCTCATTAAGCACTACAAATGCAAATTAGAGCTACCGTCATATATATATCGTGTACGTAAGGCAGGCAAAAGATGAGTTTATATCATTTCATTGTAACTTTGCATGTACAAGAAATACTTGTTTAATCAACAATATCAAAACAAATATAGTGGTTCAATCCATTTAGTGTTGATTGTTAGATCCCTAGCCACACATAATTTCCCTTGACAAAGTCTACCAAGCTTTCTCTTGTAGCATAGTTCTTTACCTATATCGGCAGTCGATGGCCTAAGCAGGCGCCTTGAGCATGTCTTAATTTTCCAAAGAATGTCCTCAAAATCATAGACACTTTCTTAAAAGTTAATTTTGATTTTTCACAACCAAATATTTTATATGAATGAAAGGACGAAAGTACCTATGTTAGTTTCAAAATTGACCAAACATCATTAGTTAACTCATTATCTAGTTAGTTGCACATGCATGTACATCAGAATGAGGGCTCATGCATAATTTGCCACACCACAACATGTAACGCTCAAGGCACACGAAATCATGTTGGGATGTAAAATGATGCGAAATTTTCTTTTCTTCGAAAAATTCAACATTGCATTCAATATAGTAGAAAGTTATTTGATAATTGCATTTTGAGCATTCAATTGAAATTTGTGGTTTAGAAAGGGCATTCTCGAGGTGTTAAACCTTCCCCACACGTAACCAAACATAGGGATCACAGGTTTTTTTGGTGTCTCGTGAAATTACTATTTTGTTCACATGTGCACCTGCGTCTCCCTTCACCCTAGATTTTAAAAGGAATGGTTGATATTGAATCCATTACAATGTTATTAGTCCAAAACCCTGATTTTCAGATTTTCGATTTTTCCCATCAAAACGCTTTAGCGTTTCACCTTTTCTTCTGACCATGGGCTAGCCGATAGGGAGGCTCTACAACAAAGACTCATTTCTTTCATAGAAATAGGGGGAAAATTTCAAATCATCCCCTCATTTTATTAAATAAATGATTGAAATTGACCATGTCCAAATAAAGATTTAAAGTGTCATCATTTTCTTAAATAAAATTTTAAAGTAGAATTTGTTTCAAATAATGATTTGAAGTAGTTATAACAGTTTTAAATAAGTGCATGACTTTCTAGTTGGTTGAGGGTATTTTCGTCCTTTACATTTTTTTGAATTTTTTTCCTTTCTTTTTCAAGTTTTCTCTTCTTCTTCATTGATGGGTATTCCTGGCTATTGGCGATGTCCAAAGAGAGCTGAGCAAGGGTCGCCCTCACTGGTCACATGTGAGGGTATGCCTCACTTGGGCAAGGTGACCTTTGTCCTACGTGAGGCCGTCCTTGTTGGGCATAGGCGAGACCAGCCCTCACCAAATATGGGTGAGGGTTGCCTTACCAGCACTAGTGAGGGATGGCCTTGCCTCAACGAGTTGACCCTCGCCCTTGAAAGCTACAGGTGAGGTTGACCCTTGCCAAATCTAAGCAAGGGTCACCTTGCTGGCAACTATGAAGCACAAACACGTTGCCCATGCTTCTATGTCGTGTCCGACACGTGTCGAAGCTTGTCGGACATGTCGACACAGTCGGACACGGTCGAACACGCGGTCAACTTTTGATTGACACGTTTCAACACGCGTGTCTGGAAGACGATGGAGGGTGGAGGTGAGGGCGATGGAGCAGAGATGAGGCCACGAGCGACGGCAAGTAGGGGTGTGCAAAATACCCGGGAACCTCCCGGACCGCCCGGAACCGGCGGTTCTTGAGGAACCGGTCCAGTTCCCGGTTCCATGGGTGGATTTGCCCACCCGGACCGGACCGGAACCTTTTTAATATTGAAAAAAAAATTACTAAAATAAACTCTAGATTAGATCTTATCTCCTCACTCCCTTCGTCTTCGGCTCTCTCTCTCTTTGTCTCTTCCCCGGTTCCTCCTAATCCTATCGCCATTTCGATTCCTCCCTAAGCGTCGACGCCGTCGCCGTTGCTCCTCCGCCGTTATTATTTGCCCCCTCGCGTCAGCCGCCACCCGCCACAGCCACGCTAAATTGTTTCGCGACCGTTCTATGTTGAAAATCTGACCATAGACCTCCTCCCTTCCTTCCCAACTCATAGACCCAACCGTTTTATGTTGAAAACTGATGGTTTTATTAATGTGATGGGCTTAAGGCCCGTCCGCCCATGTTTGGCCTAAAAGCTTGGCCCACAAAATTAGGGCCCATGGATGGAGAAATATGATGAAGAGGTATGTTTTATATTTTTGAGGGGACGTATAAAAGGGAGGACAGAGAGAGACAAAGACACATTTTGGCATTTTCAACGTACGCTCGTCTTTCCTCTCTCCCTCCAAAAGAAAACCAAAAAGCTTAAGGCGATGCCGTCTTCCCTTTAAGGCCAATTGACGTCATCGGATCGAACATGATCGTTTTTCTCTTCCTCTTATCGGCGTCGGTGTTTAATCTGTGGCTAACAAGGTACGCTCGAATTCGTGGTGTGCTTTAGGATTGGTGATACGTGATTTTCCCGGGCTTGTCTTCCACATTCGTTTTAGGGGTTTGATTTAGTGTCGAATCCGGTTTTGTGGGAATCCGTTAATCCCAACATTGGTATCAGAGCCCTAGTTCATGTTTTCCCGACCCATTTTTATGTTTTTTTTTATTGATTTTTCACGAAAATAATTGGCCGACACGGATCGGGGCGCAAAATCCCGACACCCGAGCACTGTTTGTCCATTTTTTCGAGTTTCTGTAAGTCGAAATTATTTTCTGAAGGCATAGGGTGAAAGGGCTTGTCGAGACGAGTCCGTCGACGGGTCGTGCGCTGCCGGGAGACGCCGAACGCGCCCACACGCGCGGCCAGAAGTTGCTGCGCGTGGGCGCCACGCGCCGATCGGCGAACCGGCACGTGCGCGCCGCCAGCAGCGAACCGACGCGTGTTGACGTCATAACCGCCGGGATGATGTCATCAATGACGTCATCGCCGACGACCGTTGAACGGTCGGCGACCCGACCCAACCCGACCCGCATGGGAGCCGGCGCATGCCGTGCGCATGCGCGGGCCGACGTCATGCTCCGACCAGTCCGACCACCGGCGACCTGACCGTTGACTGACGGCCGACGACCGTTGACCATTGACCAAAAAAAAAAAAAGAGGAAAAGAATATGTTTCTTTTTCAATTAAGTCTATGTGGATTATATGTGATCCCTTATTTGTTCTGCATTTGTTGCAGGAACTATGCCTCCCCTCAAGTTGCGCACACCTATTTGCGCAATTACCAATGAACAAAAGGAAAGGCTTTCTAAGTTGATAGCTGAGCTTACTAATCATCGATGTGAGAGTGGTGACTTAATTGATCACGTCCTTGAAGTCAACGGGAAAATTCAAAAGGTCATATGGAATGGTTATCTTATGCCACAGTCAGAGATGGTGCGATTTTTCATGAACACCCTTCCACCAGAATGGCAAAGAGTGTTGAATCGCATATGGGATGTCAACAGAGCTGCTTCATATAAGAAAATTGTAATGGATTTTGTAGATGATATTATTGGATTGTTATAAGGGAAAAGATCAAGAAATTGAACAAAAGAGGATCTTTCCCAGTTCGTGTGCTGACTTGGTGTTAGATGTATTGGCTGATCTTTGTTAAGTGTGCTTTGTAGACATCTTATGTAATGTTTACTACCTGATTGTTGTTGATGTAGCAATCGATATGTTAGTTGTATTATGTGAAAGCATTATTGTTTTATTGGATGTCAATTATTGTTTGATTTCTGTTATTGCTGGTTGCTGTGGGTAGTTATAGAAGTTTTTGTAGCTTCATAGAATATATTAATGATAGTTTTAAGTAAGGATTTTTGGAGGATGATTGGAAACTTAGTGACCTTTTGATTCTGAAACCTTACTTGAAATTGTTCATTAATATGATGGGTCTGTGCAAAAGGGATGCATAAATGATAGGCATTAATAATTCGTGCATATATGTCTGATGTGTTCAAATCAATGGCTTCAGCCACAGAGAGCATAGTTGCCGAGCTGAACAAAGGTGAAAAGCTCAATGGTGATAACTATGAAATATGGCACATGAAAATCCAATATGTGCTGGAAGAGCAAGAGGCACTAGAAGCTCTTAACCGACCATGGTAGAACCCGAAGAATGAAACACTTTGCAGACAAGAGAGATAAGGAAGCATTTGCTGCATGGAAAAGAAAGAACTCTCTTGCTCGCATTACATTGCTTTGAGCAGCATGGAAATGATGTCATGCGAGAGTTTAGGCGTTTTGACAATGCCAAGGAAATGTGGGAAGCATTGGCAGCTAGATTTGGTCATACTTCGGTGACCAGACTGAGACAACTCACTATTAGGTTTGACTCTTACAAGAAGCCTCATGGTCAGACCATGAAGCAACATCTTAAAAAGATGTCAAACATGATTAATGAGCTGAAAGATGCTGGCCATGTCCTCACTGATGAGCAGCAAGTGCAAGCAGTGATTCGTTCATTGCCTCAGAGTTAGGAGCATATGAAGGTACACCTGACCCATAATGAAAATATCAAAACCTTTGAGGATGCAATGCGCCATCTTGAGCTGGAAGAGGACCGCCTCTTGACGGCTAAGCCGAATGCTGAACTCTATCATGCTAGTTCTAGCTCACATGGAGTTTCGAGCTCCAAGCGCAAACGTCCTAACTGGTTTGATAAAGGGAAAGGTAAGGAAGCAGATCCTTTAGGGAAGAAACCCAAGTTTAACCAACATGAAAGAGGAAAGCGTCCTCGCATGAAGAAGCTTGTAAGGGTGAAGTGTTACAACTGTGACAAGAAGGGTCACTATGCTCGTGACTGTCGTGAGCCGAAGAAGGTAAACACCCCTTGTACTTTTCAGAACTTTGCTTTTGTGTCGAGTTCTGTATTCTTAACTGAGTCTAATCCTTTGTGGACTGTAGATTCAGGAGCGACAGACCATGTAGCAAAGGATAGAGAATCATTCGTGGAATTCCGACGAGTACCAACTGGAACTAAGTGGATCTATGTGGGAAACAACTCCAGAGCTGAAGTGAAAGGAATTGGCACATGCCAACTAATATGCGTGATGGACGCACTTTGTTCCTACATGATGTGTTGTATGCTCCGGAGATTCGTCGGAATTTAGTGTCTGTTTTAGTGTTGGTTAAACTAGGTTTTAATATGAACTTCTATAATAGAGGTGTGGATTTGTTTTTGGATACAAATTACTATGGTTGTAGTTATTTTCTAGATGGTTTCATTGTATTAGATATTGATTATGTTAATGCAAATGTTTGTTATTCCCTTCTCACTTCTCCTAATACATATGATAATGATGTAAATGTGTGGCATGCTAGACTTGGTCACATTGGCCAACAACGTATGAATAGACTAGCTAAAGAGGGCTTGTTAGGCAACATTGAAAAAGTCGATTTGCACATATGTAAGCATTGCCTAGAAAGGAAAACGACAAGGAAACCATTTGGAAAAGGTAAAAGAGCTGAATTTTCTGCATTTAATCCATTTTGATGTCTCGTGGTCCAATGAATGTGAGAGGAAGGCATGGGGCTATTTATTTCATCACTTTTATAGATGATATACTCGATTCGGATATGTCTATTTGATTTCTCATATATCTGGAGCAATAAATTGTTTCAAAAGGTTTATGAACCTGGTAGAAAATTAATTAGACAAGAAAATAAAAACATTGAGATCCGATCGAGGTCGAGAATATTTATCTGATGAGTTCAGAAAATTATGTGATGAAAAAGGAATAGAAAGACAGTTGTCTATTCCGTATACTCCTCAACAAAATGGTGTTGCGGAGAGAAGAAACAGAACCCTACTGGAAATGGTTAGGTCCATGATAACGCATGCTAACTTACCTATTACTTTTTGGAGTGATGCGTTGTTAACTGCTGCCTATATACTTAATCGGGTGCCTTCCAAATCAGTTACTTCCACTCCATATGAGTTATGGACAGGTAGAAAACCGGACTTAAGTTTTCTTAAGCCATGGGGTTGTGCTGTCTATACACATGAGTCCTCTCACAAGTTTGGGAAATTGGGTCCCAGAGAAAAGAAAAGTATTTTCATAAGATACTCCGAACACTCGAAATGGTATGTGTTCATAGGTGAGCAGGAAAGTGGAGTATAACTGAATTTGAATCACGAGATGTCACATTCTTAGAGGATGAATTCCTAAAAAGGGCGAAATAGGGAAAATTACTCCATATTTGAAACCTTGGATCAAGATAATGATATTAGTGGAGTTCGTCCAAGTGGGAGTAATATGAGAAGTGATGAATTGAATTCAACTCATTCTCAGTTGCAACCACATGATGAGATGATGTCATCATTATCTAATCCAAGTGGGAGCATAATGGGGAATGATGTGCAAAGTGTACAATCTCCCATACGGTGAACAAGTCGCCAAAGTATTCCCCGTCGACATTTTGACATTGAAGGGGAAACTTTTATGATTGCTCCACAAGATGAGGATGAGCCAAGAAATATTAATGAGGCTCTGAATTGCCCTAGTAAGGAAAAATGGATTCATGCAATGGAAGAGGAAAATTGAGTCAATGAAATCAAACCAAGTTTGGGAATTGGTCGATCTTCCAAAAGGACGCAAAGCTATTGGGAATAAGTGGGTTCTCAAAATATGAGTTATGGACAGGTAGAAAACCGGACTTAAGTTTTCTTAAGCCATGGGGTTGTGCTGCCTATACACATGAGTCCTTTCACAAGTTTGGGAAATTGGGTCCCAAAGAAAAGAAAAGTATTTTCATAAGATACTCCGAACACTCGAAAGGATATGTGTTCATAGGTGAGCAAGAAAGTGGAGTATAACTGAATTTGAATCACGAGATGTCACATTCTTAGAGGATGAATTCCTAAGAAGGGCGAAATAGGGAAGATTACTCCATATTTGAGACCTTGGATCAAGATAATGATATTAGTGTAGTTCGTCCAAGTGGGAGTAATATGAGAAGTGATGAATTGAATTCAACTCATTCTCAGTTGCAACCACATGATGAGATGATGTCATCATTATCTAATCCAAGTGGGAGCACAATGGGGAATGATGTGCAAAGTGTACAATCTCCCATACGGCGAACAAGTCGCCAAAGTATTCCCCGTTGACGTTTTGACATTGAAGGGGAAACTTTTATGATTGCTCCACAAGATGAGGATGAGCCAAGAAATATTAATGAGGCTCTGAATTGCCCTAGTAAGAAAAAATGGATTCATGCAATGTAAGAGGAAAATTGAGTCAATGAAATCAAACCAAGTTTGGGAATTGGTTGATCTTCCAAAAGGATGCAAAGCTATTAGGAATAAGTGGGTTCTCAAAATATGAGTTATGGACAGGTAGAAAACCGGACTTAAGTTTTCTTAAGCCATGGGGTTGTGCTGCCTATACACATGAGTCCTCTCACAAGTTTGGGAAATTGGGTCCCAGAGAAAAGAAAAGTATTTTCATAAGATACTCCGAACACTCGAAAGGATATATGTTCATAGGTGAGCAGGAAAGTGGAGTATAACTGAATTTGAATCACGAGATGTCACATTCTTAGAGGATGAATTCCTAAGAAGGGCGAAATAGGGAAGATTATTCCATATTTAAGACCTTGGATCAAGATAATGATATCAGTGGAGTTCGTCCAAGTGGGAGTAATATGAGAAGTGATGAATTGAATTCAACTCATTCTCAGTTGCAACCACATGATAAGATGATGTCATCATTATCTAATCCAAGTGGGAGCACAATGGGGAATGATGTGCAAAGTGTACAATCTCCCATACGGCGAACAAGTCGCCAAAGTATTCCCCGTCGACGTTTTGACATTGAAGGGGAAACTTTTATGATTGCTCCGCAAGATGAGGATGAGCCAAGAAATATTAATGAGGCTCTGAATTGCCCTAGTAAGAAAAAATGGATTCATGCAATGGAAGAGGAAAATGGAGTCAATGAAATCAAATCAAGTTTGGGAACTGGTTGATCTTCCAAAAGGACGCAAAGCTATTGGGAATAAGTGGGTTCTCAAAATAAAGCGAAAAGGCTGATGGCTCGATAAAAAGGCATAAGGCTCGCCTTGTGGCGAAAGGGTATAATCAACATGAAGGAATTGATTATGAAGATACATTTTCTCTTATAGTGAGATTTACCTCGATTCGCATTATTTTGGCAATAGTGGCTAGTATGGATCTTGAGTTACATCAAATTGATATAAAGACTGCTTTCCTCAATGGAGAATTAGAGGAAGAAATATATATGGAACAACCTGCTGGTTTCATAGTTAAAGGCCAAGAAGAAAAGGTATGTCGACTTTTGAGGTCGATATATGGCCTTAAGCAGTCGTCAAGACAATGGTATATACGTTTTCATAATGCCATAATGGCATATGATTTTACAATGATTGATGAAGATCATTGTGTATATATCAAAAGATCCAATGATCAATTTGTGATCATATCATTATATGTTGATGATATACTAATTGCCGGAAGTAATATGGAGTTTGTTTATATTGTCAAGAGTTGGTTGTCTTCCAATTTTGAGATGAAGGATATGGGTGAGGCTGCATACATTCTTGGAGTTAAGATTTCAAGAGATCGTTTGAAGAGATCATTATCTCTTTCACAAGAAACATATATAAACAAGGTTCTTGAACGATTTCGTATGCAAGATTGTAAACCCATAGACACTCCTATTTCAAAAGGTGAAGGATTGAATCATAGACTGTGTTCAAGGACTCCACAAGAGAAGGAACAAATGAAACATGTTCCTTATGCTAGTGCTGTTGGGAGCTTGATGTACGCTATGATGTGTACAAGACCTGACATATGTTTTGCAGTTGGAATGGTGAGTAGATACCAATCCAATCCAAGTCCAGCACATTGGAAGGTCGTTAAGAGAGTACTGAGGTATCTGAAGGGAACTGCTGATTACAAGTTGAATTACCAAGGAAATGATCTGCGACTTGAAGGCTATTCGGATGCTGATTGGGGAGGAGATTTAGATGAAAGGAAATCTACCTTTGGATTTGCTTTCTTACTGAATAATGGCGCCATATCATGGAGCAGTAAGAAGCAAACGTGTATAGCCTTGTCCACGATGGAAGCTGAGTTCGTGGCATTATCAGCAGCGGTACAAGAAGGAGTTTGGCTTAAAAGATTTTTGGATCATTTATGTGTTATTGAGAAAGCTGCAAATCCATTATTGGTTAACAGTGCTAGTCAAGCAGCTATAGCGTACACCAAAGATCCAAAATATCATGACAAGACCAAACATATAGATACCAAGTATAACTTTGTAAAATATATGGTTGCACGAAAGGATGTGAACTTACAGTACATATTTACGCATAGAATGGTAGCAGATCCTATGACAAAGCCAATACCTAGAGATGTGTTTTGTGGCCATGTAAAATCTCTAGGATTGCGTAGACTCTGATGTACTGGATTGTAATTTCCCTGATTTGTTCACATTTATGAACTTGTGTTTTTTCATTGTTAATGCCTATGAATCTTTGTTTGATCTTTATGCATCTTAATGCTCAGTGCATTACTTTAAGTTGAGAAAGTATGTCGGACGGATAAAAGATTAACCTACTCACACGGGTAATCGCCTCTATTTACTGTGTGATAAATAGAGATGAGACTGTTTTTAAGCTTGTTATCTAGGTGATAATTGAGAGCTCAAGCTTAAAATATATATGTCACCTTAACTAAGTGTTAAGATGATAACATAATATTTACTATGTCCGAAAGTAAAATAACCCACATATTTTACTTTATCTGTCTATAATGCCAGATGTGAGTTCTGATTAATGTTTTGTGAATGAGTAGATACGTGAACTCAAGTTAGACATTGCGTATGTCTGAACTATCATCTGTACGGTATTGAATGAAAAGACATACGCTCCATGGGAAATGAGTTAATACCGTAATACGTATTTCATACTACGTATGCATGAGACGACCAATAAGAGTGGCAAAAGTTTGATCTCAACTTTTATGCCGTGTAAGACTCTTGAGGAAAAAAGTTCCTCAATTTTAGTGCTCTCATGACTTTTACTTATTCTTAAGGTTTTTATTTAGTGTTTGCTATCTTAGGATGTTGCCAATGGTCATGAGTTGATTCGATCTAATTGGGCATTTCTAGAAAAGCAAGCTAAACTGAAATTGAGAGTTTGAAGGAAAGAGGAAGATCGAATATGGAGAATCACATTCTAAGTTTTGTGTTCACTAGTCGACCAATTATGACTGTATTTGGGATAATCATAATTGTGAATACAATATATATATATATATATATATATATATATATATATCATTGTTTAAAAGAGATCAAAAGAGATAAATGTGATCGATCGATCTAGGATACTGCATACTAAATATACTCAGAGTGAGACGCTCATTATGAGCTGCTATATATTCCTAACAGATGTATAACAACGAGCTCTCAAAGTATGATGGTCGCACGGATTATTCACCGGTATGAATGTTGAAGAGAAGTAAAGAGAATCCTGTTCGGCCCACCAAGTGCGAGTGGGAGATGATAGTTTTATTAATGTGATGGGCTTAAGGCCCGTCCGCCCATGTTGGGCCTAAAAGCCCGGCCCACAAAATTAGGGCCCATGGATGGAGAGATACGATGAAGAGGTATGTTTTATATTTTTGAGGGGACGTATAAAAGGGAGGACAGAGAGAGACGAAGACACCTTTTGGCATTTTCAACGTACGCTCGTCTTTCCTCTCTCCCTCCAAAAGAAAACCAAAAAGCTTAAGGCGACGCCGTCTTCCCTTCAAGGCCAATTGACGTCATCGAATTGAACAGGATCGTTTTTCTCTTCCTCTTATCGGCGTCGGTGTTTAATCTGTGACTAACAAGGTACGCTCAAATCCGTGGTGTGCTTTAGGATCGATGATACGTGATTTTCCCGGGCTTGTCTTCCGCATTCGTTTTAGGGGTTCGATTTAGTGTCGAATCCGATTTTGTGGGAATCTGTTAATCCCAACAAAAACCAAAATTGTTTCGCATTAAGATCGGTTCCATGGATCCACTTGGGAATCGGACCGGACTGGTGGTCCAGTTCCCGGGTGGATCCATACAACAAACGGGTGGATCCCGGTTCCAATTTTTCGAAATCGGTCCTTAGTGGGCGGTTCCCGGTTCTAGGTCGGGAACCGCTCGCCCAGACCATGCACACCTCTAACGGCAAGCCCACGACGGCGAGAGACGGCGAGAGAAAGAGCATAGACTGAGGCGAGGGCCACCACTGTGATACTACGATGGATCGATGACAAGGCTGCAACTGTGAGGGAAAAAGGGCCGAAGGCGAGGCAAAAAACGATTGTGATGAGGACCGAGAGCAAGCAGAGATCGAGAGGAAGAGGAGAGGAAGGGGGTCGTGCGGAGAGGAAGGGGTCGTGCGACGAGGAGGAAGGAGAAGGATCGAGAGGAAGAGGAGAGGGAGGGGTCGTGCGGAGAGGAGGAGGAGGTAAAGGAGCTAGGATTTTTTTATAAGAAACTCAAAAATAAAAAATAAAATAAAATGGGACTCTGATGGGCCATTAGTGATGGCGTGACTTTTAATTTTGGGGGAAGGAAAGTGACAGCCTATTTGTCAAGTGGTGGGTAGGGAAAAAAAAAATTTGGGAGTGGGGGAAATGGATGAGGGAAAGAAGGGAGTGGGGGTGGACCACAATGGGGATTTTTTTAATCAAAAAAATAAATAAATGAGATTAAAAAATAATTTCGAAAAATAAAAGTATTGAATTTGAATTAAATTAATTAAAAATAAAAATATTCATTTAATATACAACGTGTCCCGACGTGTCGAAAATCTCTATTTTGAGAAATAACATGTTGACGTGTCGTGTCGTGTCGTGTTGAGTGTTCGTGCTACTTAGGCTAGCAACCAGCGAGGGTTGCGGCCCTTGGCTAGTGGCCAACAAGGTCATTGAGCCCTCGTTGGGGAAAAAAAGGGAAGAGGAAAAAGAAAAAGGAAAATAATAATTTAAAATAAAATGGTCTTTTGACGAAAATACCCTTTGACAAATTGGAATATTTAACTAGTCGGCAACTAGTAAGATTAGACCCTTATTTGAAACTACTATAACTACTTCATACACATTTGATACCAATACGATTATTTCAGACTTATTTGACATAAAGCCCATTTGAAGCTCTTATTTGAAAAAATTGTTGCATTTCGGGTTTTTGTTAATTAATTTGATATAATTAAACAATAAAAGTTATATTCTTCATATTTTCTTTTTTTTTTTATATCTTTTTTGACTTAGCAATGATCACTTTTATATATATACTCCTATGTAAGTTAGACATCAATTCTCACCCAAAAAAATTTCTGACTAATGATAGTAGAGTGACATTTATATTTCAAACTATGACTCGCGCCCTTCAATCTAAGTTCTGGCTCCCTTGTTGTCTGTGACATTTTACCTACATGAGTCTACAGACCAGACGTACATTGGCACAGGATGGCTCTCTCAAAACACCACCGGATAGCTAGTGGAAACACTGGACATGACTAGGAAAACTAGTTCCTGAAACTAGTTCCCGTGGAAAACTAGTTCCTGTGCAGTAGTGAAACCTTTCCACGGTTCTTTTTCAGCTGTCTATTAGTGAATGAAAACATGCACCATGTGAAAATTGGAAACATCGAAAAGAAACACCTAATCATTGCAAAACTTTTTCAGTGGTTCTTATTTGGTGGATGTTTGAGGTGTTGCTATCCTGAAATCCGATAGGAATATCTCCTAATTCAAATAGACTGATAAGATTCTGTTGTTTATTTTAATATGTCGATACTTATATATCTCGCCCTCCTAATTTTTCTTTATATATTTTTCATTCTCGAAAAGAGAAAATAATCTCTAGGTATTTTATGTCTAAAGGTTGCCGAGGTCCGTATAATGTCTCTGATGAAGCAATTTAAAGTCATAATAAAGATCGAGCTAGTGGAAAAATTGGATAAGAAAGTAGGAAAACTTGTTCCCGTACAAAAGGAAAACCTTTTTGTGGCTCTTTTTCAGCCATCATTTCAAAACTGTAGTGGAACAAAACCGTGCAGCATGTGAAAATTGGAGACATCCAAAAGAAAGACCTCATCATTGCAAAACTCTTTCATTGGTTCTTTCTCGTCTAATGTCCTTCGCTTTCTATTTCTTAGGAAAATGCTTCTTCGTTGTTTCCAATTCTCACGTGTCAACTCAGCAATGAGCCAGTTTGCCAACAATTTCAGCTATTTATAAGAGATAGTTATCTTAATAGAAAGCCAGGACCAAAAAGGAGTTCTGGGCAAATGCGCTAAAGCATGTTCCATCCTTTTTCGAAGAGATGCCATTTCTACTGCGCCCAGATACTTAGGTGACATGCTTTTATGGTTTAATAGAAGAAATTGACTCCACAAATCCATTTCTTCTATTTCTCAAAAGATTATCTTATAACAAATATGCTTAACTTTGGAGAAGATATGTGTATAATTTTTGTTTTCTGCATTGATCCATTCCATATGACACGAAGGGAACATGTCATACATGCTACGTGGTCCAATCCGAAATTTATAAATCACTTTGACACTGACAAAAACTTTTACTTTGCACACACATCGATAATTTTAATATCTTTGTGTGTGAACTCATCTGCATATTAAAATATATAGAATGTTATCATCATAAAATATGGGGTGATTGTTAAGAAAACTTCTTGCTTATATTGAAGGTTACATAATATTCTACGAGAACTAGTATGTATATTTGAGTGTGTAAAAGATAATTTTTTCACATACACTAGTTCATACGCGGATAACGTTACAAAAGAGCATCTATGTTAGTGGTAAGCTTCCTTGCTCTGCAAATGGTGAACAAGATGCTTAGTGGAAAGTCTTTGAGTTGAAGGACCTTTGTACTTTGGTAAACAAATGAGGGACATGGACCAACAAGGTGTTTGGACGAATTAAATAGAAGGAGAACAACTTGGATAACATGAGTGCATCAATATGAAAGTCGAAAGTGAAGAATGGCCAACTGTATGAAGAGATTTTGAGATTACCTATTTGGTGAAATGGGGAATTATTATGCGATAAATTTGATAGCACGATCGTTTTTTTCTATTTTTTCTTATATTAACAAGTGTTGTGATGGGATTGTTAGACATATTTTATATATAAAAAATTGTTAATATCACGAAAAACCCTAAATTGGTACATCAGTGACAATTTTTTTTAAAATAATACACTTGTAACAAGTTTACCCTCAGTTAGTTTACGTTAAGTTACTAAGTTAAATGACATGTAACAATTGGCATGTATACTAGTTTGGGAGTTTTATCCTCTATTTATCACGTGTGTATTGGTTTGTAATTTTTTGTAGTATTAATTTAATTTGACGGAAACTAATGAAGGATAAATTTGTTACAAATATATCACAGTTTGAGATTTTCTGTGGTTGAAAAATTAGTTTTTGGTAAATTTGTCATATGTGTACTAGTTTGGATTTTATAGGTCAAAAAATTAGTTTAGGATAAATTTGTCACAATTATACAGTTTGAAAGTTTTCATGGTGTTAACCCTATAATGAAAGAAGTTCCAATAGTAAAATGTTGATTACTCATCTAGCATAGAATTTAGTATATTGTCATAATATTCTAAATTTAGTTATCTAATAATCGCTAGGAAATGACTCTCTATTCTTTTTATAAAAAAACAAATGGGGCAAAGAATAAATATATAGTGCTTAGACTGTCCTAGTAGATATGTGGCATGTAGATAATCACTGAACGGACTAAGGAAAAAAAGAGTCGGGATCTGACCATCTACATGTTGATACCTCGCAAGTTCGTGCAAGCTGAGATTGTTTGTCTCTTGAAAAATTGTATGAGGAATGAACCAACTGTGGCTAGTCTACTAGCTGAACTCTCAATAAAGTTCCGGTGGAATGTTCATTTTGTCTCCGAGTTACTCGGCGTAATCGGCGATTCGAAAGCAAGAGGTTGATGATCCAGTCATTACTATCACAACGAGGTGTTGGAGTTTCAAAGATTCATCCTCATAAAACCAAGCCTTGGAGTAGTACTTCATATGACTAGCACCCTATGTAGCACGAACATTCTCCGGAAATTTTCGTGTTGTGTCCGACTCCGACAAGTGTCCGACACGCTCTGACACGTCTTGACACGTCTTGACACGCTCCGACACGCGGTCAACGAGTGTCGAAAAATCCGACACGTGGTCAATTCTCTCCGACACGCTCCGACACGTGGTCAACGAGCGTTGAAAAATCCGACACGTGGTCAACTCTCTCCGACACGCGAGTCCAGAATTCCGACACATGATTCCGACACGCACGAGGTCAATTTTAAAATTTTATAATACTTGAGGGGTCAAAATATAAATATACACAAAAGAAGTAATAAAAGAAGTAATAAAATTGCTATAAATATACACTCACGGGGTCATTTTTTTTTCAGTTTTGTTTTTTTAGAATTGTTTTATTTTTTAAAAAGTCTTTTACTATGAAAGAAGTAATAAAAAAAAAATGCTATATATGATAAATAAATACATTTAAAAATATCATTTCAGCATTTTTCTTTAAACAATGTTTTTTTCCTCTAAGTTTTGTGTATTATTATAACAAATTAAAATAATGAATGACATTATTTACTATTTTTCATTTAAATTAATTATTAGGCTATTATTATTATTATTATTATTATTATTATTATTATTTATGTATTTATATATAAAAATATATTTAATATATAACGTGTCGGAACGTGTCGAAAATCTCTATTTTTAAGAAATGACGTGTCGTGTCACGTGTCGCATATCCGTGTCGGTGCTACATAGCTAGCACCATCACAAATCAGCTTAGAATTATTTTAGTAGCTACTTGGGATCTGTCATATCACTTTGCGAATTAGCTTTTACATGTATTGTTTTGTTTTTGTTTTTTTTTTTGGTAAAGTACATGTATTGTTTTGTTCTTGTGTGGATAAGTGCGTGCACATGTTTTGTGCTTCTCCTCGTGCATTGTGCTTGTGAGACCACCAACCTTATGGCTCTGTCTCTAATCATTCCCTTCACGGGATGATCCATGGACACACGATCATTCAAAGTGGAATTTCATGTGACGCACAATTCATCGTCCTCTCGTAATCACGACGTTTTGAATTTTAGCGCACGCGCTACCCTAAGCAGAGACATGGTTTCTAAGGGAGCTCCGGATAAGCTATAAAAGAAAACCTCCGGACGGAGCCAAGCATATCTCCGCCGCCAAAGAAGAAGCAAAGCCACAAGAGATCGGAGGGAGAGAAGATGCCTTGCCTTTACATCTCCACCAACGTGTGCCTCGACGGGGTAGACACCAACCCTCTCGTCGCGGAAGCCACCAACGCTTGCGCTTCAATCATAGGCAAACCCGAAAATGTATGTTCTCTCTACTTTACCCTGTATGCTGTCACTATCAGTGCAATGAAAAATGTTTTGCAAGCGGCTCATCCATTATATTAAGGGGTTGTAACTACTCGCACTTTCGTTGAACTCCAAATCAATGGTGGGTGAAACGCCTGTGAAATTTTATGCTTACGTTGGTGGTGTCTCCTTCATCTTTGGCACTGACAAATTACTACTGGGTGTTTCACTTTTGACTATTGTTATAAAGATAAGCAATGCTAAGTACACCAAATCTGATCTGCAAAAATCATTATACTAATTGATTTGTTGAATTGAAAGCGAGCGTCTAAATACATCATCATATCATGTCAAACACCCAGTAGTAATTTGTCATGTATCTTAACGTATCGATTTTATCTAGTGTTGCAGCAAAGCCCGGCAATGACCTAATTATGCAGATGTATTCAGCAAATTGGTGTTGAAAATGACTTGTTCAAATATCCACTTGCGTCAATTATCTCACTTGGAAAGCTAATTTTGTAGATCGATATTTAAGGGCCCACATGACGAAATTTTTGTTTTTCTATTTCTTTTTTTTTTTTGTTCATTGTAACAGGTTCGAAATAAAAATCCATTTAGTAACGCAATTTCATTTTTCTATTTTTAGAACAGATTTCTATTCTAAAAGTAGTTTGGAGCAGAAATCAAAAACTAAATTTTTTAGCTTTTCTATTTCTGAAACAAAAGTAAAAAATGAAAACTCTTCTTATCATTCACTCTTATCATCACCCTCTACTCACCTGCCGCCCCTAGAAATAGAAATTTTATTATGTTATTAAACAAATTTCTATTCCAAGAACAAAAATTTTGAGTGGTTATCAAACACATTTCTTTACTCAAAAACTCATCCAGAAAATAGAAATTGAGGAATCAATTTCTGGTTAAAAATTGATTTCTGTTCTAGAAATTTTGTCCCTAAGTATACCTAGAATTGCTCTCTGTATGTTTTTCTCATTGTGAAGGAATATAAATCATTGTGTAAAGCTTTGACTGCATGCATGCTGTAGTACATAATGGTGATACTCAAGGGATCGTTGGACATTACGCTCGCGGGCAACAGAGAACCAGCTGCATACGGTGAAATCGTATCCATTGGGGGCATAAACTCCCAAGTGAAGAAGAGGCTGATCGATTCAGTCGCCAGCATCCTCCAGACCAATCTGTCCATTCCAAGGACTCGATTCTTCCTCAAAGTTTACGACACCACAATGGGACGTGTTCCTTCCAAGCTGTGAAGTCTTGTAAGGAAATTGCAGCCACATGTATCACTTGGATCGTGCATTATGTCGGAATTATCAAGACTGGTAGAGATGCACTAAGCTCTTGATGAAGGAGCATTAACTATTGGGGCACCACTCTCCTCATTTGTCACAAACCCAAATAAGAAGTGCTGAGTTGTGTTCATTCTTCATCTCTGCATTTGAAGTTTTATCGTTGTTAGTCAATCAAATTAATGAGGTCTACCATATGATGATTTAGTTTAATGTTATGGAAATGTGAGAGGGATATGGATCTTGAGAATATTAAACTTTAACTCCTTCCTACATAAGCACTTGATTTTAATAGCACGGAGAGGGACTTGATGAAACCCTAGATAGGGTTTGAAGATGGGCTTTCTCAGGCTTCCAATTTTAAAACCCCTTTTAAGCTAATACGAGATCGGATAAGGGCACCACGATAAGTCAACCCAATCTGGCTCCTCTTCCTATGTGGAATGAAAGTCGGATATTACCTTTAGCAGGCGTACTAAAAGAAGAGAGTATTAGAACATATGTCCCAAGCATGAATTTGTAAATAAAAGCTAATCCAAATTGAAGTGTGTGGAAGTCTGGTCCACATTGGCGGACATTGAGATATGCTTTGAAAATGGGCATTTTCAGACTTTCAATTTTAATTCCCGTTTCGAGCCTTGTGACTAGGGTTGGGATGCTCGGCCTGCAATGTTCAGTCTAGGCTACTTTTACAGGAGAAGCTTAGGGACTGTTTGTTAAAAAGTATTATGTTCCTGTTGACTCCTAAATTTTGATTAGATTTTTAATTAGGCTTTAGTTTCTTTATTTATGTATTTTGCCTCTTTTTCGGATAAATTCAATAAAAACAAAAACAAAACAAGAAAAAAAACAAATAAAAAAAAGAAAAGCAAAAAGCAAAAAAAAAAAAGCAGCCAGTCCCCTTTTCTTTCTTTTTTTTTCCCTTCGCACGACCCGGCCCAACCCCATCTCTCCTTCTTCTTCCTTCTTCTTCTTCCTCGCTCCTTCCTTCTCTGCCTCTGTAGTTCACGCGCAGCGACGATGACGCGCTCGAAGACAACATACGGCCGAGGAGGGTAGGCCGACGTCGGCCGGAAGAGACAGATCTCAGGCGCCATTATTGGCTTCCTTCAATGCCGAGCACGCCTTGTTGGAGGAGCTCGGATGGGACGCCGGTGCAGCCGCGGGAGTCCGGTCGGGGTGTGAGAGCGGAGGCCGAACCTCCATCGACCGGCCTCCTCCTCGCCTATAAATAGGAGGGCACAACCTCCTTCGAAGAACAACAACGCAAGCTCAGAAACCTTCCCCCGAGAGACTTCAGGGGAAGGATTGAAGAGTGAGCGAGAGAGAAATCCGGTCGTCTGCTCGAACGACCTCCCTCCGAGAGACTTCGGGGGAGGCCGACGGCTAGCGAACCGACGGAGAGAGAGAGATAGAAAGCTAGCGAGCGTTGCAAGCTTCCCCCGAGAGACTTCAGGGGAGGCCCGATCGTTCGCAAGCCTAGATCTGAGGGAGAGGGAAGAGATCGGAGCCGGAGGAGACGCCGCCTCGAGTTGTGCCCAACGCCGCTGCCACTCCAGATCTGCGAAGGCGAAGGCCACCACCGACGCCATCGCTGCCCCGGACTACCGTTGTCGTCCAGTCCCCGCTGACGGCTCCACCCGATCTCGCATCCCCGACGCTGTCCCTGATGACTCGCCAAAACCCCTTGCCATGTTGGGCCGCCGTCGCTCCTCGCACCGTCACTGTGCCGTCGCCCTCCGCGTCACCACCGTCGCTGTGTCGCTATCCTTCGACGTCCCTGCCATCCTTCATTGGCGCCGTCAAGAGGTAAGGAGGAGGAGAGCCCCGAAGTCGGGTCGGCCGGGTCGGGCTGGGTTGGCATCCGGGTAAGGTTTCCCCGGGTTGGGCCTTCACGCGTGGACTAAATTCGCACGGGCCTCGGAGAAGTGGGTTTATTTTGGGCCAGGCTTGTTTTCTAAAAAGGGAGAAAAACAATAAATAAAAAATCGCGGGCCTGTCCGGTCTTGGGCTCGCGGCCCGGTCGGGACGCAACCGGGGATCCGACCCGGGTCGTTTTTAAAATATTATATTATATATAAAAAATAAAAATAAAATTATTTTTCCAAAAAATCAAAAATATCAAAAATATCTCATTATTTTCCCAAAAAAGCTAAAAAAAGTCAGAAAAAGCAAAAAAAATACTTATTTTCCAAAAAATAGCAAAAAATCCAAAAATCCCTTTTACTTTAAAAAAAAATAGAAAAAGGACCCAAAAATGTTTTTCCTCCACAAAATGCATGGAAAATCCCTTAAACATCTAAAAATCCAAATCCTTAGAATTTAAACAAGATTAGGCACCGAAAGGGCATTAGTGATTAACTAGTGTAATCAAATCCCCGATCCTAATTTCTCTGGTTGCGCAGGAGCAAGTATTTCTCCCGATACTTCGCTTGAGTTTCTAATCGACCCACCTTAAACTGATTAGTGGCGACTCCATTTTAAAATTAACTTACAGGTTAAGTCGTGAATTGGTGGACTTGGGAGAGTCCAAGCTAAAAAAAAGACCTAGCCAAACCATTAGCCTTCGCTAGGTGCTCGCCCCCGATCAGGCGCCGAGAAAAAAAGAGGTCGCAACAGTTCCCAAAACAAAATTTTATGTTCTTTTATTCTAGGGAACAAAAAAAAAAAAAATGTGTTTGGTAAAATTTTTGTTCCTGGAAACAAAAAATTTATTATTTTGTTTTCGAGAATAAAAACTCTATTTTTTTTGTTGCCGAGAACAGATTTGAAATAGAAACAAGAAGTCGAAAGAAGTAACTTCTTGTTCCCGGGAACAATTTTGAGAATCAATTTTTCTCTCTCTTATTTTTTCTTTTCTTTTTCTTCCTTTTGGCTGGTCGTCGGCCTCGGCCATGGCCGGCAAGCTCGAGCTAACCCAGATCTAGTAAGGCCGAGCTTGCCCACCACCGGTGAGGTTCGGCCTCGTTGGGCTACCGCTAGGTTGGCGACACCGACGGTGGTTCGGTGAGGCTGACCTCGCATTGCCTGGGCTAGGTTGAGCCTCGCTAGTGGCCTGGCGAGGTTTCAGCGAGCTTGCTAGACCTCACCTAGCAAGTCGCCGGCCATTGCCGTGGCCGACGACAAGCCACAAAGGAGGAAGAAGGAAAAGAAAAAAAGAAGGAAAAAAATATTTAAAATATTAAAAAATTTAAAAAAACAACAAAATTATATAAGTTTATCAAATGCAATTTTATTCCTGGAATTGAAATTTTTTACAATTACCAAGCGCATTCTTATACTCAGAAATTGTTCCCATGAACAGAAATAGAAAAAATTATTTATGTTAAAAAATTATTCCTCGAAACAGAATGGTTATTAAACACGCCCTTAGCCTACCACACCTTTTACACCCTAGCTACAACATTTCGGACGTTATGATTTTGTCTTGTATGTCCGTGAGAATTCGGTTGATTTTATCTCGTTTGTCACTGACATTTTACCGTTTGATAGATGGTTGTTGGATTCTTGTGGTTGTTCTTTGAATAATATAAAATTGATCGTTGGATCGAGCACGTTGGTTACTATATGTAGATTTGATTGTTAGTGTTCTTCAAGAAAGCTCATCGTTTCATGGACTAGGATTCAGTGTCTCCTACTTTAGTCTCATTTGTTGTCTCCATCATAGAACCGCAACACTAAATCCATCTAAACTCTAATCCCCACCGCACCCGATCCAATCCCGCAAGAGACGGGATAGACCTCATATCATCGTCCTATGTACTGGGACATATAACCATCGGTCTCCTCTCCTCCCCTCTCTCTATCCAGATTCTCCTCCATGTCCGTCAAGCTTTGGAGGTGTTGTCCTCTAGCCTGCTGAAGAAGGCTCACCACGGTGTTGCGCTCGGCCATGGCAATGAGCTGGATGTCCATTTCGAGAGAGAGAGAGAGAGAGATCCGAGGGAGACTCGCCATTAGGGAGCTGGAGCAACAGAGATCGAAGATCGGGAGGGTGGCGGAGGCTGCGGTGGCGGTGCAACTGATATAAAAAGAGGAGAGAATGGGGGGGATTTCATAATTTTTTATCATGTCTGGGTGACTATAAAAATGAGGTATTCACCTATCATCATCCGAGGTACTAAATAGCCTATGGAAATAGAGGTGGAGACAAGTATATGTGTGCGAATGATTCATATGTTCGATCAATTCTTCATGCACTTGAAGTATCACCACTGTCCCATATCACTGAACTTCGGTCTTCATTGATTCTCTCTCCAACATACTCTTCTTGTCTGCGTTTTTTCTTCCTTCGAATTGAACCTTGGACTCCACTACTTCTCTCTCTCTCTCTCTCAAGTTGAAAATTTTTAATTGTTTTAATTGGTAGATGTATGACTAGCAACTCAAAAGACCTACCTAAACCATGCAACTCCTATGACTAGCAAAAACTAAATCCTACGAATAGTAACTATATAAACACATATACAAACTCCAGTCTGAGTTGATAGAGCCCAAAAGGTCCCTTGTTAACCATTCTCCCCCTATAAGTTAGTAGTTGTAGAACGTGAAAAAGAATAGAAGGTATGGTGTGAGCAAACCATTGCTCATTAAGCACTACAAATGCAAATTAGAGCTACCGTTATATATATATATATATATACACACATCGTGTACATAAGGCAGGCAAAAGATGAGTTTATATCATTTTGTTGTAACTTTGCATGTACAAGAAATACTTGTTTAATCAACAATATCAAAACAAATATAGCGGTTCAATCCATCGATCAATTTAATGTTGATTGTCAGATCCTTAGGCACACGTAATTTCCCTTGACAAAGTCTACCAAGCTTTCTCTTGTAGCATAGTTCTTTACCTATATCGGCCGTCAATGGCCTAAGCAGGCGCCTTGAGCATGTCTTAATTTTCCAAAGAATGCTCTCAAAATCATAGATACTTTCTTAAAAGCTAATTTTGATTTTTCACAACCAAATATTTTATATGAATAAAAGGACAAAAGTACCTATGTTAGTTTCAAAATTGACCATACATCATTAGTTAACTCGTTATCTAGTTAGTTGCACATGCACGTACATCAAAATGAGGGCTCATGCATAATTTGCCACACCATAGCATTTAACGCTCATGGCACACGAAATCATGTTGGGATGTAAAATGATGCAAAATTTTCTTTCGATTACGTCTTCGAAAAAATCAACATTGCATTCAATATATAAGAAATTTATTTGATAATTGCATTTGAGCATTCAACTGAAATTTGTAGTATAGAAAGAGCATTCTCGAGGTGTTAAACCTTCCCCACACGTAACCAAACTTTAGGGACCACAGGTTTTTTTAATGTCTCGTGAAATTACTATTTTGTTCACATGTGCACCTGCGTCTCCCTTCATCCTAGATTTTAAAAGGAATGGTTGATATTGATTCAATTATAATGTTGTTAGTCCAAAACCCTGATTTTCAGATTTTCGATTTTTCCCATTAAAACGCTTTAGCGTTTCACCTTTTTCTTCTGACCATGGACTAGCCGATAGGGAGGCTCTACAACAAAGACTCATTTCTTTCATCGAAATAGGGGGAAAATTTCAAATCATCCCCTCATTTTATTGAATAAATGATTAAAATTGATCATGTTCAAATAAAGGTTTAAAGTGTCATCATTTTCTCAAATAAGAGATTAAAGTGGAATTTGTTTCAAATAAAAGTTTGAAGTAGTTATATCAGTTTTAAATAAGTGAATGACTTTCCAGTTGGTCGAGGGTATTTTCATCCTTTACATTTTTTTGAATTTTTTTCCTTTCTTTTTCAGGTTTTCTCTTCTTCTTCACTGATGGGTAGTCTTGGCTATTGGTGATGTCCAAAGAGAGTAGAGCAAGGGTCGCCCTCGCCAGTCACATTCGAGGGTTGGCCTCGCTTGGGCAAGGTGACCCTTATCCTAGGTGAGGCCGTCCTCGTTGGCCATAGGCAAGATCGATCCTCACCAAATATGGGTGAGGGTTGCCTTACCAACACTAGTGAGGGATTGTCTTGCCTCGACGAGTCGACCCTCGCCCTCAAAAGCTACAGGTGAGGTTGACCCTTGCCAAATCTAGGCAAGGGTCACCTTGCTGGTAACCAGTGAGGGTTGTGGCCCTCACCTAGTGGCCAGCAAGATCACTGAGCCCTCATTGGGGGAAAAGAAAAAGGGAAGAGAAAAGAGAAAAAGAAAATTAATAATTTAAAATAAAATGGTCTTTTAACGAAAATACCCTTTAACAAATTGGAATATTTAATTGGTCGGCGACTAGTAAGATTAGACCCTTATTTGAAACTACTATAACCACTTCATACTCTCATTTGATACTGATATGATTATATCAAACTTATTTAACATAAAGCTCATTTCGGGCTCTTATTTGAAAAAATTGTAGCATTTCAGGTTTTTATTTGGAATTTTACCTGTAAACAGTTAATTAACTTGATATAATTAAACAATAAAAGTTATATTCTTCATATTTTCTTTTTTATATCTTTTTTGACTTAGCAATGATCACTTATATATTATATATTCCTATGTAAGTTAGACTTCAATTCTCACCCAAAAAAATTTCTGACTATACGACAGTAGAGAGACATTTATATTTCAAACTATGACTTGCGCCCTTCAATCTAAGTTCTTGCTCCCTTGTTGTCTATGATATTTCGCCTACATAAGTCTACAGACCAGACGTACATTGGCACAGGATGGCTCTCTCAAAACACCGTCGGACAGCTAGTGGAAACACTGGATAAGTCTATAGGAAAAATAGTTCCCGTGGAAAACTAGTTCTTGTGCAGTAGTGGAACCTTTCCATGGTTCTTTTTTAGCTGTCAATTAGTGGAATGAGAACGTGCACCGTGTGAAAATGAGGTACAGACACCTAAAGTGTCAAAAGTTTGGAAAGTGATACTTAAGTGCCAAAATCAAAAGCAAAATGGATCACTTAAGTGACATTCTAACCAAAATTTGGCCAAAATGCCGACGTTGCGATTTTCCGACGGATGAAGTGCAAAATAATGCTGTTTTGCACGCTGACGTAGCTAAACAATACAAAAACAACGTCGTTTTGTTGTTAACGTCGTAAAAAATTAATATATAATTTAATTTAATTTAATTTAAAACTAAACTTATTTAAAACATTTTAAAATAAAATAAAAATATTAAAAAACTAAAAAAAAAAGGGGTAGGCGGCTAAGGGTTGAGCCCTCACCGCTGCCGAAACCTGCCCCTTTTTTTAATTTTTTTAATTTTTAGTTTTTTAATATTTTTATGTTATTTTTAAATGTTTTAAATAATTTTGGTTTTAAATTTAATTTAATTAAATTTTATGTTAATTTTTTTACCATGTCAGCACCAAAACGACATTGTTTTTATATTGTATAGCTACGTCAACATGCAAAACAGCGTCGTTTTGCATTTCCTTCGCTAGAAAATCGCCACATTGGCATTTTGACAGGATTTTGGCCGGAGTGGCACGTAAGTGATCCATTTTGCTCCGATTTTGACACTTAAGTGTTACTTTCCAAACTTTTGGTATTTAAGTGTGCTTTCGTGCCAAATTTTGACACTTGGGGTGTACTTCTACCATGTGAAAATTGGAAACGTCGAAACCTAATCATTGCAAAAGTCTTTCGGTGGTTCTTATTTCATGGATCTTTGAGGTGTTCCTATCCTGAGTTCCGATAGGGATATCCCTTAATTTCAATAGGTTGATAAGATTCTATTGTTTATTTTAACATGTCGATACTTATATGTCTCGCTCTCTTAATTTTTCTATATATATATATATTTCCGAAAAGAGAAAATACTCTCTAGGTATTTTATGTCTAAAGGTTGCCAACGTCTGTACATTGTCTCTGATGAAGCAATTTAAAGTCATAATAAAGATCGAGCGAGTGAAACATTGGATAAGAAAGTAGGAAAACTTTTGCCGTCATTTCAAAAAAGTAGTGGAACAAAACCGTGCAACGTATGAAAATTGGAGACATCGAAAAGAAAGACCTAATCATTGCAAAACTCTTTCATTGGTTCTTATTTCTTGTCTAGTGTCCTTCGCTTCCTGTTTCTTAGGAAAATGCTTGTTCGTTGTTTCCAATTCTCACATGTCGACTCAGCAATGAGCCAGTTTGCCAACAATTTCAATTTTTTATAAGAGAGTTATCTTAATAGAAAGCCAGGACCAAAAAGGAATTCTGGGCAAATGCGCTAAAGCATGTTCCATCCTTTTTCGAATGCCAGGACCAAAAAGGAGTTCTGGGCAAATGCGCTAAAGCATGTTCCATCCTTTTTCGAAGAGATAGCATTTCTACCGCGCCCAGATACTTAGGCGACATGCTTTTATGGTTTAATAGAAGAAATTGACTCCACAAATGCTACATCATCCATTTCTTCTATTTCTCAAAAGATTATCTTATAACAAATATGCTTAACTTTGGAGAAGATATGTGTATAATTTTTGTTTTCTGCATTGATCTGTTCCATATGACATGAAGGGAACATGTCATACATGCTACGTGGTCCAATCCGAAATTTATAAATCACTTTGTTCCATATGACACAAAGGGAACATGTCATACATGCTATGTGATCCAATCCGAAATTTATAAATCACTTTGACACAAAGACAAAAACTTTTACTTTGCACACACATCGATAATTCTAATATCTTTGTGTGTGTGAACACATCTGCGTATTAAAATATATAGAATGTTATCATCATAAAATATGGGGTGATTATTGAGAAAACTTCTTGTTTATTTTGAAGGTTACATAATATTCTACGAGAACTAGTATGTATATTTGAGTGTGTAGAAGATAATTTTTTTACATACGCTAGTTCATACGCCAATAATGTTAACAAAAGAGCATCTATGTTAGTGGTAAGCTTCCTTGCTCTACAAATGGTGAACAAGATGCTTAGTGGAAAGTCTTTGAGTTGAAGGACCTTTGGACTTTGGTAAACAAATGAGGGACATGGGACCAAGAAGGTGCTTGGACGAATTAAATATAAGGAGAACAACTTGGATAACATGAGTGCATCAATATGAAAGTTGAAAGTGAAGGGTGGCTGACTATATGAAGAGATTTTGAGATTACCTATTTGGTCAATCGGGGAATTATTATGCGATAAATTTGATAGCGCCATCACTTTTTTCTATTTTTTCTTATATTAACAAGTGTTGCAATGGGATTGTTAGACATATTTTATATATAAAAAATTGTTAATATCACGAAAAATCATAAACTGATATGCTAGTGACAAATTTTTCCAAAATAGTACACTTCTGACAAGTTTACCTTTAGTTAATTTACGTTAAATTACTAGGTTAAATGACATGTAACAATTGACGTGTGTACTAGTTTGGGAGTTTTATCCTCTATTTATCACGTGTGTATTGGTTTGTAATTTTTGTTGTATTAATTTAATTTAACAGAAACTAACGAAGGGTAAATTTGTTACAAATGTACCACAGTTTGAGATTTTGTGATTGAAAAATTAGTTTGAGACAAATTTGTCATATGTGTACTAGTTTGAATTTTATAGGTCATTAGTTTATAATAAATTTGTCATAATTATACAGTTTGAAAGTTTTCGTGGTGTTAACCCTATAATGAAAGAAGTTCCAATATTAAAATGTCGATTACTCATCTAGCATAAATTTAGTATGTTGTCATAATATTCTAAATTTAGTTATCTAACAATTGCTAGGAAATGACTCACTATTCTTTTTATAAAAAAAAAAAAAAAAACAAATGGGGTGAAGAATAAATATATAGTGCTTAGATTGTCCTAGTAGATATGTGGCATGTAGATAATCACTGAACGGACTAAGGAAAAAAAGAGTCGGGATCTAATCATCTACATGTTTATACCTCGCAAGTTCTTGCAAGCTAAGATTGTTTGTCTCTTGAAAATTTGTATTAGGAATGAACCAACCATGGCTAGTCTACTAGCTGAACTCTCAATAAAGCTCCGGTGAAATGTTCATTTTGTCTCCGAGTTACTCGGCATAATCGGTGATTAGAAAGCAATAGGTTGACGATCCAGTCACTACTATCACAACGAGGTGTTGGAGTTTCAAAGATTCATCCTCATAAAACCAAGCCTTGGAGTAGTACTTCATGCAACTAATTAGCACCATCACGAATCAGCTAGACTTGCGATCCGTCATATCACTTTAAGAATTCATTTTACATGTATTGTTTTGTTTGGATAAGTGCGAGCACATGCTTTGTACTTTCTCCTCCTGCGGTCTGCTTGCGAGACCACCAACCTTATGGCTCTGTCTCTAATCATTTCCTTCACGGGATGTCCCATGGACACGCGATCATTCAAAGTGGACTTTCATGGTGACGCACTATTCATCGCCCTCTCCACTATTCATCGTCCTCTCGCAATCACGACGTTTTGAATTTTAGCGCACGCGCTACCCTTATCAGAGACATGGTTTCTGGGAGCTCCGGACAGAACTATAAAAGAAAACCTCCGGACGGAGCCAAGCATATCTCCGCCGCCAAAGAAGAAGCAAAGCCACAAGAGATCGGAGGGAGAGAAGATGCCTTGCCTTTACATCTCCACCAACGTGTGCCTCGACGGGGTAGACACCAACCCTCTCGTCGCGGAAGCCACCAACGCTTGCGCTTCAATCATAGGCAAACCCGAAAATGTATGTTCTCTCTACTTTACACTGTATGCTGTCACTATCAGTGCAATGAAAAATGTTTTGCAAGCGGCTCATCCATTATATTAAGGGGTTGTAACTACTCGCACTTTCGTTGAACTCCAAATCAATGGTGGGTGAAACGCCTGTGAAATTTTATGCTTACGTTGGTGGTGTCTCCTTCATCTTTGGCACTGACAAATTACTACTGGGTGTTTCACTTTTGACTATTGTTATAAAGATAAGCAATGCTAAGTACACCAAATCTGATCTGCAAAAATCATTATACTAATTGATTTGTTGAATTGAAAGCGGGTGTCTAAATACATCATCATATCATGTCAAACACCCAGTAGTAATTTGTCACGTATCTTAACATATCGATTTTATCTAGTGTTGCAGCAAAGCCCGGCAATGACCTAATTATGCAGATGTATTCAGCAAATTGGTGTTGAAAATGACTTGTTCAAATATCCACTTGCGTCAATTATCTCACTTGGAAAGCTAATTTTGTAGATCAATATTTAAGGGCCCACATGACGAAATTTTTGTTTTTCTATTTCTTTGTTTTTTTGTTCATTGTAACAGGTTCGAAATAAAAATCCATTTAATTACACAATTTCATTTTTCTATTTCTGGAATAGATTTTTATTCCAAAAATAGTTTGGAGCAGAAATCAGAAACTAAAATTTTTAGCTTTTCTATTTCTGAAACAAAAGTAATAAATAAAAACTCTTATTATCATTCACTCTTATCATCACCCGCCGCCCAACCGCTGCCCATAGAAATAGAAATTTTATTCTGTTATTAAACAATTTTCCATTCCAAAAACAAAAATTTTGAGTGGTTATCAAACACGTCTCTTTACTCAGAAACTCATCCAGAGAATATAAATTAAGGAATCAATTTCTGGCTAGAAATTGATTTCTGTTTTAGAAATTTTGTCATAGGCGCCCTAAGTATACCTAGAATTGTTCTCTGTATGTTTTTTTTTCATTATTTAGGGATATAAATCATTGCTTAAAGTTTTGACTGCATGCATGCTGTAGTACATAATGGTGATACTCAAGGGATCGTTGGACATTACGCTCGCGGGCAACAAAGAACCAGCTGCATACAGTGAAATCGTATCCATTGGGGGCATAAACTCCCAAGTGAAGAAGAGGCTGATCGATTCAGTCGCCAGCATCCTCCAGACCAATCTATCCATTCCAAGGACTCGCTTCTTCCTCAAAGTCTACGACACCACAGCGGGACGTGTTCCTTCCAAGCTGTGAAATCTTGTAAGGAAATTGCAGCCACATGTATCACTTGGATCGTGCATTATGTCGGAATTATCAAGACTGGTAGAGATGCACTAAGCTCTTGATGAAGGAGCATTAACTATTGGGGCACCACTCTCCTCATTTGTCACAAACCCAAATAAGAAGTGCTGAGTTGTGTTCATCTTCATCTCTGCATTTGAAGTTTTATCGTTATTAGTCAATCAAATTAATGAGGTCTACCATATGATGATTTAGTTTAATGTTATGGAAATGTGATAGGGATATGTATCTTGAGAATATTAAACTATAACTCCGTCCTACATAAGCACTTGATTTTAATAGCACGGAGAGGGACTCGATGAAACCCTAGATAGGGTTTCAAGTGGGCTTTCTCAGGCTTCCAATTTTAAAACCCTTTTTAAGCTAATACAAGATCGGATAATGGCACCACGATAAGTCAACCCAATTTGACTCCTCTTCCTAAGTGGAATCAAAGTCGGAGATTCCCTTTAGTAGGCGTACTAAAAGAAGAGAGTATTAGAACATATGTCCCAAGCATGAATTTGTAAATAAAAGCTAATCCAAATCGAAGTTTGTGGAAGTCTGGTCCACATCGGTGGACATTGAGATATGCTTTGAAAATGGGCTTGACGTCCAACTTTTTCAGACGTCCAATTTTAATACCCTTTTCGAGCCTGTGACTAGGGTTGGGATGCTCGGCCTGCAATATTCGGTCTGGGCTACTTTTACAGGACTTAGCCTACCGCACCTTTTACACCCTAGCTAAAGCATTTCGGACATTATGATTTTGTCTTGTGTATCCATGAAAATTCTGTTGATTTTATCTCGTTTGTCACTGACAGTTTACCGTTTGATAGATGGTTGTTGGATTCTTGTGGTTTTTCTTTGAATAATACAAAATTGATCGTTGGATCGAGCACTTTTGTTACTATATGTAGATTTGATTGTTAGTGTTCTTCAAGAAAGCCTTGATTCATGGTAGGTGCTTGAAGAAGAATTAAAAAAAAAAAAAAGTTGCAAGCATTTAATGAAGAAGAAATTGACATGCAAGATTATGGTGGGCTGTATGAACTCAAGAATGAAAATCTCATCGCTAGCAGATGCGTAGAAAAGAAAGAAGATAGAAGGAAACTTCGTGGATACTTGGAAATATTTTCTCTCCATTAAATGCTACGTTTGTCTTGGAGCAAATAGTCATACGGTGCAACAGTTTTTGAATAGTACAACTTTAGCTATAAATAAAGCATTTGTGATGCATCGTAAGTAAACCACAAAAAGCAGAGTCAGCTTAAAAAGTAGAGAGTTGTGGTATGCATAAGAAAGTTCTCTGCCCGGTCTTTATTTGAGCTCTTGTTCCAAATTTACAAAGTTATCATTATTCTTTTGGTTTCAATATTTGGTGTTAGAGCTTGAAATAACATCCATCAAATTCATTCAATTGCAACTTCCAAAATTTACTAAAAGAATTTCATCGATCGGTCTGTCCAGATGAAGATTTCTGCAAATCAAAAGATTTATGAGAAGAGAACATGATGGAAAAATGCTACACCAAAGTGGCCGATATTGAAGCAATCGGAACTTTAAGAAATGGGGGAAAAGATTCTTCGGTGAAATTCCAAAATAATGATCATAATGCATTGTATGTGATTTTTCAAACTGTAGAGGAAATAACATTTCAAAAAAAAAAAGAATTACCCACCCCGCGATAGACGAGATGGTTCTCGCCTCGCCCCTCGACCAGCAGGGAAGGGATTCGAAACTTCTTGTCTCCATTGCACAACTCACCTACGGCCCATGGGAGGTGGGTCCTTGCGGGTTGTCTCGGATTTACGCCGCCAGCTGCCGGCTATACGACGATTCCCGGGTCACCAAAATATATATATATATATATATATATATATATATATATATATATATTTCAAAAATACCTTTACCAAAAAAATTAAAAAATTACCAGGTTCACAGGCCACGAAAGCTCCATTCGAGCTATTCAAATCGTTGGAAACCTCAAGCCAAGCAAGGCCTAAATTGCGCAAGCTGCGATCGAGCCAGAAAATGGTTGACTGGGCTAAGCTCCAAGGGATCCAAAGAAGCCAATATGAGGCCGAGCAAACCGAACTAAATAATAGTTCAGGAGGCGCAAATCGAGGCACACGGTGACACGCCATCTTCCGAAGTGCATGCTATTGCTTACAAGCCGCCTTCACCTCCTGGGGAAGACGAAACTTCTGAGGGGGGGTACCTTCACACGTCGTCTTCTAAGATAGACCTCCCAAGCTGCCTTGCGAGGCAGAAATTGTAAGCCGGCCCACTCGAGGCGTGGCCTCGTGATCAGCCTTACAAAGGCATGACCCCCAAAAAAAGCGGGAAAAAAAAAAGTGATGTTACGTTCATAAATACCTCAAAGGATGTCTTCGGCCCACAAAGCCAAGAATCATCGACTAGCAAATAACACCTTTTAATGATATCAATTTAGTCATAAACATTTTCACTTAATGCGATTCAGTCATAAATCTTTTAATAGTACTAATTTAGCATTAATTTTTTTGAACTTATGCAAATTTAAACTTAGTGTCAATTCAGTCTTTACAATTAATTTTGGCCGGATTTTACTGATGTGAATGCCAAGAAAATGCCCAATTCCATATGAGAGCACTTCACCTATATCATCAAGTGCTTGCAAGCCTATGTGTGTCGGCAAACCAATCCCATCCAAGCTGACATATCCAATCCCCCCATGAGGCCCTAAAGACCCAAAGGTCACAACAAAGGCTCCAACTCCAACGCCCAAGTCATAACACCGATGGTATTGGGTTCGTTGATAGGATGGCCTACATCAATGCAATCAAATATCAATGGTTGATGTCCATCGTGATAAGGACCCTAGACTTAACTATTTCAAAATAAATTATGACATTATTCTTGATGTGGTCATAAAGGAAGGAGATGTGTTTCTATATCAACATTACCATGATCAAATAGAGCAGAAAGTTAAAATAAAAAGAGTCTACTAGTGTAATTTGCACATCTCATATCGTTTTTTGTCATTGTGCTATCATATTTTGATTCTTAATTTGTCATGTCGTGTTTGTATATAAATTATCAAGTCACATCATTATATCATCATATTTTGGAGAGTTAATACCCTAAAAAACTTCAAACTAGTACATATATGACAAATTTACCCCAAACTATTTTTTTAACCATAAAAAAACCCTAAACCAATACACTTGTAATAAATTAATCCTAATTGACAATAAATAAATAAAAAAAACCCCAAACAGATACACTTGTGACAACTTTATCACAAACTAATTTATTTGACCGCCAAAAACTCCAAACTGGTACATTCGTGACAAATATATCCTCCTTTAAATTGCATTAAAACCACAAAAAATAACAACATTATATAACTGTGACAAACGGAGAATAAAATCACAATATACCAGCCAATTGTCACGTATCATTTATCTTAATAATTCGACAGTAAAATTTAACGAAAACTAACAAAGAGTAAATTTATCACAAATGTATCAATTTGGATAAATTTATCAAAGATGTATTAGTTTTGGGTTTTCGGTGGTAAAAAAATTAATTTTGGATAAATTTGTCATAAATGTATCAGTTTGGAGTTTTTTAAGATATTAACTATTTTGAATCATGAGCGTTGCTTGCGCGATTGCCATGTCATACCATTTTTCTATTATGTTTTAAAGAAAAATAGTAATTTATATTTATGCCAATTTAGACTTAGTGTCAATTTAGTCTTTTCAGTTAATTTTGACTAGATTTTACCGACGTGAATGCCAAGAAAATGCACAATTATATATGAGAGCACTTTGCCCATATCATCAATTGCTTGCAAGCCTATATGCGTTGGCAAGCCAATCCCATCCAAGCTGTCATGTCTAATCCCCTTGCGAGGCCTTAAAGACCCAAAGGTCGCAACAAATGCTCCAACTCCAACGCCCAAGTCATAACACCAATAGTATTGGGTTCGTTGATAGGATAGCCTACATCAATGCAATCAAATATCAATGGCTGATGTCCATCGCAATAAAGACCATTGACTTAATATTTTAAAATAAATTATGATATTGTTCTTGATGTGGTCATAAAGGAAGGAGATGTATTTCTACATAAACATTACTATGATTGAATAAAGCGGAAAGTTAAAATAGAAGGAGTCTACTAGTGCAATTTGCACATCTCATATTGTTTTCTGTCATTATGCTATTATATTTTGATTTTTAATTTGTCCTATCATGTCCATATCTAAATTATCAAGTCACATCATTATATCATCATATTTTGAATAATGAGGGTTGCTTGCATGCTAGCCATGTCATACCATTTTTTTCTATTATGTTTTGAAGAAAAATGATAATTTAAATTTATGCCAATTTAAACTTAGTGTCAATTTAGTCTTTCCAGTTAATTTTGATTGGATTTTACTGACATGAATGCCAAGAAAATGCCCAATTCAATATGAGAACACTTGACAAATATCATCAAGTGCTTGCAAGCCTATGTGCGTTAGCAAGCCAATCCCATCCAAGCTGCCATATACAATCCCTTCATGAGGCCTTAAAGGCCCAAAGGTCACAACAAAGGCTCCAACTCCAACACCTAGGTCATAACATCAATGGTGTTGGGTTCATTGATAGGATAGCCTCCGTCAATACAATTAAATATCAATGGCTGATATCCATCGCAATAAGAACCCTTGACTTAATATTTCAAAATAAACGATGATATTGTTCTTGATGAGGTCATAAAGGAAGGAGATGTGTTTCTACATAAACATTACCATGACCGAATAAAGCAGAAAGTTAAAATAAAAAGAGTCTACTTATGTAATTTACACATCTTATATCGTTTTTTGTCACTATGCTATCATACTTTGATTCTTAATTTGTGCTGTCATGCCTATATATGAATTTCAAGTCACATCATTATATTATCACATTTTGAATCGTGAGCGTTGCTGGCATGATTTTCACATCATACCATTTTTCTATTATGTTTTGAAGAAAATTGGTAATTTAAATTTATGTCAATTTAAATTTAATGTCGATTCAGTCTTTCCAGTTAATTTTAGCCAAATTTTACTAACGTGAATGCCGAGAAAATGCCCAATTCCATATGAGAGCACTTGCCCATATCATCAGGTGCTTGTGAGCCTATGTGCGTCGGCAAACCAATCCCATCCAAGTTGTCATGTACAGTCCCCTCATGAGGCCTTAAAGACCCAAAGGTCACAACAAAGGCTCCAACTCCAACACCTAGGTCATAACACCAATAGTGTTGGGTTCATTAATAGGATAGCCTCCGTCAATGCAATCAGATGTCGATGGCTGATGTCCATCACGATAAGGACCCTTGACTTAATTATTTCAAAATAAATTATGATATTGATCTTGATGTGATCATAAAGAAAGGAGAGGTATTTCTACATAAATGTTACCATGACCGAATAAAGTAGAAAGTTAAAATAAAAAGAGTCTACTAGTGCAATTTGCACATCTCATTTCATTTTCTATCATTGTGCTATTTTGTCATCGTGCTATCATATTTTGATTCTTAATTTGTCCTATCATTTTTGTATATGAATTGTCAAGTCACATCATTATATCATCATATTTTGAATCATGAGCATTACTTATGTGTCATACCATTTTTCTACTATGTTTTGAAGAAAAATGGTAATTTAAACTTATGCCAATTTAAACTTTTATTGTCAATTCAGTCTTTTCATTTAATTTTAGTTGGATTTTACTAATGTGAATGTTGAGAAAATGCCCAATTCCATATGAGAGCACTTTGCCCACATCATCAAGTATTTGCAAGCCTATGTGTATCAACAAACCAATCCCATCTAAGCTGTCATATTCAAACCCCTCGTGAGGCCTTAAGGACCCAAAGGTCACAACAAAGGCTTCAACTCCAATGCCTAGGTCATAACACCGATTGTTTTGGGTTTGTTGATAGAATAGTCTCCATCAAAGACATCAAGGTCACAACAAAGACATCAATGGTTGATGTCCATTGCGATAAGGACCCTTGACTTAATTATTTCAAAATAAGTTATGATATTATTCTTGATGTGGTCATAAAGAAAGGAGATGTGTTTCTACATAAACATTACCATAACCGAATAAAGCAAAATGTTAAAATAAAAAGAGTCTACTAGTGCAACAACATCGTATATCGTTTTCTGTCATTGTGCCATCATATTTTCATTCTTGATTTGTCCTATGATGTTTGTATCTAAATTGTCAAGTCACATCATTATATCATCATATTTTGAATCATGAGCGTTGCTAGCGTGATTGCTGTGTCATATCATTTTTCTATTATGTTTTGAAGAAAAATGGTAATTTAAATTTGTTTCTACTTAAACTTAGTGTCAATTCGGTCTTTCTAGTTAATTTTGGTTAGATTTTACTAACGTGAATGCCGAGAAAATGCCCAATTCCATATGAGAGCACTTCACCCATATCATCAAATGCTTGCAAGCCTATGTACCTCATCAAACCAATCCCATCCGCTGTCATCTCCAATCCCCTCGTGAGGCCTTAAAGACCCAAAGGTCACGACAAAGGCTCTAACTCCAACACCTAGGTCATAACACTAGTGGTGTTGAGTTCGTTGATAGATAGCTTCCATCAATGCAATCAGATATCAATGTCTGATGTCCATCATGATGGGGACTTTTGAATTGATTATTTCAAAATAAATTGTGATATCATTCTTGATGTGGTCATAAAGGAATGAGATGCGTTTCTACAAAAAAGTTACCATGACCGAATGAAGCAAAAAGTTAAAATAAAAAGAGTATATTAGTGTAATTTGCACATCTCATATGGTTTTCTTAATTTGTCCTATCATGTTTGTATATGAATTGTCAAGTCACATCATTATATCATCATATTTTGAATCATGAGCATTGCTTGCATGCCATTTTTCTATTATGTTTTGAAGAAAAATGGTGATTTAAATTTATGCCAATTTAAACTTAGTATCAATTTAGTCTTTCCAATTAATTTTGGCTAGATTTTACTAATGTGAATGCTGAGAGAATGCCCAATTCCATATGATAGCACTTCATCATATCATCAAGTGCTTGCAAGCCTATGTGCATCGCCCAACCAATCCCATCCAAGCTATCATATCCAATCCCCTCATGAGGCCTTAAAGACCCAACGATAAAGGCTCAAATTCCAAATCCTAGGTCATAACACTGATGCTATTGGGTTCGTTGACAGAATAGCCTACATCAATGGCTGATGTCCATCGCGATAAAGATCCTTGACCTAATTATTTCAAAATAAATTATGATATTATTTTTTGATGTGATCATAAAAGAATGAGATGTGTTTCTACATAAACGTTATCATGACTGAATAAAGTGGAAAGTTAAAATAAAAGGAGTCTATTTGCACATTTTATATCATTTTCTGCCATTGTGCTATCACATTTTCATTCTTAATTTGTCTTGTGATGTTTATATATGAATTGTCAAGTCACATCATTATATCATCATATTTTAAATCATGAGTGCTGTTTGTTTGGTTGTCATGTCACACCATTTTTCTATAATATTTCTAACCATGAATTTATTATGTCATGTTCTAAAGCAATATGTCCTTTGCTTTCACACTTTCACACACATACATGAAGTCATGCCTCAAGGCCCCAAAGAAGCGTTTCCATGAAATTCCAATATTTTAAACAAAGATCACGCATACTTTGTAAATTACTTGGTGAGTGATTTAAGCTTAATCAGAAAAGAAGTTGGAGGATGCTAATCCTATCTATACGTAATCCAACCCTCAGACCTAAAATCTCTAAGTTTCTGGACGCTAATCCTACCAGCTACTTTAGGTTTTCAGTCGACCTAAGTTTTCTTAAATGGGCGGGTGGCAACTCTAATCTACTTTTAATTGTGCAATAATTTACACATCGTAACAAACCCGGACCTACAATTCGAAAGGATCCTGAAAATGGAGAGATCCCTAACTGACAAGCACCAATTTGCGCCACGCGAGGTGGAGCAGAGTCATTTACTAATTAACAGTGCTCCAAACGAGGCACTGTTGACTTCAACACTCGGTAATAAACACGGCCAGCTTCGAATCTCGCACCAACAACAGCTCTTCCTCAGAAGCAGGATCTGGACTACAATGGTGCTTTTCTGGATTCGAATGGAAAGTGTCGTGCCCATACTGAGCGCCGATAGTGGACCGTGCATTGCACGGGCATTATCTCAGCCATAGGGTCCGCAATATGGCCACGGACATGGACAGCCCCACAAAAAAAGAAAATTATGGTACCCGACAAATCGCAATTATTTGATCATTGCATTTCAGACAGATTGACCTCTCCGCACTCACGCACTCTTCTTTAAAGCTTAGGGTATCTGTAGACCCCAGAGGGAGGGAGGCAGAGAGAGAGAGAGAGAAGCGTGCCATTTTTTTTCTATTCCGGCCATCAATTCTCTGCTTCTTCCTCTTTCTCCTCTATCTCTGCAGCTATGATTGCGGTAGAAGATGAAAGTGGACTCGTGCCCCGCGCATGATCTAAAGGCTCAGTCGTCGTCCTCGTCGTCTCCCATGATCCGATCCGAGTTCTCTTCTCTGTAAGTGGAGCCATTCGATATATGTTAAGAATGGCATAGCACACATAGCTCATCAAGGCGATATTGTTTGTGGGAGAGAAAGGACCAATCATCTGAATCAGATATGCCTTGTCTCTACATCTCAACCAATGTGTGCCTGGACGGAGTCGACGCTGATCCCATCTTCAGCGAAGCGACCAAAGCCGTTGCATCCATCATCGGCAGACCCGAAAATGTCAGACTCTCTCTCTCTCTCTCATATTTTTGTTTGATAAATTGCTCGTGATTAAGCTCAGAAAATTATAGTCGTAGTGGCGGTTAAACGAAGAGTGCCGATAATATTTCCTAGGTCATCCTGTGCCTTCTCTTGTCTGTCGCTTAATTTTCCTTGCATAGTCCATGCTTTTGTTTAGTACTCTACGCAGATATATTAAGCCAAAACAATAAGCAAAAAATTGCAGATGAGAATAGAGGAGACTCCACGCGAATAAATGCACAGGAGGCAAAGTGGCCATTGAGAAAGTTGGAATTACATCATACGTACAGCTTTATCAAAAGGTCAAATCACTCAAATACGGTAACTAAGTTTCGATAAGCAAGCTATTCTCAAACAACCACCGGGGTTTGCCCTACTCGTCACCCTTCCAATTTGGATGGGGGAAGTGAGAGGTTCGAATCCCCACATTCTCAGAAGGGTTGAGATGGGGACGATTTAGTTTCAAGAGTAAGTTTCGACTCTCACGCCCTGCAAGGAGGCAGGACAAAAATCTGAGAGTGAGTGTTAAAGTAGGAATAGAGTAGGACCGACCAAAAACAGAAAAAGCTATTCTCAAATTCCCAACAGAAATATTTTCACAAACATTATCTTATTTCAAAAACTAAAGAATTTGAAAGGCGGAAAGAATAGATCAATGGTGATAATTCTATAGCCCAGTGCTGGTCACAAGTTCTCGGATTGAAGAAGGTATGGAGTTTAGTTGTCGGATTGAAGATTCATCAACCGCAAAGACTGTCTACCAAAAAGGCAGAAACAGATGAGAGAGCTCGTAGTTTAGTGGCTATTATTCAAGTGAGAGACCCACCCCTCTTGAAGTTTGCCATAATTGTTTTGGCCTCTCTTGAAAGTGACATTTTGCTGGCTCTTTGTACTGACTTAACGCAAATGAGAAGCACATTAATACCCTAATCCTCTCTTTTATTCGGATGCTTGAATCACACTTCAAAGTTTAGTCAGTTCTCAAGAGTTTCAAGGTTGGTAATTTAAAAGAAAGACGATCCGCTTAATCCCCAGCTTCTCTTTAGACTAATGAATTTCGTCGTGTATTCCCACGTCATTTTTTGGAAAAGATTATCATTTAACTTGAACCCTAGAAATTCTAAATGTTACAAAGAAAAAATTAATTGCCTGTACTATGCCATAGACTGACTTGGTAGAACATAAATAAATAGATAAGTAGTAAAGCTACCTGTATTATGCCAGAATAGGGTTTGTTATAAGTGGTCATGATTAAGCATCGCAAAAATATTATGGTTTCCTCCATCCTTCCTCTTCGATCTCGGAAGGGAAATCAACCATTTGAATGGATAAAGATGTAATTAGCACAATGAGATTTTACTACGTTAACCTTTGCATTTTCTCAAAAGCATATAGGCTGCGTACAAGAGTTCATCAATCTAAATTATAACACTATACTTGATAAATAAATATTTATTTCTATATAGTTTAAAGTTTTTTAGACTGATCGATCATCTAAGTAGTCTTTGAATGACAGGACAATGGTTAAAATATAACCAATCTCTATTACTTTTATTTCGTGTATTAAAGTTTAAACTTTATATTGAAGGGTTAATACTACCAAGAATCTCAAACTGATAAACTCATGTTATATTAGTATACTTGTGCCACATTTACCGAAAATTAATTTTTTACGTTACAAAAATTTCAAACTAATACACTCATAATACATGTAGCCCAAATTAGTACACTCGTGTCACTTTTATCCCGCTCCCAAAAGAAAAAATTCCCATAATTTTGAATAAATGTGACACATAGATACCAAGTTGGGTAGATGTAGACGGGTGTACTAGTTAGAGTTTTTTTATGACATTAAAATTAGTTCGAGGTAAATATGTTATTAATTTGCCAATTTATTAATTTTTTTTAACATATAAATTAGTTTGGAGCAAACTTAGCTCGAGTGTATCATTTTAAAATTTTTGGTGGTATTAACATTAAATGTATGGCCGAAATAGTTCAAATTTTTTGAAAATCAACAATCTAAAATTAATACTGCAAGCGAAATATGTAGATGGAGATAGAGATGGAAGTTGTGAAAACGGTTAACTCCACAGGGTTTCGGATAAAAAGTACGCCAACTTTTAGTTGGTGGACAATTTTGGTCTGAACATTTATCGGTCGTATGAAAGACATCCATTTTTACTTGAGAAAACATTTTGATCCCAACTTTCAAGTGTAGCACAAAAGGGCACCAATTTTTATTAGAGATTTGGCCAAGGTATTCGTACGTGGCATTTGAGGTAATAAAGAGACACTAACATGACAAACGACGAGTGTCGTGTCGGTGAACGTGGTTTCCATAACGGCGGAAAAAGTTCCATAACCATCAAATCGCATCATCTCCCACATCATATCTTATCTTCCCCGACATCATATCTTATCTTATCTACATACTAGGGTTTCAAAGCATAGAAAGAGAGAGAGAGGGGCACTTGAATTGGCGTTTGGGATTCCTAATAAAATCGAAGCACATTCAACAAACTTTTCTAAAGAATTAATATTACGAAAAATCTTAAATAATATATTTATGATAAATTTATTTTAAATTAATTTTTAAATCACAAAAAATCTCAAATTTGTATACATATAATAAATTTATCATATATTAATTTTTATTAACTTTTATGGTCAAATTTTAAAGTTAAATAATAAGTGGCGTTAACCAATATTCCAGTTTGGAATTTTCCCTCTATTTGTCATCGATATATTAATATTGTAATTTTTCATAATATTAATCTAATTTAACGAACACTAACGGAAAGTAGATTTGTCACAAATGTATCAATTTCAAGTTTTTGTGGTCAAAAAATTAATTTGGGTTAAATTTATCATAAATATACTAGTTTGAAATTTTTTGTTATATTAACCCTTTCCTAAAAGACCAAACTTCATGTGGTAATGTGAAGAACACTAATCCTCAACCTTAAAACGCATAGCTCTCTCTAACTCACTCTCGCACTTCATTAATTGGCTCTAGAATTGATGTCATCTGACTTGTTAGCGAGAGCAATGTCGTTTCATGCAACTTCAGATTATCCTCTTATTAGTTGGAAAGGACGTTATTTTTATTACATGTGGAGAAATGTATTTTTCTAATGAAGTCCACATTTATTGATATGACACTCACTTGTCATGCTGGCATCTATTCACTACTTCAAATGCCACGTATGCATATCATGATGGAAATTTTAGCGCTAGCCAAGATTGTCGTCCACGTAAGACTCTGTGTCTTTTTATTTTGTACTTAAAAAGTTTATGCCAAAATTATTCCTGGGTGAAAGTTTGTGTCTCCTGACACTAGAAAGTTTGGACTGAAATTTTTTTCGATAAAAGTCGGCGCATTTTGATGCTCTGTGAAAACCCTGAATCCATGTAAAACGATGTAAACCAAAGCTGGGAAAGCCTTCTTGGCCAAAAACGAGGATAGACAACTCCACTCTATTAGTCAAATGCACCAAGTTTAGATCGGGAGACCACACATCACCCATGATGTTCATGCAGTCTTCGAACCACCTCACATGAGGTACAACCCTCGTCCATAACTCGTCATCCAGCCAATTTCATGCATCTCTCTGCATATGCTGCAAAAGATAAACCACATTTCTTCTTCAACATGATATGACTGTGGTTTTTCTGCAGTTCGTGATGGTCATATTGAAGGGTTCATTGGCCATATCATTCGGAGGCAACAAAGAACCAGCTGCGTACGCGGAGATAATCTCCATGGGAGGCATCGATTCGGAAGTGAAGAAGAAGTTGATCGCCACGATCGGTACCATCTTACAGGAGAAGCTGTCGATCCCAAGGACTCGGTTCATCCTCAAAGTGTACGACACGACCGCCGGACGTAAAGTTTCCAAGTTATGAAGTTTGGGATTTAGCCAGTTGGAGGGTGACTTGGGGGGATTCCATAACTTGGTATCCTCTACTCTCCCGTTGTTTGGACGCCTGGTATTTATACGGATTATATAAACAAATGTCTCGAACACTCATTAAATCAATTTTGTAAAGAAGGTTCAAGTTTTAATGTGACAATCTCTAAAAGTAAAAGGAAAAAGATTTAATGTACTGGACTTTGATATGTTTATGTGAGATCTCTAATGGGTTTCAAAGAGTGTTGAGCGAAACCCACTTTCTAAATAACAAGCGTCCAAAAGTTCATTAGCAAGATTTGCTTAATATATAACGGTACTAACGAAATTTGCTTTATGTAGACTAGAGTCCCCGTTAAAAATAAAATTTGCATTTGTTTTACGGAAAATATATAATATAAAAAATAATTCCAAAAAAATTGCTTAAATCACTTATGAAAATTATTTTTATCATCCAAGAAATTATTGAGTCATAAATTGTTATCAGGAATAGAAACATTATTTATTGACTAATTATATCAAGTGATCATATTTTGGGAAAATGTTTTCCAAATTATTTACTTTCCGTGGATCAAACAAAGCGTAAATAGTGTGCGATAGATTTGGGACCCTTTAAACTTAGAGGGGGAGTTTTTTTTTTTCTGAAAAACACATTTTTAATCTTGTGATATAGAAAAATGAATCAAGTGGAAGTATTTTTGGCGTAACAATTTTTATACTTCGATTTTGAGTAAAGATGGCCTCTTTCAAAGACCAGCAAACATCATTCCCCTAAAATCGTTAAGTACATAAACCCTTCGTTGAAAGATTACATGGACCAATTGAATTTGAATTTTGCCACATTAGAGCAAAACTGCCCAGGACTTCTTCTCTTCTTGCGCTCCCTGACCGTTCTATTTAGCCCTCGCCATCGCCATCCGGCATTGTCTGCGCCTCTGGCTAAACGACTAAATATGATCTAAAGACTATCTAAGACTACCTCCCCAGTTCACTACCTTTCTTTCCAGCATCGCCTCTCTCCCTCTCTCCCCCTCTCCCCGTACAAGTGATAAAGAAGATCAACCGAAGACTTACTGAGGTTGCTCCAGAGCTCTCTTAATGCAGAGAGAAAGAGAGATCTGGACATACGAGGATGATGAACTGTAACGGCGGAGGTGGAAACGATAAACACAAGTCAAACGAGGACGCAAGCAGTGATGTTGATGGTGATATTGGGCGACGGCTGTCGTATCTCAAAACTCCCGAGTCCTTGGCACCAGCCCTCGTGTCCCAACACACAAAAATTTCCCAAGCAGCCTGAACCTGGACCTTGGTGATGGGACCTAACACCTCGAGCACTAATCCATTTATTAAAAAATGGTTTTAAAATTTTTTCGTTAATAAAAGAGGGGGGGAGCTCGCAATATGAAGTGTTCCCTCTCGTGGTCTTTTTCACCTAATTTCTGTTTTCAAATATCCGCTTGGAGATGCCGGTGACAAGGAAGATCAGGTCAAGATTCAAGATTTTGAGTACATTGATTGCAATGACATCTATTGATAGATGACAAGCAACCTACTTTCTATGAGGGCACAGTCCAAATATTCGTTTGGTGAAAGATTCAATCGCTTGTAGGTTCAACCCAAGTGGAAAAGCAACATTGCTAAATTTGTCGTACACGTTGACGTCAGCTAGTCGTTGAAGGATCATGGAGGAAAAAAAAAATTGTTGATGAAATTCACATGCAGGCTTAATTCCCTAAAAGAAACCTCTAATTTAAGATATCTTCTCAATTCCATCTGGAAAAAAAATTTGTCCAAAAAAATCACACACTTTCACTAAATTTCAAATTTGACCATCCATCTTAAAATCAACACTCATAGGTGGCACTCCATTCTCTTTAGCAAATGGTAGAATTGGACCAAGCGATCTTTCCAACTCTACTAAATCCACCCTATGAAGAACTTCTTCGTACGATTAAAATTTCTTCATAATTATATACATGAGGGTAGGTAAGAGGTTTATTATTAGACACCTTGTCTTCATCAACTCTCTCATCTTTATATAGAATAAGAAGCCATTCTTGATATTGTCAATTTTGAAGAAACTAACAGTGAGTTTTGAAAATGAGATATAATAGAATTAGAGTCAAAGTTGATGATTCTTTTAGATAAAAAGTTAAGGGTAAAATTGGAATTGAACCTAAAGCCAGAATTTCTTTTTTTCTTTTTTAGGGAACTAAACCTTCAAATATGAAAGAACTCTTCCTCTTTAACGGGTGCAACTAAAAGTTTGCATCTTCAAACTTGGATTATTCACTAGGTAGCAATTTGCCGGTTGAGAATTCCAATTGGATGGGATCGTACTTGGTGCACATATAGGTAAAAAAAAAGAAGGAAAAAAGATATGAAACTTAATTGACTATATAAATTATGTAGAAATAATAATTTGACCGAATTCAAATGAAGACGCGCACCACCCATATTTAATAGGTTTTGGAGCCAATTCGAACGACATTTTGTCACCCTTGCCTTGATACAATATATCTATTCAGTTAAACCAATATGGATTGGCGTGGTTACCTCTATGCTTAGCGCTTGAGAATATCGAACCATGAATAAAGAAATGTTCGAGAGAAAAGCATATCGAATGGCAATGTAAAGACCTCAATTCTTGACCAGTTGGAGCAACAAGGATCTCTGCCCTCTCATCCCTCGAATGAGAATAGAGAGAATGCCGGACTCTTGGGTTATTTCACATTTTCGAAGACGTGGATGCGTCCTAAGCCAATATTTGTTCTTTCCTTAATCATAAACGTAATCTTCCAAAGTACGTACTCACGCCCTATACATTTAAATGCCAAAAGTTAGAAAAATGACACTTAAGTGTCAAAATCAGAGCAGAATGGATCACTTAAGTGCAACTTCGGCAAAAATCTAGCTAAATTGCTAACGTGGCAATTTTATGGCGAGGTGAGTGCAAAACGACGCCATTTTGCACGCTGACGTGGCTAGAAAATGCAAAAAATACGTCGTTTTGTCTCCGATGTGATAAATAATTAATATAAAAATTAATTTAATTTAATTTAAAACTACATTTATTTAAAATATTTAAAAAATAAAAAATTTAAATTTAAAAAGTTAAAAGAAAAAAGGAAGGGGGCCGAAGAGAGGCGGATGAGGGTGAGCCCTCTCGCCGCCGACGGAGGGGGAGAGTCAACCAAGGTCGCCGACCCCTAGCCGACTAGCGGCGAGGACTCACGAGCCCTCACTAGATTTGGGCAAGGGCACGTGAGCCCTCGCCGGATGCGGGGTGAGGGCCGCCAACCCTCGCCACTAGTCAACCGGTGTCGCCGGCCTCTAGCCGGGGCCTAGCGACCCCAATCGGCGCTCCCCCACGTCGCCGGCCCTTCCGGTGATGGCGGGGAGGCGGTGAGGGTCGCGAGCCCCCGCCTAGATTCGGTGAGGATCGCGAGCCCTCGCCGCCGATCGACGGGGGCCAGCAACCTCGGCTAAGTCGGCCGGCCTCTAGTTAGGGCCCGGTGACCCCAATCGACGCTCCCCCATCGTCGCCAGCCCTTCCTAGTGACGGCGGGGAGGAGGTGATGGCCTGCAAGCCCTCGCCCAAATTCGGTGGGGGTCGCAGGCCCTCGCCACCAATCGACCGAGGGGCCCGGCAACCCCAGCCGACCCTCCCTGTCCGTTCGACCCTTCTCGGCGACGACAAGGGCTCAGCCCTCATTTGCCTTCCTTTAACCCCCTTTTTTGTAACTTTTTAAATTTTAAGTTTTTTTATTTTTAAAATAATTTAAATAAATGTAGTTTTAAATTTAATTTAATTACTTTTTATATTAATTATTTACCACATCAAAGACAAAACAATGTCTTTTTTGTATTTTCTAGTCACGTCAACATGCAAAACAACGCCATTTTGCACTCACCTTGCCGGAAAATTGCCACGTCAACAATTTGGCTAGAGTGGCGCTTAAGTGATCTATTTTGCTCCAATTTTGGCACTTAAGTGTCATTTTCCTAAATTTTAGCACTTAAAGTATTCCTCTATGTCAAGTTTTGACACTTGGGGTGTACTTTGTCCAATCATAAACCGTATAAGTTCACTTTAAACAAAAATGGCGCAAAAGCAGTCGTGCAAGCTCATAGCACTTGCCCTTAGGACTTCTTCTTATTCATTCAAGGATAACCATTGTATCTATAATCTGAACAGTATCACGTCATTAACTGTTGCATTAAGGTTGTAATTTGCCTAATATATATATAACAATTTAGTAGCATTAACTTTCAAGGTTTATATCATGAAAAACATAAACTACCTAAAATTATTTTTGTTACTATCAAAGATTTCAAATTGATACACCTATGACCCACAAAAATCTCAAACGGATACGTTTATAATAAATTCATCATTTATTAGTTTTTGTTAAGTTGTACTAATATTACAAAAAAACCATAAACCATACACTAATGATAATTAGAGGATAAAATCTCAAATCGATACATCCGTGAATTTATACATGTAATTCGACTCAGTAATTTGAAAATAAAATTTAACGAAAATTAATGAATGATAAATTTGTTATAAATTTTGGTGGTGTTAATCTTTACTTTTGCCTGGCAGAGAGTTTTTTTTTAATTTTTTAATTTCAAAGGGAATGTTGGCAGGGCCACAAGGAACAGGCATTTGGGCCTGGGCTTGGGGCTCGGGCGATGGGAGTAGGTAAAGCCTCGTGGAAGGACAAAATCGACACTTCGCTCTGGGAAAGGGACAAATTGCGCCCCGGCTCAGAGAGGGGGCACGAGGCAAAAAGGCCAGTCGTCCAAGGGTAGTTTCGGTATCGCAAGAAGCTCTGTACTCCCAGTGTACAAACGCTCCTGGATAGAAGAAAGAGAGGAGCGAGGGAGAGAGAACGAGGGTTTCATTTCCATCGCCGGTTCTGATAAAGCTCGGAGCAACGAAGTTCCAGAAGACGAAGAAGACGAAGACGACGACGGCGACATGCCTTGCTTGAACATCTCCACCAACGTCAGCCTCGACGGCCTCGACACCTCCGCCATTCTCTCCGAGACCACCTCCGGCGTCGCCAAGCTCATCGGCAAGCCCGAGGCCGTACGCTCTCTCTCTCTCTCTGGGTATTGACTGTTGAGGCTAATGGGATCGGTGGGTGCGGTTTTTATCTGGAGATCGATCGATTGCCCATGTCTTGATGCGTCGCCGTAGTGATTTCGGCACTGCTGTCTGCGATTCTGGTTGTTCCTCCGGGTCCTTACTAGGGGATTATCCTTTCGATGATCTTCTTGTAAAGGTTCTTTTTTGCTAGGTTTCTGATTAGCTTATGCATGTCTGGCTGACTGAATTGGTGTCGGTCGGTCTTGATGTTTAGCTTTTGTATGAGCTGAAGCGACTCCCAAGTGCCGGAACCGGGCCCTGAGTTTTTAATGTGATCCTCGCTCCGAATCGTACTGAGTTCTTTTGATTAGGCTGCTTAATTGACGAAATGACGCGATTTCTAGTGCATGCATTTGCTGGCCTTTAAGGTCGCGGCTCGTACTTAGATGACCTATACGGTGGAACTCCTGGAGTATTGTGGCAGTCGAATGTGCACTTCTGCGGATTACTATAGGGAGTTAATGGTAGCAATGATTTTCTCTCTTTGCATTTTTTTGGTTCTTGAAGTGGCCCGCATTAAACAGGAATAATAATCTCTCATATGGCAAATGCAGCATCTTACTGGTTCACCTAAACCTTTGATAAGCAGCCTTTCTAGATCTTGTCGGATAGTGGTCTCCGAGATACATCCTTAGACCAAAGAAAGTTTTATTCTTTTCTTGGGATGTTTATTAACCGAAGCTTATTCTCTTGTATTTTGGTTATGTACCAAAACATGATGCATCATGTCTAAGTTTTGATATTTGTAGTTAAGAACGTGAATCAACTTATGTTTTGGATGTGGCAGTATGTGATGATTGTGTTGAAGGGGTCAGTCCCCATGGCTTTTGGTGGGACTGAGCAACCTGCTGCCTATGGCGAGTTGGTGTCAATCGGCGGTTTGAACCCCGATGTGAACAAGAAGCTGAGTGCTGCAATTGCTTCAATCCTCGAAACCAAGCTGTCCATCCCCAAGTCGCGGTTCTTCCTGAAATTTTATGATACCAAGGCAAGTTGACCTTAACTTGATACATGTCAAAAAGATGCTGTTGCAATGCACTTTTTGTTTTCTTCTCATTGCATTCTTCTTAATTTGTTTAGGCCAATCAAAGCCAAGAATATGCACAGTGTTTGCATGCTTTACACCAGCACTAGATCATGTAATTAACTCCTGGGTATTATAAGTCAGTGAGCTTAGCACCGTTAGCTTCTGTTTTGTCGCACCTCTTCTGTCCAGCATCAGATTTTACAGATGCTTTTTTTCCTTTCCAACAGGGTTCCTTCTTTGGATGGAATGGATCCACCTTCTGAGCTGTTGGTCGCATTCTCCTCAGTGTTTACCATGTATTTCGGCCCTAAACTCTACTTCTAGGCCTGTTAAAAGTGTCTTTTTTAAGGTAATTCTGCTATTACCCCTCTTAAGTGCATCTTATCAGTAAACATGGAATATCCTGAACTTTGATTATATGCCGGCTCGTGGCTGTGGAAGCACTTCTTTATGTTACCGCCAGCTTCTCAGGTGAATATAAGCTTTGCCCAGTCTGTTCTCTGGGGGATTTGCTTGGTGGGTAGTGGCAATCAGATGGTTTTGTCACTTTTGTGCATATTTAAGTAGTAAATGTCCACGACAGCCCAAAGAGTAGCAATCCGGGTGCACTTTGGAAGGGTGCAAAAGGTTATGCTCTGCCTTTACTGGTTGGAAACGGGAAGGATTGTAATGGGTTTGGTAGATCATATGAAAAAAATGGGGAGGGGTTTTAATATGAAATACCAAATTCCATTCATTTACTATCAACCTGTGTCAAACCGGCGATAGTATCTTCAATGATGGAACTATCCTTGCGTTCATTGTGAACTGAAATCGGTTTTAAGTAGGACCGTCAAATCAGCGGGCTGGGTTGGGTGGAAAGTGGTCCGACTCAAATTGACCCATTTAATCCATTTTAATGTTCAATATAAATTTAGGTGAAAAGTGATCCGACCTAAATTGACCCATTTAACCTATTTTGATGCCTAATATAAATGTAAGTATCCATACTCAACCTACACCCTCGACTCATGTCAGTTAAACACATTCATATTTAATCCAACTTATAAAACCCCATATCCACTCATTAAGAGTCCACTAAGGCTGCATTTGGGAATAGCTTTGGAAATAGGTTTTGGACACCCGAAATCCTTTTGGCCAAATATTAGGTGTATTCCCAAACCCTAGGGAAGGTTAGCCTTTTGAAGGCTGAAAGCCCAAGACTGCCCAAGGCTAGTCTTGGGGTGCGTTGGGCTCTCAGCCTCTTGGGCAGACCGTTTGTCTTCTCCGTTGAGGGCAATCGGCAGGTTTGCACAGGGCTGCAGGGGCCAGCGACAGGCTAGATAGTCACGACCTAGGCAACCATCATCCGGGGTCGCGGCAACCTCCACGCCACCTGGGTCGTAGCAAACTTCGTGAGGGGCCACACGATTTGGGTGTTGTGATCCCGACGAGAGTCGCTCGCTCTCGTCCCGCCTGAGATTGTGTAGCCTTGGCAAGGGCCGTACTCTTTTTTTTTTTGTAAAAAAGGGCCGCACTCTTTTGTAAACATAAATCCTTTAAACACCATTTTGCTCAAAGATACTTCGTAATAAACTTTTAAAGTATAATTTATCAAAGGCTAATTTACATTTTGAAAAATCTCTTTAACTTAAAGTAATTTGCATTTACCTAAAGACGTTTCTCAAAAGTTCAACCAAACGTATTTTAATACCCTTATTTACATTGTAGCTACTTACATTTTTCCTATATTTGTTTTACTCTTATGGTGGAAGAGGTGCCGTGAAGATCTAGGAGTGTGAGCAATACGAGCTTACATTTTCCTTCTTGAAATTTGGGGAAAGAAAAAGTTCACATGGTCAAAGTAAATGTAATTTTTATTGTGTCTCATAATTATGATTATTTTCAAAAGCTCACACTATTTTCACTCTTTTTTGTTTTAAAAAATTCTTTATCATATTGAATTGACTACATTATTTCATGTGGCTCATCCTCTTTATTTAAGATGATTTTGTACCTTTTTTTTTTCTTTTGTTTCAATTTTATTAGAAACAAAATTTCCTAGGCTCATTTCATACAACATTTATTAAGATTTAATAAAAGATGGGTAAATTGTGTATAATTCAATATTGAATCTTTGCATGAATTCTCATAATTTGTACTAAAAATCGAAGTCAAAAAGTCATGATCAAGAGGATTATCTGGGGAAAGAATTTTAATAATTGGCAAAATAAGTGTAGAATAAGACAAATATGAAGGAAACTTTAAATTGTAATGGGTGTGGAAAAACAGATTAAGATGAGAAAAAAAAAGGTTTTTTGAAAGAGATTTGAGTAAATTTTTTTAATAAAATTTAAACAAAATAAAAAGAAGAAAAAGGGGAGAATAATCTTAGATCAAAAGTTGGATTTTTAAGGGATAATGTAGTTAATTTAATGTGATTAGGGGTGCCATGATTCAATAAGAGGGTGGAAATAGGTCGGGCCATTTCAAAATATAAATCTGATGGGTGTGTGTCATTGAGCCTAACTCAGTAGGCTTGCTTGAAAAGCTCATCCATGCGTTACAAGTATGAAGTTCGTCAAACCTAACACCCAAACATTATCAGAAAGATAATTCCAATGATTGATATTTACATATTTCCTGGGAGGGACAATAGTTTGTCCAAATAAGTGGAGACGCTTGCAAGGTTGAGCATTTTATCACACGGTTGTGGGGTGTGATGTAGTCCATCCCTAGTAACACAATCTCGAACAAAATTAAGGAAACCAGAAACAATTCATGGAGAAAAATCGCAATAGCAAGCATATCAACAGCACTAACATTAAAAGCACGTTAACAACATCATCGAGCCCAACCAAAATTAACAGCGATTCCTAAAACACTGCAAAGAGAACACTAGCAACAACCAAGCTAAAAAATCAATTCGTCTTCAACACTGGAACTTCATCAAACCTTGAAAACATCAGAGAACCCCAATAAGATCCCGTCCCAGCCTTTGAACCCGTACAGAGTCGAAGGATAACTCGGTCGGAGAAGGTGGGTAAAGCTACGTCTACAAGGTCCGGCTCAAAGATGGTTAGGAGATTGCGGCCAACGTGCGGAAGGGGGCCACCGCGCAAGGGTTCATGGGGTTCAATTCCGAGATGCACGTGCTGAGTTTTGCACGACTGCAGTCGGCGGAGGCCCATCGGCAAAGAATGCAGCAACAATCAGGAAACGCTTCCTCGACGAAGAAGAAGAAGGGAAGGAAATGACGACGAATTCCAAGCGAAACGAAGCGAAGATGAAGAGACCCTAATTCGACTTAATGCAGCGTTGGCCTTGGATGCAGTCGGCAGTGAAGAGTACGTTGGAGGGATATTGGCCATGGATACAGTAGCTTCCTCGGCAAAGAAGAAGAAGGAAATGATTACTTGTCAAGGCGAAAGGAAGTGAAGAGAAGAGACCTAATTTGCTAATCCAAGCTATTGAAAAAAAAAAAAAAAGATGAGTTAAAATATGTGGGGTGAGCTTTGGAAAAATGGGTTAAAATATGGGTGATTAAAGTGACCATTTATTAATCACTGGGATTTGCCCCAGTGGTCACCCTTCCAACATTGAAGGGTCAGTCCTATCAGACAGGGCAAAAGTCTGAGAGTGAGTGTAGGTGTAGAGTAGACATGGAGTAGAACTGACAAAAAAAAAATGATTATTTATTTTGTTTGCTCAAAAAAAAAAGTGACCATTTATTTTGACCAAAAAAAAAAAAGCAGTGATTCATATGTGACCCGTTTTTGGACTTTGAAAAAATTGGTTTAAATATGGGTTGCTTGTGGAAAAAAAAAATTACTCATGCCGAATTAGACTTATTAAATTCGATGTAGTTCTTTCCCAATTTAGTTCTACAAGTTTGTCTCATTAGCTTTAGATCTCATGGGATGTCGAAAAGCAAGGGGCACATTTGTTTGTGTTTCTGTTTAAAAAGTGTTTCAGGAAACAGAAATAGAAAAAACTACTTTTGTTCCGGGGAATAATTTTTGACCAAAAACACGCGCTTGGTAAACTTATTTCGGGAATAAAAGATGAATAGAAACACGTTTAGTAAATTTGTATTTTTTTTTCTTTTAATTTTCTTTCTTTTTTCTTTTATTTTCTTTCTTTTTCTTTTTTTCATTTTTTCATTTTTTTCTTCTTTTGGCCAGTCGTCGGCCTCGACCATGGCCGACGACCAGCCAACGAGGGCCGGCGGCCTCGCCCGGGCCACGGCGAGGCTCATCGGCCCCCGGTGAGGCCGAGCCTCGCCGTGGTTAGGCAAGGCTCGGCCTCGCCTTGGCTAGGCCAACTCGGGCTCGCCCGGATCCAGCGAGCCCGAGCTCGCCCAACCACCGGTGAGGCTCGGGCTCACCGAATATGGGCAAGCCCGAGCTCATTGAGTCTCGCCGAGGGCCGACGACACTCCAGCGAGGTCGTCGGCCCTCGATGGCCAGGGTCACTGGCCCTCGACGGCCGGTCGCCAGCCATGGCCAAGGCCAGCAACCGACCAAAAAGAAAGAAGAAGAAAAAAACAACATTTTATTCTTTCTATTCTTCAAAAAGTGTTTCTGGAACAAAAAAACAACTTTTTTTTTTGTTTCTTATTTCTGTTCAAATTTTGTTCCTGAAACAAAAAAAATAGATTTTGAACAAAAATGCAAACAAACGCGTTTATGTTCTTTTTTTATTCCGGGAACAAAAGAACAGAAAATCTGTTCATGAACAACAACAAAAAAACACAAACATGCCGGCCCAAGGTCTTCGGAATTTTATCTTTCACGAATGTGGTCAGTATCAATGACCATCAGACGTGCTATACAATCCGGGAAAGGTTCCAGCCTCTAGAATAGCGAAGATCGATCCGTGGTTTGGTGGAAATCACGTCCAATGATTGTTGAAATGGCACGTAATGTCGATTCTTTTAGAGTTTGAAGGAAACCAGACCCCGAGAGGCATGTTGACAATTCATCCACCTCCCTTTTCCACCTTAAGGAAGAGGCTTTTGCAGGTCAAAAGGGGGAAACTCTGTCAGATGCGTTATGATTTATTATAGACCGCTGGGAAGTGGTTCGCGGTTTCCTTTCGAGGGCGATTGCAATGCGCCTCCCGCTGTGATGGCGATATCCCAGCCAAAAACTCTGTTCTTCTCTGCCAGTGTACGTCAAGATTTACTTAAACAAGGTAAGAACAGAAAAATTGTTCAAAAAATCCTAAATTAATTACACTTTTGCCATATTTAATCCTAAACCATTTAATTTTTACTAATTGAATAGTAAATTCTTTTTTCATATTTTACTAATTGAATCTATCTTATCAATTTTGATTGAAATTGTTAACGTGGGCATTAGTAATCCTATATGGCACGGTCAAATTTGACGAGCAATTTTTCTTTTTCTTTTTAAATATTTTTATTTTGTATTTTTTCCTTCTTCTTTTTTTTAACCACGCCGCCCACATCGAGCCTTCGCCCGCTATTGATAGGGTGAGGCTACCTTGCCCACTTGTTGCAATGGCCTCGGGGTCGACAACCCTCATTGGTTAGAGTTGTGTAAAAAAAAAAAAAAAACGCACACATACACACATAGAAAAAAAAAACAAAAATAAAAAAAAAATAAAATTAAAAAATAAAAATATTAAAATATATATTATTAAAAATTGTTCAATCAAAGAATTTATATTATGTATAGGGGTGTGCATGGTTCGGGTGAGCGGTTCCCGACCTAGAACTAGGAACCGCCCACTAAAAATCAATTCCGAAAAATTGGAACAGGGATCCACCTACTTGTTGGATGGATCCACCGGGAGGCCAGGACCACCGGTGCAGTCCGGTTCGAGTGGATCCATGGGGCAGTTCATCTTTGTATCGACAAACCGCTTTTACTTGCTTTGCGGAACAAATTCAGCATTAAGAAGCAACAAACCCCATGAATTTAGCAGGAAAGAAAACGCATTCCGCACCCACGAATCGGAAACATAAAGTCAACGTTGCAGGCACATACACTGACTCATAAAATTACACCCAGCTAAAACTTCTATCCATCAAACAGGTTAGCTGCATAAAAAATCCCCAACCATATCTCACATGGTACAAAGATATCTTCTTAACTCACAAACTTACACAATGCCACATTCAAAGATCACCGAAATAGACAAATTAATAGCATGATTAGGGATTGTTATTAGTAAAAAAAATTTAATATTAAAAATTAATCGGTGCAGTCGGGTGGGCGGGTGGACGGATCCGCCCATGGAACCGGGAACCGGATCGGTACCCACCAGTTCCCATAAATTGGAACCAGGAACCGCCGGTTCCAGGCGGTTCCGATCCAGTTCTAGGCGGTCCGAGCAGATCCCGGTTCTCTTGCACACCCCTAATTATGTAAAACGATCGGCATCCATGTCGGCGACTTCTTTTTAAAATTAGTTAAGTGGAGTTAATTGATAAAGACGTGAAACTATAAACTGAATTAGCAAAAATGGAGTTGGTTTACAATCTTTTGATAATTTTCTCCAAATAACCCATTGCCCGAGGGTGAAGTTTCTAAGAGATCTGCAGAGAGTGTACGATGGGTTGAGATGAATTAAGGTCCCATGTCGAGTACGAATGAAATGGGTTGAGCCCATTTCGTGTTTTGCTCGAGTGAACTCCCGTCAATAAGCTCGCCACCGCCCTCCGCGCTCATATCTTACATATCGAATGAAAGGATATGGGGAGCATCGTATGTTTTTTTCTTTTTCTCTTTATTTTGTCCGAGGGCGTATTGGATAATCACATGAAATGCTAAGCTTTTAACAATTCACCAATTAATTGGGTTGAGCACGTTTTATATAACCTTCCCAGATATTTATCATTAAATCAAAAAACAAATTATTACGATCGTCTATGCTGAAATATGTTGAACAACATTACATTTCAATCCAATCGTGAAAAATTGTGAGGGCACCTTACCGGGCAAGGTAAATAACGACTGACCTTCTCCGCCTAAGATGAAAATAACACAATTTATAATGTCACGGAAGAAAGCTTTACCTTTGATCCACAAGACAAAAATGGCATCCACTATATATGTCATTCATTCTAAACATTAAATTACTGCGTGTCACTCTACGTGGCTCACGGTGCTAATGTGCATGTTTAGCTGCATGAATCAACACCACCAAACGACATAATTCTCAATTCATCCTACCGGCGAGAGCTTAAATGGACATTTTTGTAAAAGGTTATCAAATTGTTTTGTTATTCATATTCCATACTGTGAATACTTTTTAAACTACATCAATTTTAAAATTCCTATTCACCGACAATGAACGGAAGATATACCAAATTTATTAATTCAAATTCCGTCAAAAAAAAAAAAAAGTATTCTTAGCCGTAACGACGAAGTAAAATCAGTCAACCCTCAATAAAAAAAAAAAAAAAAAGTTTTTAAAAACTAAAATAAATAAATAAATAAGTAAATAAGGCGAATCCTCACGATTAGTATTCCCCCTCCAGAAAACGCGTCGCTTCTCCTTCCTCCTCGCTTCCTCTCTCTCTCTCTCTCTCTCTCTCTTCTGCAACGCCATATATTGACATCTCTCCAGCCTTGCAATCCGAATCCGAATCCGAATCCGAAGCCCTCGAAGATGTCGTCGCCCGCCGTCCTCCCCATCTCCAACCCCCAGCCCGCCGCCGCCGTCCCCGCCGCCGCCAACTCCGGCCAGCCGCAGCCCCCGATCGCCACCCCGGCCTTCCGTGCCCTCATCAACCACCTCTCCAACTCCCTCAACAACGGCCTCTCCCAGCGCCGCCCCTGGGCCGAGCTCGCCGACCGCTCCGCCTTCTCCAAGCCCGAGTCCCTCTCCGACGCCGCCCTCCGCGTCCGCAAGAACTACTCCTACTTCCGCGTCAACTACCTCACCGTCGTCGCCGCCGTCGTCGCCTTCTCCCTCATCACCAACCCCGTCTCCCTCATCTTCCTCGCCGCCCTCCTCGCCGCCTGGCTCTTCGGCTACCTCTTCCGGCCCTCCGACTCCCCGGTCGTCCTCTTTGGCCGCACCTTCTCCGATCGCGAGACCCTCGGCATCCTCATCGTCCTCAGCGTCGTCGTCATCTTCCTCACCAGCGTCGGATCCGTCCTCATCTCCGCCCTCCTCGCCGGGGTGGCCGTCGTCTGCGTCCACGGTGCCTTTAGGGTTCCCGAGGACCTCTTCCTCGACGAGCAGGAGAACGCCTCCACCGGATTCCTCTCCTTCCTCGGCGGCGCCGCCTCCAATGTCGCCGCCGCTGCCGCCCCCGCGGTCGCATCCCGCGTCTGAGGTCGAGATCGTTCGCGATCGGATCAGATCCGATCGGATCGGCTGGGTTTTAGCTTTTACGGTAGATAAAAGAAATAATCGTGTAAGTGAATTTTTTTTTTTTTTTTTTTTTTTTTGTGATTTACATTCGTAGATTTGTAGGATCTGGATACTATGTGCGTGGATCTGTTACTTTCATGTTCAAAGCGATTACGTTTTTGTAGGATATGAACTATGAATACTCTGATTCATTCAATTGATAGGCTCAATGTTGGATACTCCATTGTTGTCGTATTAATGCGTTCTCTGTGGTGCATCCGATGAGTTTGATGTGCGGAGTTCTTCATCCAATTGCAGTTGTTTGCATCTATCAAGGGTCATATCACATCGGGTAGATATGGCTGCCCGGTCTGTTTGTTTATATCGGCCTGGGAATTATGGGTTTGCGTAAAAAGGGACGACGTCATTCTACATTACTCATCTGCTCACGATGTATTTGTTCTGTGAATTGTCAAAAATCAGGAATGGAAAGTTCTGCGTAAAAAGGGACGACGTCGTTCTACATTTCCCCTTTGATGTCATGTAATTATTATACATGGTAGACTATGTCCTGTTCTAGTTTCCTTCTAGATCCTGTTTGTGACTGGTATGGGACCACGACCAAATCATGGCTAAGTCCACCTCCAGGCAACTGTCCAGATATATATTCCTTTTAGCAACAACTGCTATTTTTTATCCACGTGCTTGTGCATGGTGGCTTTGGTGGAAATAAGAATTTCGGGGATTCATTTGTCCAACAGTTATTCTGTGTGATGGTTGTTGTGATGCTTGTCGAAATAAGATCAAGCAAGTTGATGCTTGTCCAAATGTTGGTGCTTTATCAAGCTTTGGTGAAGGGGGAACTTCCCCTTGTCCTGAGTTATGATTAGTTGAGTTCTCTTCAAGTTCTCAAACAAATTAGGCTTAGTTCTTAGGACTCACAAGCACTATGTTAGTTCTGAAAAGACTGTTTATCAATTTATGACGTGTATTTGAGCTGTCAATTGATGATGGTCTTTATCTTCATCAAAGCTCAGTAAGAACATCAATATCTGAATAAGCATCAACATGTTTGATGTTGTGAGGTGGCATCACCACTGGACATTGGAAATTTCACTGTAGAACAGAGTAGAAGATGTTATGTATTAATCAAAAATCATCTTTTGGCATATGCAAAATTTATGTAGGATGCACACAATTTGTTAACTTTGTGCTAAGGGAGGACCGTATGATTCATTGTGCTGGGAATCTCTTGTGTGTTCTTGTTAGTTGCTATCATGATGAGAAAGAGTGACTCCAGGCGAAAGGTTGAGTTAAGATGATATATTTTCTTGTCATTCTCCATATTAAATGGAGCGATAGGGTTCAGGTACATGATTTGGTAGGCTTTTGGTGTCTTCTGACAAGTGTCGTGCATAAAAGGTTTAGGCTGTATCTATGTGGTCCATGTGAAGGTACCTCGAGCCATCCAACCTCCTTTTATGATCAAGCTACTGCCTACCTATTGTTCAGATTAAACTCAGTGTTGGAAACGTAGGAAGTCGTGGCAGTGTCTCGTCCATAAATGCATGAAGAGTACATCTATGGGAGGGAGAGGGAGAGAGTTTATAATAGTAATCTGTCTTGTTGAGGATTGTTCAGTTCATGAACTTGATTAGCTTTGAGTGGAAAATGCCTTTTATAACAGTAATCTGTCTTGTTGAGGATTGTTTAGTTCATGAACTTGATTAGCTTTGAGTGGAAAATGCCTTCTTGTTCATTTCCCGTTTCAAGGAAACTAATGGAGGCAGGATATGGTGGATTCTGATGGTGGGCTGAGATACGGCTGCATGTCAATATAGCTGGAATTCAACGAGCTTTGCCTATCGTGCTGCTTATTCATCTATTAACTTTTGGATGATGCTTTCTGTAAATCATTGGCATTGTCTTTTCGTGTCCTTTGAGTGCATTGACTCGGATCCCCTTCAATTTAAAACAATGTCTATTTCAACGGTAGTGAAATCTTTATCCTCACAAATGGAGAGCCCTTGATGATTGTGTAGTGTATGAGTTCTTCCTTTCGCCCAGTTCTTTCTAGTCGACGTCCTGATGTTAGAGATAAGTATGTGTCCTTACATCAGAAAAGTGAAGCTAGTGAATTGGCTGGCCATGAGAGGCTATTACAATTTCTTGGTAGCGTATTTGAGGATCGGCTCTCATATCTTGTAAGATTTGAGGAGTGATTGCGGTCTAATCACACACTGTGCTTTATCTTCGCTTTCTTCGGGGAGTCGTTATTATTCACACAGGATGGAGGGTTCCACCGTGAGGTTATGCATGTCTAAGTATTGGGCAAGTTACTAATCAGAAATAACTTCCGACGTCTACATTAAGTTAGATCCAAACCCTTTGGTGTTTTGGAGGAATTACCATGCGGCGCAACACCACACCCCCAATCCTATTTGCTTGTCTAAGTATTGGGCACCTTCTAAACAACAGAAATCGAATAATCTGAATGGAGTCAAAGTAGGGTGTCGTATTGCGGCCGACGCTCAGGACAATAGTCAGAATTTTAGCCCGACCGTATGCTTGAACGTGAATGTGGATATCCAGAAAACCACACTCAGTTCTATGGCTATGGCTATGGCTATGGCTATGGCCTCGGCCTCAACGTCAGATCCTAGTAATATAGTCTGCAAATCCTAGGCTCCAAATTTCGTTTCAAGAACGTCAGATCCGAAGTCCTCCTTTCCTTTTTACCTTTGCCTTTTCCTCTGCACTTACGCAAGAATTGCAGCATTAGCTGGCAGCGTGTTTCCGAGATTGCTCTTGGAACGGGGAGTCGCTCGCAAAATAGGGCTCGACGACAAATCATCGGTGCATCATTGATTTTCCGTGCGGCATCCACATTCCTATGCACGTAGCAACGCCTTTCAGAACCCCACCGACACCGCGGACGGTTTCGTTCATATTCCCCGTTCTTCTTCTGCGCATGCCAAACCTTAAGAACCCACTCCACGGAAACCATGCCCATTACCGCAGTAGAATCATCGTATCGTGAAAATATTTTGAACTTGGGCCAAGATTGTGTCACGAAAAATTAATCTTACCAAAAAAATAAATTCCAAACTTTCAAAGATTTCTCTTTCTATGATCGGTTTTTCTTTTTGCTCCTTATATGGAAATCTTTTTCTGATCTTTGTTATAGGAAAATTGCGACAACATTTCGGAGAAAAGTCTCGAGTACGATCCTCTAGGTCTAGGGTTTGGACAATGGGGAAAGGGGCACGTCCGCCAGGGTCCCGATCATTGACGCAACGGTCCTTGAACAGCTAGGCTCCTTGGCCCGCTCTCAAGGTACTGAGACCAAAGTGTAGGAGTCTAATTGCATTTTGCAAAATAATTTCCTATTTTTAAAATAGAACTCGTGAGTGACATAAGATTTTTTATCAACTCATTTTTTGAAGTAATCCAAATGCCCCAAACTAAAGAAAATAAATTTTTCTTGGAATAAACAAACCCTTAACCTGATGGATTTGGGGAATTGAGACTTTGCATCTCGAAGGGAAGTGAATTTAGCTTATTGAAATTGGCTGAGTGACACTTTACATCTTAAAAAATGCGAGGTTCAAGTCATAATGAAGTAATTTTTTGTAAATTTTAGAGTCGCAACGTATTATGAAACGTATTATGAATGGCATGATTGCCTTTGACTGAATTGAGGAATAGATTTAACTTGACACTCGAAATCCAACTTGAAAACTATATGGAACCATAACAATCACAACAAAATTTATCGAATATGTTACTTGGGAAAAATTAAGTTGGTGTTGTTTTTAGAATTGGTCCAAAATTCATCCATACATGATGTTTTTGCTTAAGAGACCAAAAGGAGCACAATACCAAAATCTCCTGTAATTATCTTCCCACATTCTATAATGTTAGCATGTGATTACCTTCCTTTCTCTTTCTATCTTCTCAATTTCTTCATTTTCACCTAAAGTATCACTATTCATTCCGAATGATTGGGGACTTGATTACGCTTAAGTCACGCCGTGTGAGAAAGTCTACTTGCCGGGAATCTAGCAACTAAACGAAGACACAAGTGGCCCATATAATTTCTTAAGGTGGGGCTCAACGTTACTGTCTGGAAACCCGATCCAAAAATGTTAGTTAAAGACCATGTTTAAGGTCGGGTGGGTCTCGAAGGGACCAGCAACAGCGAGGACCGACCCGGAATATAGCCGTTGATACCATTTGACTCAGCAGCAGCACCAAAGGGGCAAACGACCAGGTCTTCCGAGTCCCAACATGACCGTTCGCATAAACACCCACGCATTTACACGTCTCCCTCTGCCGCCGCAGGTGCGAAAGTAGCCGTTGGGGCCTCCCTCAGTTCGGAGAGAAAATAGTTTTTGTTTCCGGCAAAACCCAGACACGCGCGCGCACCCTCTCTCTCTCGCTCTCACGTGCTCTGTCAGAGACCTCTCCCCACCCCCCAACGACCACTCTTTACTCTCTCTCATATACTCACTCCTTTTGCCCTTCTCTCTACCGAGCCTTCATGTCGTTCTAAAAGAAAAAACTCTCTCGCCTCTCCCTCCCCCCCCACCCCTTCTTTTCCCATCGAGAAAACTTTGCCAAAAGAGAAAGAAGCAAGAAAAGGGATTGGTGGGGGTCGAAGGAATCTGAAGGAAGATTTATAGACTTCCGCCATCTCAATCCTCCCCGTTTCTCCTTGCCCCGTTCTCATGGAACGCCACCGCTCCCGACATGATCACGCCCGGCTCTTGCTCTTGCTCTTCTTCCTCCTCCTCGCCGCCGCCGGCCCCTCCCCCGCCGCCGCCTCCGCCCTCTCGGGGCGCGTCCAGTGGGACGGCGTGGTCGTCACGCAGGCCGACTACCAGGCCCTCCGGGCCGTCAAGCACGAGCTCGTCGACTCCCTCGGCGTCCTCCGCAGCTGGAACGACAGCGGCTACGGCGCCTGCTCCGGCGGGTGGGCCGGCATCAAGTGCGTCAAGGGCCAGGTCATCGCCCTCCAGCTCCCCTGGAAGGGCCTCGGCGGCCGGGTCTCCGAGAAGATCGGGCAGCTCCGGGCGCTCCGGAAGCTCAGCCTCCACGACAACCTCCTCGCCGGCGCCGTCCCTTACTCCCTCGGGTTCCTCCCCGACCTCCGAGGGGTCTACCTGTTCAACAACCGCCTCGCGGGGACTATCCCTCCTTCCCTCGGCAACTGTCCTCTCCTGCAGGCCCTCGACTTGAGCAATAATTTGCTGTCGGGGACCATTCCCCCGAGCCTCGCCAACTCCACCAAGCTGTTGCGGCTCAATTTGAGCTTCAATACCATCTCTGGGCCTATCCCGAGCGTCGTCAGCCGGTCCCCTTCGATCGCCATTCTCGCTCTCGACCACAACAACATCTCGGGACCGATCCCGGCCTCCGTCTCCAAGCTGGGCACGCTTCAAATCCTCTCTCTGAGCCACAACCAGATTGGAGGAACCATACCAAGTGACATAGGGGAGCTTTCTCAACTTGAGGAACTGGACTTGTCGTTCAATGCCATCAGTGGGAGCTTGCCCTCCAGTCTCTTCAACGTGTCGTCCCTTTCGGTGCTGGACTTGGAGGGAAATCGCCTAGACGGTGAAATCCCAGAGAATTTGGGCGCCATGCGGAACCTTTCTGAGCTCAATTTGAAGAACAATCGCTTGAAGGGCCCGATACCTTCAAGCATCGGTAACATCTCCGGCATTGACCGGCTCGATCTCTCCCAGAATAACTTCACCGGGGAACTCCCGGCTTCGCTGGCCAATTTGCCCAAGCTCACCTCCTTCAATGTGTCCTACAACAACCTCTCCGGTGCCGTCCCGACCGATCTCTCCAGGAGGTTCAACTCGAGCTCCTTTGTAGGGAACCTCCAGCTCTGCGGCTTCAGCAGTTCTACTCCATGCCCGACCATCTCTCCGCCGCCACAGGCCCCTCCATCTCCATCTCCGGAGCAGTCTAATCGTCACCGAGGCCGCCACCTCAGCACCAAGGACATTGTCCTCATTGCGGCCGGGATCCTCCTAGCGATCCTGCTCATCCTCTGCCTCGTCCTGCTCTGCTGCTTGATCAGGAAAAGGGCGGCGTCCAAGAAGAAGAACGGGAAGCCCGAGAAAGCGGCCGGCGGCGGCGGGATCTCCGAGAAGGCGACCGCGTCCCGGGATGTCGAGGCCGGCGACATCGGCGGGAAGCTGGTGCACTTCGACGGGCCATTCGTGTTCACGGCCGACGACCTGCTGTGCGCGACCGCGGAGATCATGGGGAAGAGCGCGTACGGGACCGCCTACAAGGCGTCGCTGGAGGACGGGAACCAGGTGGCGGTGAAGAGGCTGCGGGAGAAGATGACCAAGGGGCAGAAGGAGTTCGAAGCGGAGGCCGGCGCTCTCGGCCGGATTCGGCACCCGAATCTCCTGGCGCTCCGGGCCTACTACTTGGGTCCCAAAGGAGAGAAGCTTCTCGTGTTCGATTACATGTCCATGGGAAGCCTCGCTTCTTTCCTCCACGGTAAGGAATCGGTAATTACTACAGAGGGTAGAGATTAACTAGCACTTGCCTGCTTATTGCTAACTTGGCATCATCGCTTGGTGCGTGCAGCTCGGGGACCTGAGACCACCGTCGACTGGCCGACGAGAATGAGCATTGCCATCGGGGTGTCGCGGGGGCTGCACCACCTCCACGCCCAGGAGAACATCGTCCACGGCAACCTCACCTCCACCAACATCCTCCTCGACGACCGCACCGTCCCCCACATCGCCGACTTCGGCCTCTCGCGCCTCATGACCTCCTCCGCCTCCACCACCGTCGTCGCCACCGCCGGCGCCATCGGGTACGCCGCGCCGGAGCTCGCCAAGACCAAGAAGCCCACCCCCAAGACCGACGTCTACAGCCTCGGCGTCGTCTTCCTGGAGCTCCTCACCGGGAAGTCCCCCAGCGAGGGCCCCAACGGCGAGGACCTGCCGCAGTGGGTGGCGTCCATCGTGAAGGAGGAGTGGACCAACGAGGTGTTCGATCTGGAGCTCATGAGGGAGACGCCGACCATCGGCGACGAGCTGCTCAACACCCTGAAGCTGGCCCTCCACTGCGTCGACCCGTCCCCGGCGGCGAGGCCAGACGTGGAGCAGGTTCTGCGGCAGTTGGAGGAGATTAAGCCGGAAGTAGCCGCCGGAGCTAAGGACGACGAAGGGAAGGCCGAATCTCCCGATGAATGAATGACAAGTGGGGTTTTTTTAGTGTAGAAATATAAAAGAAGGAAAATTAAGGAGGAAAAAGTTTAGTAAATTATTTGGTTTTCTGGGGGTTAAGGCATTTTCTGTATTTAAGTGATATTTCATTATTCTTTTGTTCTTCGGGTGGACAATAACTTGAGAAGCGGTACTTTATGCTAAATTCTTTTAATTTATTATTTTATTAATTGTTGGTGTCTGTAAATGCAGCCAAATGAAATTGAGATTACGGTCGTTTCAACTAGACAGCTCCAAGCCGATTAGCACATAACCGTTGCGAAATCCTACTCTCTCCTCACTGATACATCCCTACCTGCCCCACCTTCCCATTCTTTCTATGACCTTTATTTGTCTCCTATGAAACCATTCGGTCCAATAATGACGTAATGATTATATTATTTCCTATGTGATAATCCATCTTCCAATATTTCATTCACTATTTGTGTTCTCTCGTAATTTTAGTTCTCTCTTTTTAGGAAACTTAAGATTTTTAGATTAAATATCTCCTTTCATCCGGCAAACACTTGTCCGAAGACAGCTTTTATGCAAAAAAAAAAAAAAAATGCAAGAGGAAAGTAGTCGTTGGACTTCTTTATCTTCCCTCTTCTCTTTATTTGAGGCATTGAGAGAGCTGCTTAAATCGAATGAAGGATCCATCAAGTTCAACCTCAAACATAGTATGAAGAATATACGGATGCAAAAGGAAACAACTCCACAGCTGCATTGATTCTCTTACCCTTTTGTCGAAGAAGTCCTATTATGTAGTAGTTTCATACAATTAGAAAAAGTTAGAATCCGTTATCAATTCTTCTCTCCTTCTCGTTTTGCTTATGTGATAAATCATACCTTATTTGAGAAAAACCCAATATCAATATACATTAAAGATAAGGGAATACAATTATAAATCCTAAACTCGTATTCATAATACATTTACCACAAATTAATTTTCGTAACACAAAAAATCCCAAACTAGTATTTATGATATATTTAGTCTAAACTAATTTTTTTGTCATGAAACTAATATCCCATGATACATTTATTTCAAAATGAAATTCATTTCACAATATGATAACCCAAATTTAGCATTTTATCCAATATCCCATCAAAATGCATATGTGACAAACCACTAAAAAATAGACCTGATGTGGAGAATGGTAGATATAACTAGACTCGTTGAAGTGGGTTATAGCCACATTTCTTAGCCCATATTTGATGGGTGGGTTATTATATGGGTTAGTTATAGTCAATAAAAAAATCATAAATGTGTTTAGAATTGTGAAGCCTATAATAATATAGGTATTAAATGGGTTCACAACTCACTTAGAACCAATCCACCCTTGACTCTCCCTTGCCCTTGTTTGATATCATGTTCACTCACTATATGCTCTAAACTCAATTTGAATATAAGTTTTCCCATATTAAGTTAAATATAGAAATGTTTTAATAATATGGATTGAGATGGGTGTATATTTAGCACAAGTTAGGTCAGACATGAGTCACAAGATTTGTATTAAATGAAAATTGGTTAAATTGATCTATTTAAGTTAGATCATATTTTACCCGCCCACCCGTTTGATGGGTTGAGCTATAATATGGAAAATACACGTGTGTTGAATCATATAAAGGTAGATTTCCGTTAGGGTACTGATTTGAAATGTGTTGTCAAACAAAAAAAAAAGTTAGGAGTAAAAATGCCTCTATGTACTAGTTAAAAAATTTATTCTATATATGGAAAGGGGAGGTGAGGGGTTCAAATCTCCACCTTCTCAAGGAGGATAGGGTGGAGACGCGTAAGTTTCAAGAGTAGGTTTCGACTCACACGCCCTGCAAGAAACATGGCTAAAGTCTGAGAGTGAGTATAGAGTAGGAATAGAGTAAGACCGACAAAAAGAAAATGTTATCTAATTAAAAAAAATGTTATCTAATAATTAAGGTAGTCAATCCTACGAAAACTAATAGGCACCGCATTGGGTAGCGTAAAGAGAGGTGGGTCGGGTCAAGCCCTTAAAAGGAAGCCACTGCCGGATCCGCCCACCGAGGCCCGCTTGATGGGCGGGCCGCGGTAACCATCGGGCCGTCAGTTCGCGTCAAATTGACAAAAGAAAACAGCTCGCCTTCGTCCCAAAGAAAACGACGTGGAACGTAGTGGCCAGCAAGCTACATGGGCTTCCGACACGTGTCCCCGCATGATGGCAAGGGACCACTCGCCCGCCGCCACGTCACGCGAACAGCCACAAAAAGCAAACTTGCCACGAAAGTCGTCGTAACTTCAGCCGGAGCCGAGCCGAGTCCACATCGCGTCCTGCCCTGATGCTTCGTCCCCAAGAAAGGAAAGAGCCAGCTTGTCCCCACCAATCGCCTCGCGGCTGCACCTGCTTCGGCGGCTGATGCATATATTAACAGAGCCGCGAATTCTCTGGAATGCTTTCGATAAACTCTCTCGGGCGGTCCTCTGCTTAAACCCAAAGCCTAAACCCTAGCCGAGCTCAACGTACTTCCAGCAGAAGTCCAAAACCCTTTTGGCCAAGATTTCGCGGAAGATATGAACTTGAACTTCGCGACCGGCATCGGCATGAGCCCCGCCAGGCAGGCCTCCTTTTCCGTGGGGGAATTCGGGGACAAGCGCCTCAAGAAGCGGCGCAACGGCTGCGACTCCGTCCAGGACACGCTCGCCCGGTGGAAGGACTACTACGACAGCCAAGCTGGCGTCCCGGAAGAGGAGGGCGGAGGAGGAGGAGGAGGAGGAGGTGGCGCCGTCGTCAGGGCGGCGCGCAGGGTGCCGGCGAAGGGCTCGAAGAAAGGCTGCATGCGAGGGAAAGGCGGGCCCGAGAACTCGGTGTGCAGCTACCGGGGCGTGAGGCAGAGGACGTGGGGCAAGTGGGTCGCCGAGATCCGCGAACCCATCGACAAGGGGTCCGGAGCGGGGCAGGGCAAAGCCAGCAGGCTCTGGCTCGGGACTTTCTCGACGGCGCTCGAGGCGGCTCTTGCTTACGATGCGGCCGCGCGGGCCATGTACGGCCCTCTGGCGCGAGTGAATTTCCCTGGGAATTCGGCTTCTTCGACGCCATGTCGCAGCGATTCGTCTGCCAGGAGTGCGTCGTCCTCAGTTGAGAAGTTCGCCACGTCGAGGGAGGCCGATGCAGATGCCTTTGATCCTTCCAGAGTTTTCGTGGTTGATAGCTCAAGTTTGCAACGTGATGATATCAAGGAAATTTTGACGACCGAGTGCGATTTCCAGCGTGAAGCTCAAGATCCGAACCCGACAAGAACAGAGGAAAACAGAGGAAGGGCATCCCAAACAGTGGAATGTAAAACAGAGAGACATGAGGATGGGCGTGGATCAGTGCTCCATAGACTAAATCTGAGACCCGGATCTGAAATTTCTGCTCCTGATATTGAGTCCATCGCCACTGGACAAAATTCCCATTCACAGGACAAAATCAGATGTTCACATGACGTTCGCAATAACTGCAATTGTCCTGAATCGGTGCAGAGCAACGAGGTCGTTGCCGATGGAACTTCTATTGAAATTGAAACTCCATCGTGCATCGGAGCCGACATGGATGGAGAATTGCTAACACTGATGGAACTTGCCAACGGTAGCTGTACTGGAATTGAATATAATACAGGACTCAATTCGATTATGTACCCTGTCAGGTTGGAAGTTGATCCTGGAACTTGGTTCGAGAACCCGAATCATCATAAAATGAGTGCCATGAATCAACAAGTGAATGATGAAGTAGTGAGGAGTAGGTCATGCGACACATTTGATGATAATTTCGAAGGAATGTGTAACGAATTGCATTGTCAACCCATGAATACGAGCCCAAATGGTAAATCTGACTCCCGGGCTTCGATTCCTGAGGCTGACATGCTCGTGCGCATGGCAATGTTACGGGAAACTCAAACAGATAATGCCACAAACTATAGTGGCTGTCCCAGTTTTAATTTCTCGAGAGCGGAGGCACAGAATCTACAGTCTTCTCAAGAGATGATTAGCACGGGGACGTGGGACTGGAGAAGACAACCTTTTGAGCCCCTCGCGGTCCACCAGGGATTTCGAGCACCGGCCAGTGGGCGCTGCAGGGTACAGGAGGTGAACAAGATGATGAGTGCGAGCTTGTATCCGATGGAAGAGACGGAAGGAGTTGGCCGCAGCTTTGATTTCCTGAAGCCTGATTATGACTTTGGACTGTTGGAAGAGCAGAGCTTGCTCAATTTGTGGTTCCCCGATTAAGTTCTTCAAGTCTAGTTTTGGAAAGAAAGAAACAATGAAAAACAAAAATCAATATCAGGACATTTTTTGTGCTAGGAATAGGTTGATATTGATAGCTACACATTGTATCATATCTTGTATCCGCTATTGATGGGAGTTGTGGACTTGTTAAATTCCTTTTTCCTTTCAGTTGTTCTATTTCATTATCTTCCTTTCCTTAAAATGGCGATGATCGTAGGGGTCATTGCGCTGTCAAACAAGTTCATGTAAGCTTCTGGATGTTCGGCGCACTGACGAAAAAGGGTTGATCCATTGCCCATCTGTGGCCGATCTGTTCTGCACCAGTTGAGACTTGAGAACGGATGTGCCGATTATAAAGCACACACGTTAGCAAGGTTAAAATTTCAGAAACGAACCGGCCCAAAAAAGGGGTTTAAGCAAAGGACACCTGTTTCGTCGGGGGATAGAGAAACAAAATGCCTCCTCTCATCCTAGTCATGATCGGACTATGTTAAAGATTCATATCTATGAACAAATCATTTGGGACCATTTTCCAAAATTGACGAAGACTGTTAAAAGTGCATCGTTGGCTTGATATGCGTCCTAGTTCTTATCAAGATAGACTTCAGTTTTATGAAGAAAAATTTCTTTTCAGACAGGTGTCAAGTCCCTCGGAAACTGCGAGGTCACTGAGTCAAGAAAAACATCCTATCCACATCGTGCAAACAGAGTAAATGAGGGCTACGTGAGTGCTAATCAACACAAATATTACAGTTTCTTCTTTCAACAAAAACATGACTGGTAAAGAACAGAATTATTCTAAAGATGATGTACGAACACTATGAACTTTGTAGGCTCCAGCATGGCAGTCGGTGTGCATAATCGATTCAACCGTGTCCAGGCGAGGAGAGGCAATGTCAGCAATACAACACAAACACCATTGACAGCCATTGCAGCTGCCACCATGTCTGTAAACTCGACCGGCATGGATTACAGACGAGAAGTACGCATTTATCGTAGTGCCCATGCATAAGCAAACATGTGTTAACAGCACAAACAACATTGATGAAGGAAGAGCCTTTTCATCGTGCAACTATTCGAAAAGTATTCAACACGAACAGCATAAGCAAACGTTAGGAATATTAGTCAAGGCATGTCAAAAGTGCAGAAATCTCTGAACTATTACAGTTCAAATTCAAGATAGTCCAAAACGGGACTCTTCAGATTTCTTGCAGATAGCAAAGTATTGGTGAAATTCACAGCCAGAGAAAGTTATAGACAAATATTTATGGAATGGAATGCTCTGTTTTCATGACGATGTCCCTTTAATTGCTTCCGCGATTTCCCGTTTATACCTCAACTGATACTTGGTTCATACTCAAGCAACCACCGCTGTGTTTGACTTTGCTGCATTCGGCTGATTCGTTCTTTGTCCCCTTACAAAGAGTAACAGCGAATCAAAACTATTTCCTATCTAAGGAAAAGTTTATCACTTTTGGGGAACGGATACTCCCCATTTTTATGGTCTTTTATTTCCTGCAGGACCAACAGGCTTCGTATTGGTCTTAATTGAATTGTCGCATGAGAAGATTTGATATGCCTAAACAAAATTTTTTAGTGAATTCTTTTGATATCAAGAACCGTTCATGCTACAATCACTCTTATATTTAAAAGCAGAGGAAATTCTTTATCAAATGTAAAGCAGTCTTTTATGTGGAAACGCTTCCGTTTGTTGACTGATACAGAAATAGCCTTCGCTGCTATAAACAATGAATATGCGGAAAGTGTCAACAACAGGCTTTTCATGAGTAGGAAGTTCGATGATTCTACCAAGATAGTTCAAGTTCTTGCGTCTCCCTGGGTGTTGGAAGATCTTATGTCAGGTGAACAAGGCTCCGTTTGAAAGAAGCTTGGAGGTACCGATTGAAAACAAGGAGAGATTGGACGAATTAGAGAACACTTCACTCTTACCGCATTCAATTTTCTGTGCACAAAGTGTGCAAAAACTCCGTGCGGTTTGATTATATTTCTCAGTAGAGGTTTCATCTTATTCTATTGTTTTATTAGAGAAGAATGACAAGTGTAATGAGAGTTACTTCTATGTGTAGAAATAGAAAGCTGCGAGTAGAAGAAAGCATTGTCAAGCACCGTAAATTCTCGAAGATTGAATAGTGGATTCTAGTATTATTTGGGCTATTAGAGTTGGGAAAACAGAGAAGTTTAAGGTTGCGTTTGGTGATCTGGATTGAATTGGGACAAGATAGGATAGAATAGAAGGGGAATTGAAATCCTTCAAATATCCTTTAGATTGTAGAAATACCCTATTATATATTTGGTGTAACCTAAGACAAGATTTGGAATCTTTAAAAATCTTCAACATAAAAAATATCCCATCATCTTCAACAAGCGTTGTCAAGCCTCCCAGAGTCGTTAACTCTATTCTCAGCAATCGTTTCCCCCACTAAATTTCAAATGCTTAGTACTCTATCTCTCTGGAAAGTTGTCAAACACTTGGTGAGTGTGGACTTGAAGGTGGAGCTACTGTGGTGGGGGAGGGAAGGGGGTGGGGTGGCGTGATGAAGGAGGGCGAGTTACAAATGAAATAGAGGAGGGCGACCTCTTCCATTAAGCAAAATTATGTACTGAAGGCAAGGAGGATCTCTCTTTGGCGTTTCATCAAACACTTGGTGAGCGCCTAGTCCAGAGTCAACCAAGAGAGATTGTAGAACAATAGAGACCGAGAATGAGTAATCAAAGGTCAAGTCATGATTCAGTGATAGTGGAAAACCTGAAAACCAGACTGAGAAAGAGAGGGAGCCATGGAAGAGGTGCTGAGCCCTAGCCTTCCAAGTGAGCCATGAGTAAAAGCACTAGCAAGGATACTCAAGGATGTTGAAGTGAGGGATGGTCACGGTGGATGGCTGTCGGAGAGGTGGTGGGGTGCTGCCGGTGAGAAACGCCAAGGACAGTGAGCCTCACCTTAGATGGGGCTTCCTTGATGCGCTAGAATTGTTAAGTTAATTTTAAAATTTTATATCCAATCGAGATTTATTCTATCCACCATACCTGATTTCTTATCTGGCATTTATTTGAATATAACTAGATTTATTCGGTTCAAAAAACATCATCAAATACCAATTAAGATAATTTGTCATTATGTCTATACTCAAATTTGGACCACTAAATACAGTCTAAGTGAATAAGCCAAACCACTATATATATAGCATTCCTCTTCTCCTCTCCTTCATTTTTACTCGGTAGAAAAACTAGTCTCTGTTTAATCACGCAACTTCTACTGCAATAAGCATAGTGTCCAACATTTATCCGCGAAAAGCTTGCTAAGTTTCAATCAATAACCACTTCACAATACACGCCCTCTTAGCTCTTGTAGTTAGTCCATGTCAGAGCCCACATTACCACGTGGCATAAAGATGATATGACAAAAACGAGAATGACAACCAACCGGCAAGTGATATGGCATGAAGGGAGAAACAATCAAACAAATATAGGTTCCATTCGGCTTTCCTAAGGACCTTAAAACTCCTTGGAAAACATATGAGGCGTGTCACAAATTTTTTTAGCACCCTATGACTAAATGCTAACTTCGACAAAGCCTTCTTTTTCCCTTTTGTCAAAAGCCTTGGCAAAATTTTAAGCCTGCGACAAGTAAGGCTTTCAACATTTTCAAAAGGGAGGTTTGAAGGGTAATGATTTTTTTCCTTTGAAAATTACCCTCTAGTATATTTAATTGCTCCAGTCTTGCCCTCACAACTATTCATTTTCAACCTAATTGGTCTGAAAACTATTCATCTTCAACCTAAAAATCTAAGATAATTGGACACCAACGTTGATGTGGAGTCGCATGACACCAACGTTATGTTGCTTTTAGTTGAGCGGCCTCGGCAACCAATCGCCTAGCTTGCATGACGTGGAAGTTAGATTTGACGCTTGGCTCTTACAACGCCAAAGTCCAAATTTGGCTTAGCTAAGGTCACGCGACCTCAGTGTCTCATTGCTAAAGTTGCTCAATCTTAACGGCCCTCACTTGGGGTTGCAACATTAGTGATGGGCCTTGCCTAGGCTTTGTCGACCTTCGTCTTCTAGTGCTTTTGTTGAGCTTAGATCAACGTTGACAAGGGTCGCTAGTCAATGCTTCCCTGGCAAATGGTTGTCTCTGGCCACCGCCGATGCTCGCCTATGGTCAACACCAAAAGTTGCCCAAACTCCATGCCCTTTTTGCCGATGCTTGCAAATGCTTGCCCTCTCTCCTTTTCTTTTTTCAAATTGCTTTACACAAAACGCATAAAGCAAAAGATGTTTGCTTTTAGCATATTCACCTTCATTCAACTCTCTTGCGGAAATTGCAAAGTCATTTTCCCAAAGTTGAACTAGAGTAGCCAAAATATATCATGATGAGGTGGCAATCAAAGAGACAAGCTAATCACATGTCAACATGTAGGGTGATGTGGCATGGACATGCATGATGACATGGAAAAATCATAACAACTTAAGCGGAACGACACAAGAGCATACATGATAACAATGCATAGGCACGCATGAAGACGTGGCAAATGAGACGACCTAAATTGCATGTAAACAAGTATCATTTGATGGAGAAACATATAAGGTGAATGGGGGCAAGTAAAGATGAAATTGCACCAAAAACATGTAAACAATGACGTGACAAGTTATGACATGACAACTAACGATACATTCAATTCAGTTTTCATAAAATAGTGCGAAATCGATTTTTAAATGTCGGCTCTAATCTTGGATAGTATCGTTTAAGGGAAAACGCCAATTTGTAGTTGCCTTTCGGCGATTATCAAACGAACAAATAAAAACGGATTTGAACGTGTCTATTTTGACAACAGTTCGCATGCATGGGGCCTCCGGTGACGCATTTGGGACGAACGTGTGGCAGTCCGGCTGCCTCGTCCTTCTTTCCCGTAGAAGGTCCCTTTCGCGTTTGTTCAGCGGGTTTGTCGAAATGATAACGGGGGTCCTACTACTAGGGACAGAATATGAAAGCGGCAATTAAACGGCTTAGATTACGACGACCTAAATTTAGTATTTTTCCTATTCTAAAGTAGAGAGAGAGAGAGAGAGAGCTAAAGAGACTCATCATTTTGTGAAAATGAGAAGTGGTGGGCATCAATATCATACAGAGTTTTTTCTAGCACTCCACGGAATTGAGGCGCCACGCCGTAGCTTGAGGAGCATGTTCCTCGACCCGAGGTTCCGTTTTCTTTCCGAGGTCGATTCCGGGCGTCCGACATCGGAGTTGCATTCTTTTATGCCGCTGCATAGCTTGGCGAGAAATTTCCAACGAGCCCAATACTGATGGGATAACATCCAAAAGATCGAGGACCCACGAGTCCACGAATCGAGCTTCAGTTCGGCAGCCAAAGTTTGTTGAGATCATTAGTTAAAGTAACTAGAAGTTTAGAAAGTATCGCTCAATTCAAAGACTTCTTATTGTAATTAAGGATGACAAAGATTTGACGATAGCTTCTTCGTCCGACATCCGTTCGACCCCATCTTCGTTGCGCTAGAATGCTTCTTACCTCTATTGTGTGTTGCAAATTGGATGATCGCAAACTCTCTGATGCTACAAACAGTCCCGAGGGCAATAAATTGACGGCCGAATTTGAGTGGCAATATAGGTCTCAAAAATTTCGAGATCGAAAGCATATCTTGGGCCCTTTCGCTCAACGGTTGAACCCCGGTTCACTTTTGGTCAACCTTGTGTCAACTACTTGACTTTTAGAAAAGTAAGACGTATTTTGATTTGTCAACACGTTTGCACATTACAAGAGAAAATTCGATGCAGTGAAGACTGTATAATTTTCTTAACCGATCGCTTGACGAATTGGCTTGGGACAATCATGAACAAAACTACATAAGTTTGATGATCATTCTTTCCTCTCTTCTTTAGCCTTCACTAGTTTGGACTTGCTCGATTGTAGCCTTCATGTACTAGATATTGTTATAGAAGGTATTATTTGCTAACATGGACTTGCCTATCCATGTCTAAATCTAGGTTTTGGGTCTTCAACCATGACTTAAACCTGGCAGGCAATAGTTGCAACGTAATCCATAGAGGGACCTGAACTTTTTTTGTCAGACCCCAACTCCACAAGAACAATGGCAATGGAATGTTTATTTTTTCACTCAGAAAACATAGCCTCAAATGTAACCATAACTCAACTTGATATTAAAATATATACATCCATATATATTTAATAAAAATGTTATCCGGTTATAATATAAACTTGTTATGATCCATCAAACAGAATATTTGCAACTCCAACTAAATTCGACAACCTCAACTCACCCAAAAACCGTTAACTAAATTCATACCCAAAATATCCAACCCCAAAAGTTCTTGCCAATGGCACTCTCGTACTATTAGCCGCTAGTTGATGAGCTTGAAAAACATTAAAAATGAATGGAAAGAACAACCACAATCTACTAAGTAATATATCTCTTCCAAGCAAATTGAACATCCCTTAGACACGTTTAAAACACAAAAATATTACTCATTTACACCAAATCCAGAATATAAAAAACCTTCTAGACCAAACTGAGTTATATATTACTTCAAGATAACTATAGCCATAACATAATACTCTTTTCATCACTAATATCAAAACAAATAATCAATAGTCCAGTCCACTAATCAATCTTGTCAAATCACACATCAATGATTGATCCTATTGATCAATCTTATGTTTAAGTATCTAATCATGATCATGCAAAAAGCCTGAGGTAAAAGTGACCAAGATTCTCCCATTGATTAGATCTCTACCTATATTGCCACCGCCTGGTCCACAAGGATATCCATAAACCTCTCGATGGATTCACAAAGATACTGAACATAATCCATCAACCTTAATATCCAATAACCCACAATCAATATCAGAAACCATATCAATAGTCTAATTCACAAACCAAATCATATATTTTTTCACAATTCAATATATATCAAAATACCTTTCATAAACCATATTCATAAATCGTGAACCTTTTATGATCCTTTTGTAAAAGGTTTCGCAAAACATTTACATGCAATCAACTCAAATAGGTAATTATCAAATTCTTTTCCATTCCAAATAAACAAAATGGTGGTAAATTCTCGACCTACATTTTGTGCAATAAACATGTCATTTCGTAACTTGTAGTATAGCTAATTCATATCACTTTTGAAATATGAGTTCACAAACTTAAAAAAGAGATAGTACTACTCACCTAAGAAAGCCGGAAACCAACCTATGATGGACCAATGGTTACTTGAATCGATACATTCATATTCACATCAATTATTCAAAAAATGATATTAAAACTGAGTAATACATTACTTTAATGAACATCTTGACTAATTACGCTTATTAATTGATAAGACAACACCTACATGCTAACAAAGAAACTTGTTTATAGCAAACATTTATTTTTATCTAGTACACATATTATATGTTATGCAGAACTCCACAATAAACTTCAAAATTTCATTCTGATCAAACCATAATTCAAAATCAATTTTTGTCAAACCCCATAACTCCACAACTCTATTATCTACCATTTTCACATAAATATGATGCTCAAGAGCTCCTCAACTGAACCTTGCATTTCAACTTCCACATAACTCCAAATTTAAAACCTAACTTCGGATATTACTCTGATTAAACGAATAATAGGCTTAAAATTCTTACCTAGCATTGCAATTTGGAGATGAATCAACCTCATTGGGGTGTTTGGGTCATGAATGTACAAAAATTTTCTCTCTTTTCCTCTTTTCTTTTCCTTCTCCACGAACGCACCTCTTCCTCTTGAAATGAAATATTGGGCTCGGACTTGGGGCTTGTTAGAGAAGTGGGCTGGCCCATTAGGTTTAAGCTAAGGATAACACAAGCAACTAGATACTCGAAGTTTCAAGTAATTTGGACAAGAGTCAAAAAGAAGCTCAAAAGGAGATTTGAGCCTAAAGACCAGTATAGATTGATGTTTTATTAGATACGAAAAATGATATAAACGGTCATTAAACTTTAGCCCATTGTGCAATAGCATCCTTACACTTTTAATTTGTTCGATGTAGTTCATGAACTTTACAATAATGTAGAATATCGTCATTGAGCTTTTAACTTGTTCAATGCAATCCATGAACTTTCGGTACATATTCAATGTAGTTACTAGACTATATAAAAATGTTCAATGTTATCCCTGAACTTGAATCAATTGAAGGACAACATTAGATATTTTTAGATAATCTAACGACTTAATTGAACATGCACCAAAAGTTAATGGATCACATTAAACAATTTAAAATTTCAAGGACAATATTCCACATTAGGCTAAAGTTTAGAAGCCACATTGAATAAATTTATAATTTATAAATGACATTACACATTGAGCTAAAGTTTAAAGATCATCCGTGTCCTTATTCCTATTAGTTATGCAATAGCTTGAAAAGCATAAGACTATAATGAAAATGGAAGATGGGCTTCATGAAGTAATGTAAGATTCATTTGGACAACATGCCAATGACAACGCTCCATAGTCCCGTAATGTTGGGGTGTAAGTGGAGGTGTTTGAAAATGTGGAATTCCATGAGACGAAACAAATTTTTTTAATATTCGATATTTGCCACCACAATCGAAGTATATTGGATAATGATCCACAAAGATAAAGTAATAACAAAAACAATATCTTGATTGCACTAGAGGTTGACCCTAAACATCATTGTGAATGAGTTCAAGAGGTTGTTTGCTAGACAATGTCGAAGTGCCAAATGAAAGTCTATGACTTTCTTTACATTGACACGATTTGCACAAGGATATAAGACATGACTTGGAAGGACAAGGAATTGAATTTGATTTTATAAGATCTTGTGAGACGGATAACCAAGACAGCGATGCCAATTGCTGGAGGATGCAAGGACACCAATCATGGCGGAAGGTGGTGCTATGATTCACATGGAGTGAAGATGAAAGTTCATGGACATCATTACTATTAAAATATGTCTCGAGTTTAAGTCTAATGCGAAATTATGAATATTCAGAATTGGATATGTTGTGGACATTCGAAATCGAGCAAAGAAATCCGAAGATCAACTTCCCAAATTTGAATATGCGTTCGAGAGTCTAACCGCTAAAATAGGAAAGTCCAACTTTCACTTGGATTGAGATTTTGTTTAAAACATACGGAGATATGTCTTGGATAAAATCGTTTAAGATAGGAAACATAATCTTATAAGAAGTCGGCAAAAGAATAAGGGTCTCACTAATATATATATATATAGAGACTTGTGGTTGTGGGTGGTAGGTTGTTAATCATGAAGAAGTGTTCTTGAAGCGCCATCTTGTCGTTGAGTGCTTGGGAGGCATTTTCTTTGTCATTATTGTCCATGGATTGCATCCAAGAAGATTTAGTGTTCAAGTCAATTAAATATTGTGGTAAGATTTCCGTGTAATTCCTTTGTGAGATTGAGAGATTATTTCTTGAGAAATTTCTGGACTAAACACTGCGTGCGTTATTGAGTGTAATTAGGGCTTGGAAAACACCGAGAAAGTGTTTGAGTGAGTTGAGTATGTAATTTCCTTGTATTACTTGATATATAGTGAAATTTGTTACTGCTCTCCCCATGGACGTAGGTCTCTATGATTAAATCACGTAAATCTAATGTTCGATTTATTTTCTTCTTCTGTCTATATTATTATTCAATTGCCCGTCATATCCCAACAAGTGGTTTGACTAAGTTAAAGCGAATCGATGGCGACAGAATAAGTAAAAGTGAGAATCGACATATTTGATGGGAAGAATTTTAGTTTTTGAAATATGCAAATCGAAAATTATCTTTACTAGATGAAATTGCACTTGCCTTTATTTAGGAAGAAACTAGAGACGATGAAGCAAGCTGATTGGGATTTGCTAGATATACGAGCTATGGGTGTTATTCGGCTGACGTTGGCTCGTAATGTCACGTTTAACATCCCCAAGGAGAAGACCACTGATGATTTGATGCAAGCCCTATCAGATATGTACGAGAAACGATCAACAATGTCTATTTGATGCGACGTCTGTTTAATTTAAAGATGAGCAAAGGTGTATCAGTTGTAGATCATATCAAAGTAATAAAATAACTTTCAATATGATTGTTAGTCAATTGAGTTCATTTGAGATTGACTTTGAAGATGAGGCACGTGCTTTGATTATGTTATCCTCATTACCTGATAGTTGGAATACTACTGTTACTGCTATTAGTAATTCATCTGGGTCAACAAGTTTAACGTTTGATGGGGTTCGAGATTTGACTCTAAGCAAGGACATCCACAGAAGAGAATCTAGCAAACCTATATCTGTTGCTTTAGTATGTGAAAATAGAGGAATATCTAGAACATATATAGGTAATAGTAGTACTAATATAAATAGGCATAGCCAGTCTAGGATTGGTGATGTTGTCTATTGGAGTTGTGGCAAGAGGGGGCATCTTAGAAGGAATTGCTTTAAGCTGAAGAATGAGAAAAGTAAGGGAATTATAGTTGGCAGATAAGAGGGGGCATCTTAGATGGAGGAATTGTTCTTTTTTCAAGCTGAAGAATGAGAAAAGTAAGGGAATTATAGTTGATTTTCGGGGTTTGCAGATAATGTTGCAGCCTAGACTTAACTCAGGCTCTCCCAAGCCCATAATACGAGTTTTTTATGTCTTGCCACTAATCTATTTTTTTTTTGGTGGGTCATTGATTATTCATCGAACCAGAGATTTGATGGATGGACTTTTTAACGCCCTTTCGGTACCTTTCTCTTTTATTTCAAAGAAAATGTTTTGCAGGTAGCTTGTTCTTTTCATGTCACACCAAATAGAAACTAGAAAAAGTTTATCACAATGTTAATTTAAAATATCGGATATGGTTTCTAATTAACACGCAATTTCTCTTTTTTTTTGTAGTGGTAAAGTCTAGTTGAATGGGGAACAATACTAAATGACATGCATTTCAATGTGTGATGACATTTTTTTTAATTAATTTTCGAGATAAACAAAACAATTAAGAGGTCCATGATTAGTGATGTTAAAATTAGAATGCATTATGGCATTGTAGATGGACATTAATTGGTAAGTAAGACATGTTCCAAATCAAATTTAGATAAGACACTTACCTAATTTTGCAAATAATATTACCAAATTTGAACTCAATGGAATTCGAGGCAAGGCAGCGGGGTGGGAGGCTCGGTGAATAAGAATTTAATTTCCTTTGGTGCACTAGATTTAGCACTTCACGCTGAAGACCCCCACTGGAACAAGACCCTTTATAGTTTTTTTTTTCTTCTTTCACGTGCTCTCTCCATTCGTCAGGAAACCCCACCCTTTTATTCTTCATAAGGTAGAGTTTTGAATGGTTGTTCAAGGTGCCCTAGTGATAATGAAAGGAATCAAGCACAAGGAGGGGAGGCTCTTCACGTTGTTGATGTTGTATAAACTTCAAGGTGAGACACACTCACTCTCTCAATTGTGGCCGTATGTTTTCAAGGTTTTGCATATATTTTTCCTTTTTTGCCGGATGATACCCCTAAATATATCGTTGGATCATATGTTCAAGAGTCTGCACTCGCCGTCGGTCCAATAAAATAAACAAAAATGTTCCTAAACTATATGCCATATGTGATTTTTTTTTTTTTTTAGGGATAAAATTAACCCCTAATTTTTAAATGTCTAAATGGGTGCTCAAGAAAGACTTTGGTGTTTGTGCTAATGCACAAGTTTAATGTTGGTGTCAAAATCACACGGTTAAGAGCTTTGATCGAGACGAAGACTAGTAAGTCAATCAAGCATGTGTGGACTGATAATAGCATGAAGTTTTGCTCGGAGCTAGCAAATAAATTATGCATAAAAGAGGGTATAGTGAAACACCACACTAATGCTAGTAAATACAATAACTTGCAGAATTGATGAGCATCCTACCTGGTGAATAGATCCCCATCAACTACTATTGAATGGCGGACTCCTGAAAAAGTGTGGTCAGGTAACGTTGTTGGTTATTTTATTATTAGAATGTTTGGCTGCTCATGTTATTTTCGAGTGAGTGATGATAAGCTCGATTAGAGGGCAAGATACATATTCCATGGCTATGCACAAAGTGAGCGGGGCGATCGGTTGTGGTGCCCAAATATAAATTCATCTATTATAAGTAAATAAGTTACCCTTGATGAGTTTCCGGCACTTCTAGTTACGAGTGTTTGTGGCAATGTTAATACGAATATGGATGGTGTTCAACTTGAGGTGGAGTTGCGACTAGAAACTCTTGAGGTAGCGAGTACGAGTACTAGCAAAGTAATTGACACGGATAGTGCTTGTAGCAAAGTGGAGCCTATAGAGCCAATGGTTATCATAACTGCTGAAATTAACAAGGTACGTATTCGATCTCCTGATAGATATGGATGCAACAGTGGTTTTACTTTGTCTGCGGTTAAGGAGGTTGTGTTGGAAAATCCTTGCGGAGCAGTTAAAGGTGCATGTAGAGTTGATATTCTGATGAGATCCTCGGTTATGGCGAAGTTCAAGCGAGGCTTGGACTTGGATAATATCTATGGCGGTTGAGTCCATTGGGGTTATGGGAAAGTAGCGGCATAATTTGAATTTTTGTGAAGCAATTGTAACTTGGTTCAAACGTCGAGCCAAGGTAGAGATTGTTAAAATATGTCTCGAGTTTGAACCTAATACGAAATTACGAATATTTCGAATTGGATATGTTGCGGACATTCAAAATCGAGCAAAGAAGATCCGAAGATCAACTTCCCAAATTTGAATTTGCGTTCGAGAGTCTAGCCACTAAAATAGAAAAGTCTAACTTTCACTTGGATTTAGATTTTGTTTAAAACATACAGAGATGTGTCTTGGATAAAATCATTTAAGATAGGAAACAGAATCCTATGAGAAGTCAGTAAAAGAATAAGGGTTTCACTTATATATATAGAGACTTGTAGCCATGGGTGGTAGGTTGTTGATCATGAAGAAGTATTCTTGAAACGCCATCTTATCGTCGAGTGCTTGGGAGGGATTTTCTTTGTCGTTATTGTCCGTGAATTGCATCCAAGAAGATTTAGTGTTCAAGCCAATCAAATCTTATGGTAAGATTTGCATGTAATTCTTTTGTGAGATTGAGATATTATTTCTTGAGGAATTTCAGGGCTAAACATTGCGCGCGTTATTGGGTGTAATTGGGGCTTGGGAAACACTGAGATAGTGTTTGAGTGACTCGAGTATGTAATTTTCTTGTATTGCTTAATTTATAGTGAAATTCGCTGCTACTCTTCTTGTGGACGTAGGTCTCTACAATCGAACCATGTAAATCCGATATCCGATTTATTTATTTTTTTTGTTTATATTATTATTCGATCGCTCGTTCTATCGCAACAATTGCTATACATGCCTCATGTTATGGTCACCCCCATGAGTAGATCCTTCACTAGAGATGACCGAGAAAGAACTCCACAAACGTTTGGTCATTCTCACAAATTTTTTCCATCAATATTGAATATATTTGCTACTATAGGAACACACAAAACATTTTAAAAAGAAAAAAAAATAGTGGGGAGGAAAGTTTAGTTGAACATGTATGTGTTATTTGCAAACTTCAGCTGTCACCATTGACAATTTAATTAGGACCTTTATAGATTTTTCCAAACTTGAAATAACATGATGAGACACTCCAGAGTCCATGAGACATCTTGCTTGGCTTGGCGAGACATCATTGTGCTGAGTCACCTCGATTTGAAGTAGGACGTTCATTGGTGCTTTCGTGGAAAAACTCTTTTGGCAAGATTCGTGGTGAAAAAAGTTGATTCACCCTAGCTTTCTTCATGTTTCAAGTATTGCTCAAAGTTGTCGAGTTTTTCATGGATTTCTCAGAGAAAATGGGTGATTCACTTGCTCTGATGGTGACAGAAATTTCCTTGACTTCAAAATCAAGTCCATTTAGAACGTGCAATATCAAATCATTATCATTAATGGGAGAATTGATGGTGGCAAGTTTGTCTGCAATTCCTTTGACAACTTGTAGGCAATTGATTGGGCTTTGTGTTTGGTGAAGATTAAACACTACTCGAGACTCATAACACGCTAACGTGTCTTGTTGCAAGGAGATGAGAAGAGATGAGAGTTTGTGTCAAGCTTAGCATGCTATTTTGGCAAAAGTAATGAGAGGCGTGATTGAGTTCGCAAGTGAAAACTATGATTGCATAAAGCAATAGTTAATCTTGGCCTATACCCAAATGAAAGTAAGATGAAATTGAAGTTGTTTGGCCATCAATAGTAATGGTAATGGTTTTACACAGTCACAAATACAATCCCATCTACATACTCCATTAAATCGTAAACCCACAAGCAAAGAACAAAACTGAACTAACCATGAAGATTGATATTAATTGAGGGGTAATCGCACAACTACATTAATGGACCCGTGCATGGTGGTGTTAGTTGAAGAGAGGCCGGTGACTATCATAAGTACACTGGTGTTTGAAGATTCTTCTACCATTGAAGAAAAAATTGAATGACATACTTATGCGCAGTAGGCTTCGATACCATAAACAAATTAGACAAGATGATCTTCGCTGTTATTTCTTACGTGTATTTATAGCACAGCATAGCTGATGATTTTTGGAAAGATGTTAACTGGAATAAAAGTAATAAAATAACTTTTATGAATCGCAGGCTCTACACAGAAAAAAAAAAAAATCTGTATAAATGGAAAGATGAAATAAGTCTGTCATCTTTACAACATCCCCTACTGCAACCTGCCAAGGACGCGGGAATCGCCCGGCTGATCTTTGATTTGACCAGAGAGCTGTTGATATTTTCTCCGAAAAAGCTTCGCCTGGATCACATACTTTTTTTTTCCTACAGTAGTTCACCCTTCCTTTTATTAAAAGTTGGGAGGGGGAGGGACAAGTAGATGGGGGATTCACGTGCGAAGATAAACACAAGCATCGTACGGAGTGATCCGGGTCCAAGGTCAGAGGAGGACCTATTATAAGCCGAACGCTCAAAAAGGACTCCTTTGGGAAAGGGAAGGAAGGGAGGGGTAGGGGGCCTCGGACATGATGAGAGCGCTCTTTTCCGTATATCTAAAACGAGCTCAACAGAAAAAAGCCGGAGGGGGGCTCAGGTTTCGGGGGTCCTTTTCTTACCGGGAAATGGCAATACACTTTTGCAGGTTGGCTTTCTGATCGAAAGTCGCGTCGTCACCAATTTCCAAGACGTCCTTCCCCCTCCTTTCCTGCGCCAGTGCTCTGGATAATATAAAACATTCATCAAATAGTCGATTTGAAACCTTTTTATGATCCTCGACGCGCTTGTTATCTTAATACTCGTGCATATTTTGTCTTATAAAAATCGAAAAAATTCTTAGACATGCTTGATCATCAGCTAGAGAGCACTCGATCATCATCACGACCCTTTCAGGTACATCTGCATCAAGCATTCTTTGTCGTTCATTACGAAAATCCTCTACTTCGAAAGTAGACGATATTCGTTCCAGGGGTGTGTTTTGTGGACTACAAGACCGCCCGTCCACTAGGGATATAGAGTAGTATTCTTTGAGTTCCGCCGTATCCAATATCACCTACTAAAGTTCAGCCCCACGTATGTCATTCATTTATTAAAAAACTATTTCAGTGGGCAAACTAATGATGCTTCCTGGAAACATTTGTCCATGGTGGAAATATAGCGTGGGGTATTCTTCAATTTCTGCCGTTAAACCCCAAAAGTCTCCTTAATGTAAAATGTGCGAAGCCTAAGAAAAGTCTTCGTGATGACTCGTGCCACTGCTTTTTGATTCATCCATCTCCATTCCACCAGGCCGCAACCCCGTTGGCTCCTAGCAGATTTTGGGTCAAATTCTATTGTTTCTTTTCTATAGTTTCAAATCAAGTTTCTAGTGAATTATCTAAGGGGTAATTAAGCACATCGATTGAAAAGGCCCATATTGGCCAGAAGATTGACTTCAAATCCACGTTAGCTAAACACAATCATTAGTGGATGGGAGTGTTAGGTAGGTACGGACATTTGGGTTTCCAATTCTTAATTCTCCTTCTCCTTCTTCTTCATTCCATGTCCAATATATTACAAAATTGATTTGTTGACTTTTTGCTAGCAATGCACGAGACCACATTGCGGGAATAGAGGAAATTTCGGGTCATGTTATTATGAAGGTAAGAAGAAAGTTCGCACCATACAAAAGCTAGACAGATACCGAACATTGTCATGAAAGCCGTGATTTGAAAAGAACAAGACAATAGAAGACGATAAAGTTTTCACCGAAATGTATAACTTAGATTAGTCACATCTAGACAAGCCATGTTACCAATGATCAATCACACATAGCTTTAACAATTTAATAATTTTTCCTCGTGCAACTCGCAAAATGATAGAAGTTAAGCACCTAGAAATAATAGGAAGATCCTAATTTTATTTCAATAACAAAGTTAAAACAAGAATTTTCTTAACATAATTAACATATTTTTTGGCTTAATCTCTTTTTATCAAAGAAATTTTCTTTGATCAGGCTTTTGCTTGATTGATATATATTTTGCAGATTTTATTAGGTCTAACGTCTATGTAAAGAAAATACAAAAATATCGATAAATAAAAGGCCCAGCCCCTCTAAACACACTGTAGGCTTCACATGTTTACAATATTTTTGTACAACACTAATAATTAGTGTTGAAGATTGATGGAAAAGGTGAAGCAACGATAAAGCAAGGAAAAGATTAATTGACTTTTCATGATAAAGATACAAATAATTGACAAATAGACATGGTAAAAAGAGAAGTTAATGCGGATTAATACAAATATTTAATAGAGAAATGACTAGTGGATAAATTATTGTTTAATATTATTTTATCAAGTCACTTATAAACTTTCGCCATACATTTTTATAGAAGTAGGGGAGTTTAACCTCACAATCGAAACTAAACATTCCTACCTCAATTCCTCTTGAAAATGTGATGAATCGAACTCCCTACCCCTTCCCACCTTTCTCCAAGGGTGGCCATTAGAGCAACCCTAGTGGTTGTTTAATATTAGTCAAGTTGTAACTTTTGCCTATTGCCTAACTTAGCTTATGTCGCCATAAATAGCAGCGGCAATGTGTGATGCTAATGATGGAATCCACTTTAACACACTTGGACCTTATGTATCATGGAGGCTTGTGTCTATATAGTGTATAAGTATTAGTTTTTCTTTTCCCCACCAAGTATAAATATTAGTTCAACTCCCGCCATTTATCATCTCTAATTGGTTACCACACAATTGAGTAAAATTGCAAGAGACATAGACGTGCATCATTCATCGGTTTGTGCCTAGGATTGATGTCCCAACATTATCACCATTAGGAGAAAAATGAATTGAACGAGTACAAATCTAATGCTTGTGATAGTGAGCCCTTCAACGGGTTTAAAAGGCCATAGCTTTTACGATAGTCATTGAAATTGGACTTGTACATAGACAAAAGATGGGAAACCCCGAAAGCATACGTGATGTGTCATATTTAATTACCTAGAAAATGGGTATTATATAACATTGACCTTTTGAAGAAGATTGATTTTAACAAATCGAAAAAGAATTATTTGTTATTTTAATTCTATCGTATATAAAGTGTGACTAGGATTGTTATTTGCGATTTTGAGTAGTATGTCTTTGGAGAGAGATAAAATTTGATTTCTTGAGAATTAAAGACCCTTTGCTAGATTAATTATGGTCCATCTCGCTTTTATTTTGCTTCAAGTGGTGTCAGAGCCTCGCTACTAATTTGACAATAGTCAGCAATTGTGGTGGCGATAACCACGATGACAAACATCCTAACGATGTAGACTGCAGGGTGCAGGCCTTTTTGGTGGGGTTGTACAACAAGAGCCTAGAGGAGGGTGTGACCCTGAAATCCGAGCGACTCCTGACATCCTCACTGTCCTGGTTTTGGATGCCGACAGGGTTTATGAAGAAGGTAGGACTAGCCAAGACGGAGGTTACGCTCCTGGCCAATCTGTTGGTCGCCGTGATCCTACGAATCAAGGAAGATGAAATGCCTATGAGAACAACAACGAAGATGAAGATGAACTGGAGGAGTTTTCGAACAATCGTGGAGGCAGTCAGTTCGAAGGTGGTGTATAAACGAACAGATCCAACCCGCTAATGACATAGGTTAGTCCACCAAGAAGACTCGGGAGATGAAGAGGATAGAAATAGAGGCTATCATGCAAGAAGAATCGACATAGGAGAAGATTACGCATAAAGGATGGGCTGTTGAGTGGTGGGGTACGCTTCAAAATAATCCACGACGGCAAGGAAAAACTCCCGCGAGGACAAAGAGAAAGACGTAGCAACTACTAAAGTAATATAAGATATGTAGAATGTGACTTTAGTTATTCTGTGGCGGGCTTCCCAGTACACCAATAATCTTTTACCTTGTTCCTTAGTCAAGCTTTATTATTTGTCTTGAAAATCACCATAAACAAAAGAATATACTGTTCAAATTTCGCCATGAATAAAATGATGTTATGCTTATTTTTAAAATTGAAAATTAACCATTGATTGTGAGAAGGCCACTTCTATGAAATGTAATTTATACTTCTCATTCCATCTAAATAAAAAATAATCTATTGCCATTTGCGATGGAATAAAAGCTTTAGGTATTATTTTCAAATAGTGTGAGAGTATGATATAAAATATGGGAAAGTGATCCAAACTTTATGAAATCTTTATCAAGAGAAAGGATAACCTTATCACTGTCCATATCCATCTCATATATAAATCTCCTTTAATAAATAGCAAAACATGGGGGAAATTATTAAATGAGTCATAAATTCATTTTATGGATATCAATTCAGTTTTATTTTTTCAATTTTGTTAGTGTAATTCTAAATATTTTCTTGAAATAAATGAAATTGTTTTGCTTAATCCCTTGAATTTTATGGACTTCTTGTTCGCCTTTTCTTCTTCTTCTTCTTTTATTTATTTTTTCTTTTTTTTGTCATTGTTCGTCTTCTTTCTCTCTAACCGTCAAATTTCCAATGTAGACCGATGACAGCCTCGACTTGCCAAATTGTTCATGTGTATGAAAAGTGCCTTAAATAGAGCCCGGTTTGTCTCGAGGTTGTATTCATGGTTGCAGGTATGACATATGGAGAATTGGGAACCACACAGTTCATACGCATTATGTAGAATGACACCAATCAAAGTCGTCAGCTTTCTGTGAACCAAAAAATCCTCGAGAAGAGTGGCAAAAGTTGGAAGTAATGTTTGAAGATTGTAAAAGCTTATCAGATTCTACTTCTAGTACTATGCAAACAAACGTAGGATATATCTCAATTCTAAATATTCTCATGCGAAGCTTGGTATACCTTTGACGTTAAAGGCTTAGAAAGTATTCACTCTCTCTAGAAAAGAAAAGGATGTAAAGAAAATTTAGAATGTGAGGCGTGCAAGTACTGGCATATAAAAATAAGGAATGCATCAATGAAACCTGTCATCCCTATATATCAAATGGACAAGCCACAGAGGCCCTCGTAAGAGCGAAAACTCCCTTCCTTGGTGAGGTAACCCTTTGAACACAACCAAATTTAGAAGTAATGCCAAAATATTGTAAAAGCTTACTAGGTTTTGCTTAGGTATTGTGCGAAGAAAAGTAGGAAATATCCTTAAATCAATGAGAAATTCCAAATCTAATCACAGGCAAAAAAGATCCCCAGAAAAATCTCCCAAACAAGCACATCAACCTCATAGCCATGGCTTCGTAGAAAGGCATAGTTATCCCAGTCCCTATCTTGTGCTCTCAATGCTTGGGCTCGAATAAGGAGCAATTCTTAATAGACTTTTAAGATAGCGAAAATGGCATGAATGAACTGAATTGTGCACCAAACTGGAAATGAGCCTTCATTTATAAAATTGGAATTAACTCGCAAGATGCACTTTTTAACGTGACAACAACACGTAGCATTGAAACTCCAATCTTAAGTGTGCTCGGGTAAGAGCATTACCAGGTCGGATAACCTATTGGAAAAGCACCTACTTTTACCTTAAGGACAAAATTATGAGACTTAGTATGGAACAAGTTGAAATGAATAATTTATTGAGCAAGTTAATATAGAGCTATCGCAATATGACATTAGAGCATGACTCCTCTAGTAGACATGTTTGAAGACAAACCACATAGAAGCTAGTGAGCCTATAATAACATGATTCAATAAGGGCGGGGGATGTTAGCTAGGACCAAATGGTGAAGACAAGGAGGGGATCCTAATAGGCTCCTAGGATGGCGAATAGGACAGCAATGAATCGAATTATGCACCAAATAAGGTAGAGTGTTCCTAAGATATATGAGTGAAACAATAATTAATTCACAAGAGTCGTGTTTGAACGCAACAACAATGTTTAGCATTGAAACTCCAATGTCAAGCGTGTTTAGGTGAGAGCACTACTTGGATGTGTGGCCTCTTAAAAGAAGCCTACCCATACGTCAAATGACAAAACCATAAAGCTTGGTATGGGATGGCCCAAAACAACAATATTTCGAGTGAGTTAGTTAGCAAATGTCACGGGATAAGTGGTTCCAAGGGCACCAAAAAAAAGGATAAAAAGAAAAAAAAAATCTGAAAATTTAAGATATCAAACAAAACAACACAATCTTAACCAAAGACATCTATGTCAAATGCTATCCTAGCGATAACTAGACTGCCTTTTTAACATCTCAAGTGAAAATTGACTGAAAAGATTATAATGGAATTTTGCGATGGCTTAGGACAACGTTATCAAAATTGAAAAAATTTATGATCAAATTGACACTTGCACTATAAATTAGGCCCGATTTGGTAGCCTTCCTCAAATGTTTAATGGTACATCTCTAATTAAGAATGTAATAAGTAAAGTGTGGTATTAGAAAAAGGAAAAGTGAAAAAAAGTAAAATATCCTCAACATGCCTCATTACTTCTCCGCTATTTAAATGCACTTATTATGTTTTGCTAAAAAAATGCACTTATTATATATATTTTAAATATTTTCCCAAAGACAATAGTTTATCCTAGGTCAGGTGAAAGGAACTATGGAATTAAAAAATGAAAAAAAATTACTAAATCATTGCAAATTTCTGGCGAAGCTACACCATCATTTCCCTATTCATATCTCCAACCACTTTAAGATATACAACGCATGTGATGTAACTCACCGGTCAAAGGATTAGTTGGAGAAAATTTTGCTAAGAAAAATTGAAGGTAAAACAATGACCCCGATCTGTATGGGGTCACTTTTTCCACTATATCTAATTGGAGGAAACTTTCTCCAACTAGTATTTTATTAGTTATTATATATATATATAAACGTCAGCTACATTTACAGTTACTTAACTTTCCTTGTGGATGATTTTCATAACCTTTAATCCTCCAATCAATAATCAAAAGCATGGTCGGAGGATGCTTCCTCCAACTAGAGATGCAAAAAAAGTATAGCCATGAGCTAAATGGCTACATCTTCATCTGGAGAAGATTCATCCAACTAATTGATGTGCCATAAACTATAGACAACACTCAGTTTTAACTCCTCGTAGATTATTTAAATATTTAAACATTTGTCTTACAGTCCTAAATTAGAAGCTGGCCACATCAAAATACATAACATACTAATCTAAGCAATGATTCGAGGAAAAGGTGCCCCTTTTTCAGGAGCTCACGTTGAAGCACTAATTGAGTAAGAAGAGGGTTGATGCGTGGAGAAGGAAAATACTCGTATTGTGCGAGAACGCAGCGTCAAGACGAGGGTTCGCAGGGAAATCTACATCGTAGTCGGCGTAGTCGGCAAGGGCACGAAAAAGAGCAGTGATAAGTTAATGACTCCGTGGCTTTTGGGGTTGGCGTGGAGGTGAAAACGACTGGATCCACTCTGTCGTGGTCATATGTCTAACCCATCCCCAGTCAAATGCCCCATCTTCCTCCCAGCAATTAAGTACTCCTGAATACCTCAGCCCCCCTGCTATTTCCCACGTTCTCTCTCTCTCTCGATCTCGCTCTCGCTGCGTCTATAAATACATTTCACTTCCCCAAGCGATTCAAGGAAAAAACCCTCTAACCATTCTTCATAACTCTCCTAAATGCTTCTTTGAGCTTTTTCTCTCCGACTACTAGGCTCTGCACGGAAGAATCTGTCAAGCTCAGGAGGGATAGCGCCTTTAGATTCGGCAGCCGTCGGTCTCAAGCTTCCGGCGCTATCCATCCTGAGTTTTATGGCTTCTTCTTGCTTGCTCGCCCGGCTTTCGCCAGGAGGACAGCGGCTCCGACAGTCAGTGGGGTAAGGATGAGGGATCTCATTTCTGCTTTCGGGATACAAGATCGGTTTATAGGGTTTCATAAACTATAAATTGATATATGCCTCAAATCTTTGTTTTCACTCGTTGTTGGCCAGATAAATCGGGTTGATTTTCGTTTAGATCACTCACAAAACATCGAGCGACACTCACTGCGCGGATCTTAGTCGTTTGTTTTGGTCTTTCTTGGCATTTTTCTTCCCTTTTATTTCCACTCGCGTCTTCCAATATCTTCATAAATCTGGGTTGAACGTTCAGAGAGGATCGGTTTTAGTATATCGAGGCTTGCGGAAGCGACAGATCAAAAAAGGGACTTAATCAGCCAACTCTTTTTTTTTTTTACCGGAAAGATGAGTGATTGGTTATCTGCTCCTATATTTGTCACACAAGGTCAAGTGGAATTTCACGAACTTATATGATGATCAGAATCTGATGGAACGAGAGTTAAGAACCTTTGCTTTCTGCTTCCAAGGATGAAGTTCTGGTCCCTCTTTCTTATGTAAATGAGTAGTTCCACCAGCACCATGGAAAACATACCATGTTTCAGACTTCTTGGTCAAGTGCTGATCCTCCAACAAGCAGAAATTAATTGTATTTCTGTATTCTTGGTTTAGCAAGGATTTGACTTTGCAAGATTCTGGTCTTCCAAAAACACTGGAAAATTAACTGAATAAGAAAAATTTTCATTTAACAAGATGTTATTGTTTATTGTGGTGTGTGAAATTTCTATCTTCTCGGATGGGCTGAAGATGTTGTGACGCGTGTTATTAGGGTACTCTTAATCTTGACGTTGACTTCTATTTGATAGAAAACTTCTGGGCCGTGAGTATTATGTTAATTTCAATGAAGTAGCATTCACTGTCAAGGAATTTCCAAGATCTTTTGCAGGGTATCATCAGGTGACCATCCATAGTGGTAGATCAAACCAGTAATGGAGATATGAGATCTCATAAGATCGATTCAAAGATTGATATGAGCCACTTAATGCTTAGTTAAGGGTTCATAGAACCTCCCTCACGGTTATGGAAACGAATCATGCTACAATTGAGAAAATATTACAATGTTCTTTGCAATAGATTTTTTTCTTTTTCTTTTGTTTTTGTAAAATGTGTTATGAGTAATTTGAAATGGATGTGACTATTTCCACATGTTCAAGTTAAGTGAATTAATCGTATTGCCCTTGAAACATAAATTTTGCTACAAGATCTCTCTCTCTCTCTCTCTCTCTCTCTCTCTAATTCAACATCTCTCTCCTTCGACTCAGAAGTGTCCTTTTGAATCACAATGGTATCACTAAAAGGTTAGTAATTTACTTACATAAATTCGAGTCGTGAATCACCTCTCGTGGAAGTTAATGTTTTCGAGCAAAACCGCTTTTCAAAGTTGTAAGACTATGCTTATTGTTAATGTTATTTTGTTGGTTTTAATTGTTAGAAAATCGCTTCTTTATGCTTTTATCTAAGCTTTACATGATGTTGATGGAAGTCCAATCCGTAGTGTCCGAATCTTCAAATTTGATTTCATAATTCTTCAGGAGGAAAATTCCTGGGAATATAGCTCTCACTCTATGTATGCCATCACTACAAGATGAGGGTTTATAACTATATTGATGACCATTTTGTAATAGTTATCTTATCTTGGTGTTTATCTTCTAAGAATGGAAGGGACAAACAAGTTGAATCCTAGATTGAGTTGCTAGCTAAACACACATTCAATGCTTTCTGTGTTAGATGCAAGAAAGGATACAGAGGGAAAAATCTTCAAGTACATGAGATAAAAAGAAAAAAATGAAAAAAGTGCTAACTCTTAAACCATAAGTTTGCCTTAAAAAAGATGTCAGCAAATGTCAATGCATAGATAAACAAATCTAGGGTTTGGAGGGTAACTTATAGAGTAACTTAAATGGTTTTCTGAAGCCAAAAGGCTAAAAAAGAGTGAAATTAGCAAAGCTGTTTTGCAAATTGCGAATTTCTTTTCAGCTCCTCAGATAGCTTTAAACACCTTAAATTTAAATTGTCCAAAATAACCCTTACTGAGAGCTCATTAAAAATGAGATTTGACGAAATAGGAATAATATATCTATAATGTAGATCAATCAATCTAGTAATTTTTTCAACTTTTGGCAAACCGTTTTTTTTCTTCTTTTTTAATATTCAAATCGGAGAAGTTTACATATTTGTTACTTTTTAACGAATCATCTAGGATTCAGTTATTTAATAAATATAATAATCAGATTCGATTTAGAAGAATAGTTATACAGTCCATTTATTTAAGTCTCTTCGAAGTTCAATCTCTAATATGGACCCATAGGAAAAAAAAAGGTTCAATCTCTAACAAGCGATGGTAATGTTCAATTCTCTAGTTCAAATTTTTTAGGATAATTATTTGGTTAAAATTGTGAACTCTTTATGATAATAATTTGTATTTAAGAAATGTTAAATTGACAAAGAATATCAACAAGGTTCATACTCATTGCCCAAAAAAATTTCTTTATGGAAACTAGCATGAGAATATTAATAAATAGAAGATTGGAATTGAAATTTGCATAAAAACAAACAAGAAAGTAACATGACATGGTGGAAAAACATATGATTATTATGATCAATACGGGCAGTCTTGTATTACCATGACGATGTGCAACTTTTGCATTTTCAATAGATAGCAGCTCTTGCTCTTTCCATTCATAATTATGATTAATCAGTTTTCTTGAGATTATTTTCGATGATTGAATAAGTTAGAAAGTGTAGTTATTTAGAACATGAAAATAGCGTGAACCTTTTTTCTCCAAGTTCTTTTGGCATTACCCTATCGAAATTTGTCCATCTCCCCAGTTTAGTTCCTAAAAGTAAAAGGTTTGACATTTGGGTTCCGAAAGCATTTAGCATGCCTCTAATACCAAGTAGCCCTTCTATAGCTTTCTGCCTATTGAGATCCTAAAGCCAGATTTAGGACAACTGGACAACGTCCACTTAGTATATTGCATTTCCTCGTAATTAAAAACAAAAATGCTGTCGTAATTTTTTTTTTTAATTTTACTAATCCAAGTCAAATGCAAAATTGCATAAAACAGGAGTTTCGTGGTATAGTGCCGAGTTGAACAAAATTCGCTTTTACTGTATTTTCCTCCATTCATGATTCGAGGAAATTTCTTTCGGCTAAATTTTAAATCAATAAATTGCAAATGTCGGTATCACTTGCACATGACTTTACTAAAAATAAACGGTGGTGCTGGAAGGTACCCAATCGAAGTCTTAGTTGGAGCAGGTTTACATCTAATCCAATCTTGTGTGTCCATCGGACCACCTCACGATTCTTGTCTAGGGCTTTGGTGCAATAGTACGAAAAGCACAGTGCAAGAAAGATTCTGGGCACTACTGAGATTTGACCTTGAAATGTACAGAACATCCCAACCACACAATCCTTAAAGGCAAGGCAGAGTCGGGCCAATCTGTGACCATTATTTCGAGCCCATCCCCTTGATCTGAACCCAGATGAGCCTCTGCCATCGATGCCAGCGATGGGAAGATAACAATGATCGAAAATGGCACGAAGATAGATAAAGATAGGGAGGGAAGGAGGGAAGGAAGGACGGATTACGATCGTGAATTTTTTTATTGATCGATATCAGGTTTATACCCATCCGATGAATGATGGGAAGGCATGTTGTTGACCGGCTTTTGCACGTGAGTGCGTTACAACTACGTGCAAGTCACGGCCTGTGTCTTTGGGTCATGATTCATGCGTTTCCAAGGTGGTCCATCCCCCTAAATTCATGCAACATGCCGCGCAACCATGTCGCCCCACCCCAACCGTACGGTTGCTTTTCTTGGTTTTTTGTCCCCCCCTCTAATAATATCTCCACGCTTCCCTCTTCCCTTCCTCTAGTTGCTCCATTCGAACCACGGACGGATTTTTCGCCCTGAGTCGGTTGCACGGCAGCGTGTTCATGTCAAATCTAATTGGGGTTTCAATTATCTATTTTTTTTCAGAAAAGAAAATATGCTGATACAGAAGGAACTGTGATCCTTGGATTCAATTATATTTGGAGAGGGGTTAACGTGTGACGACGCTCTTTTTGTGCTGCTTCTTTTAATCAAGTAATTAGATGTGATCCTTGAAATGATTTCCTAAAATTACAATGCGATTTGATTTTCCAGAAAACGTAATTATTGGCAAGTAATTTTTCACTTAAGGTTTCGCCAAAGTTGACTAGGAGTATTGCTAACTTAAAAGTTTGATTAAATGGTACGATTGGATTAAACATATTGAGAGCTTTCTAATTACATCCGGTTTGCTCAAATCAAATCTCAATATCTCAATTTTTAGTTATGTAGATCCAATCATGACGAAGTTTCGAGAGTTTTATGATTTGATTAGATCGTCTAAGTCTATCTCTAAGTCACATGATAAGCTTTTGATTTACACGAGAATCACGGCGATTTGATATTTAACAAGGAAAATATCTTTTTTTTTTTATTAAGACCGTCCCTTTGGTCCAATTCTTGGAAAGCCATGATCGTAAAACTTTCCCGAAGGTTGGGTCACGTCATTGAAAAATGCCGGTCACGAGCTTTCCATGGGCGCGTGATTTGGATTAGGCGGACACCGAATGAGAGAGAAACAGACGATCAAAGCATTTTTTAATAATAAAAGAAAGGGATTTGCAGCGGTCAAGTCTGGCCAACCTGTAATTGCCACGTGCCAGTCATAGAGGTAGCTAGGCTGTGCGGCATAATTTGACTTGGGCCATGTGACATCCGAAATTTTATATGCTAGGTAATAATATTTAGGTCTATTTTCGTTCAAATATTTAGGTTATAAAGTTAAACATTATTTCACTTGGAGTTTCGAATGTCTCATATAAAATTCAAGTGAGTCATCAATTTTATGAGGTTCAAAAGTATGATGGATGATTCTTCCGACAATAATAGCTCGAAATCTGATGAGATAAATATTGACATGTATGTCAACGGTGTTGAGTGATGTTAATCAATTTATTACCATATAAGTTGTAATCCTCGAATTATTTGTTTGATGATATTCGAGTTTTAAATTTATTAAATTGAAATTCTTTTAGCATTCAATATCTTTCACTAATAATTTTAGCGAGGTCAAATTCTTTTTTTTTTTTTTTTCAGATTTATCGATATTTAAAATGGATATCGGTTTCTTCCTTTTTGTAACAATTTACTAAATATTGCTGTGACTTGACGAGATATTTGCTTTGGAATGAACCTTACTTTATTTTAATTGTTATGCATCGCTTTTTATTTTTCTACCTGGTATTTTGAAAATTCATATGTTTTTAGTTGGGGATATTGGACTTAGTCTAATAGTGATATCATGTATTACATCACCTATTCAACTTTAGCCCATTAATGCTTTGATGACTTGTTCATTTTACTAAGCTAAGAAGCTCTTTCTCATAATATGTTCTTGTGACTACTCTTATCGGTCCACTTGAAGCTTTTGTATTGAAACACCGATGCTTCTACCTATACCTAGCTTAAGGCCATTATTAGTTTAACCTTTGGTTATTTGCCAAAGCAAAACAAATGTGACCATGTGTGAGATTTTTTTGTCACATTCCGTCTGATCTTCATCACGCGTCTTTTAAACTCAAAGTAATCGCTTCTCTTAGCCTTGGTTGCTTGACCTCATCTCCTCGGAGTCATGTATCTCACTAACTTCCAATTTCCAACTTTCTTTTTCTACTTTCGTTTTCAAGTGTTGCAAATAAAACCAAAAGTCCCACACTTGAGTTATTAAAGTTCCTATCTCAAGTCTCTCGAGTGTGGACAAGGTGAATTATTGGATTCCATGACTTTCTACCAATGGGTTTTGTCGTTTTAGAGACGAAAATTGTTAACTTTCTATTTTGTTTATAAAGGTAATTAAGGCTTTGATATGTTCGAGTTGTTATTAAGGTAAGTGAAAACTTTAGAAGTTAAGTTAGATTGATCCATGATTTTACGGTGGTTAGCATTCTTGATTTGGTTGATCGAAATTTGTTAATTTAGTTTTAATTGAATTTGATGGTAAGTGTGAGCAAGTCTCAATAGTGGCAAATTAAAATATTGTGTTGATTTGACTTGTTTTGACGAATTTTTACATGCTTAAATGTGTTTAATTGTTTTTTTTTTTGAGAAGTGATAGCATGTTGTACGGGAAAATGATGAAACTAGATTTCAAAGTGTTATTTTCATAAATTACATTTATCATCCACTGCTCATACTCATCCTATAATCATCAACCGCCGATTATATTCACCTTATAGTTAGTAGCCACTATCATGTTCATCTCATATTTGCAACTTGTTGATACCGCATCAATGATCACACATCTGTTACTAATTGTATTCACTTTACACTCGCTAATTGCTACTCATATCTACGTCATGAATATGACCACTTGTGCTTGTATTTACTTGTTTAGTATTACCACAAAATGCTCATATCCACTCTGAGTATGATCATTTACTACTCATATTTACTTGCTAAGTATTGCTACATACTACTCATATCCACTTTTTAAACACACTCCTTATATTCATTTGCTGAGTATAACATACTGCCAAGAGATGCTTGTTATTCTATAGTTATCTATTGAGTTTTGTGAAGAACAGCACTATTTATAGACTTTTACCTCTTGACTATTGAGATTATTGTTGGATTTCACATTTTTGTTTGATCGCTAATTTGAGAAAGTGAATGTAAACCAAGTGAAAGCCGAATTACTATAAATCTATTTGGAATTTCCTCTGTGTCTTATTTTATTATTATTTGTTAGATAGAAATGCTTGCATTTGCACTATCGATTTTCATTCTACAAAAAATTTTCTACAAGTCTTTAGCTAAAAAAGAAAAGAAAAAATCGTCATAACAACCGATCGACCCATCCTCAGTTGCTATGTTAGCCTCTTCAACTCTTATTATCACGAGTTGCATTCAATTAATAATACGATTAGGAATTTATTTCGAGATATTTTTGCACGATTTATCTTTTTCGAATTTCCAATAAAGAAAGAGAACATTTCAAATCATATATTAGGCCATTTCATGATGCGCTACACTTTCCAAGTCCCTCCACTCCTTTTCCTTTCCCGCCACTCCCAAAAAAAGAAATAACAAAATGAGCAGAGCGAGCTCGCACGGCGAAACCCCCATTTCCCTCCTCCGTCGAAACCCCTAAACACGACTTCGCCCGGCGGAAATCGACCTCCGCCGGCGAAATGTCCGCGTGGCAGATACTCCCCGGCGGCTGCGGCGGCGGCGATTACCGGTGGGAGCCGTGCGGCGGCCACTCGGGGGCCGCGCTCGAGAACGAACCGAATGGAGCTCCGACCGAGCAGCGTCTGCCCAATTCTCGTCTCCCTTCGATGTCCGATCTCTTGCTTCAAGGTTTGCGCGATTTTCTTTCTCCATTTCTGACACAGTTTCGGGCTCGTCAATTGGAGTGGTCGCATCTCGAGCTGCTTCGTCAACCTCGACAACAATTGACCCGTAAGCGAGAGAGTGAACGCCCTTTTTTGATGAATTTTTTGGTTGCGTAGGACGTTCGAAGCTTCTCGAGAATGGTGATGCTGCTTCGCGGAGCTTGCCGATGTTCCGGACTGGGTCCGGCAAATCAGTGGCTCTGAAACAGTCTTCTGTAGCCAAAGCTTTGTCTGTTCTGGGCGATGAAGATGGTGATGATTTCCCTGATCCTGGTGAGCACTGAGCAGTCTCTGTTCCGTAATTCTCGCACTAAATTCTTAATCATAGCTTGGTCACTAGAAGTTAGTGATTATCCGAAATGGCATGTTTTTGTGAACTTTTCTAGTTTTGAGGTGATCCCTTGGATTCTCCCTTGTTCCAAATATCACTCTAATTGTAGCGTTTGCACCTTGAATTGCTTTGTCAACCTCGAAAACAATTGACCTGTAATTGAGAGACCGAACACCCTTTCTGGTGACTTTCTGGTTACGTAGGATGTTCGAGGCTATTAGAGAATGGTGATGCTGCTTTGCAAAGCTTGCCGATGTTCCAGACTGGGTCGGGCAAATCAGTGGCTCCGAAACAGTCTTCTATAGCCAAAGCTTTGTCTGTTCTGGGCGATGAAGATGGCGATGATTTCCCTGATCCTGGTGAGCTTTTAGCAGTCTCTGTTCCCAAATTCCGCCACGAAATTATTTATTTGGTCACTAGAAGCTAGTAATTATCCGAAATGGCATGTTTTTGTAAATTCATCTAGTTTTGAGGTGATCCTTTGGATTCTCCTTCTGTTCCAAATATTACTCTAATTGTAGTGTTCGCATCTTGAATTGCTTTGTCAACCTTGAAAACAATTGACCCGTAAGTGAGAGACTGAACACTCTTTTTGGTGACTTTTTGGGTACGTAGGATGTTCGAAGCTTCTAGAGAATGGCGATGCTGCTTCGCGGAGCTTGCCGATGTTCCGGACTGGGTCGGGCAAATCAGTGGCTCTGAAAAAGTCTTCTATAGCCAAAGCTTTGTCTGTTCTGGGCGATGAAGATGGTGATGATTTCCCTGATCCTGGTGAGCACAGAGCAGTCTCTGTTCCTAAATTCTTGACGAAATTCTTAATTTGGTCACTAGAAGCTAGTAATTATCCGAAATGGCATGTTTTTGTAAATTTGTCTAGTTTTGAGGTGATCCCTTGGATTCTCCCTATGTTCCAAATATTACTCTGAGTGACAGCACAATCTTTACTTAAAGAAAAAGGACTGGTCTGTTCTTAACCTTACATAGCTTCAATCTCCGCTCTAAATTCGTCAGAGAAAGATTTCGCTGCATCCTTGGCAGCAGCGAACTACCTGCCGTCCAGTTGATTGCAGTCAATCGGCAGCCTGTTCACTATTAGTGCACTGCCAATGTTGCCGTGGCTCGATCATGCAGATACTCTACAAAAACCCAGTCAGAATGCATATGATGGGGACTCTATACCAGGGCGTCTGTATGGGATAGAACTGTTTTCTGGTCAATGCATTTATTGGAATATGAAGAAAGAAATACATGTAGAGAAAAGAAGACAGCTTGTTTGGTGATTAATCCAGGCTTAGATTGTGGATTAGTTCATCACTTCTTTTGTTGATGCAATCACAGTGGTCATTATGGGCCGGTTTTGACTGTGCTCAAAGCTTCAAATTGAGCTGACTGAGGTTATGAGAGAGAGAGAGAGTCTTTTAACCTGTTGCACAAATGGACACCTTTGAGGAGATTATAAATTCTCTGTGAAGAACAAACTTCTAATGTGGCTGCTGCCTGGTTTGTAGCTAACTATTTCTGTTTCCCCAACAATTTTTCTGAGGAAAGTTCGAAGAACAGATCTGAACAAATAAGGTTCTGATAAAGTTTATATTTATCTTCACAGTTTCCATATGTTTCAGGCTAAATTTGCTCCACATGTATGTAATATTTTGGTTGAGAATGTTGATAAGTATGTATAACTTCAAAATACTTGCAGGTAGTATTTATTCTATGAAAAACCTTTCTTTGCATTTATGCCTCAAACACCTCAGTGTTATAATAAATGAAGCCCTGATATTGACATGGACTTCTTGTGTAGGACAAGCACATGTTCGAGATTTTAGGCCTGACAGATCTAGTTTTCTTTTCCAGACTGGGTCTGGGAAAGTGGTTAGTGCATCTCCTACAGGTATGGAAAGAGCCAAGACGTTGTTGGGGCTGGAAGAAGGTACCGATCAACACGATTTCGCAGGCTTACGACCCACAAGAAGGCCACCCATTGTCAATAACACTAATAGGTGTCAACTCGCATCACATTTGGACAGAAAAGAAGGTTTGGTTCATGCTGATGCCCTGCACTCTTTATCTGCTCCGAGCATCTCATTTACTTGTGGAACTAGTTTAGTAGAAACTAAACTGAAGGACTCTGGAAATTGTAGTAATATGCAAACAAAGATGTGTGATATACCTTCTAAACCAGCTCCAATCAAGTTCCAAACAGCTGGTGGGAGATCTATATCAATTTCTGGTGATGCCCTTAAACGTGCCAGGAGTCTTCTTGGTGATCCAGAATTGGGAGACTTCTTGAATGAGGGGAACTTTGACAGCAGGCCATTTTCTTTCTTGAATGAGAGAGAGACCGGGGATAATTCATCAAACAAAGAAAATGATTCTTCGATGTCCTTTCTCTGTCAAGGAACACCGAAGAGGAACCATATGCCCAATGGTTTCATAACTCCATTGCGATCATCCTCTAATAAAGCGTGTTACCCAAAAGTGTTGGAAAAACCATCGTTTGGGGATAACTTGATCAACAAGTTTGATGCAGCTGTCTGTGACAGCACAGATAGGTCCAATTTTGATGTGGCTTGTCTGCAGAAGCCCTTAACTACTAGGTCATCCTCTAGCCCTGTAATTGGCAAGTCCTTGGCAAATGGAATCGGTCCAGGGATGAATCCACATGTAAGATTGTCAGGTGGTTCACTGATGGACATCTCCAACAGAATTGACATCACTTGTTCAGGCGCTGGAAAAGTTGAAACGAGGAGACTCAAAAAAGCAAGTTTCGTTTCCCCTTTCAAGAGGCCACGAAGTTCTGCATTCTCATCCCCATTGAAAAGTGATCGCTTATTCTCTTCCAGTGGTAACTTCCTAAGCCAACCAACTTGTTTTGCCAAACATAGCATGAGGAGTCTGATATGAAAAATTTCTGTCTTAACAGGCTTATCCACTTCATTGGCTAAGCAATCCCTCCATAAAGGAAAGGTGTCATCTCGATACCCATCTCAGATTCCAAGAGTATATGTGAGTGAATACTTTGCGGGGCCTCCACAAGAGCAGAACACGGTAAATCAATTCTTTATCCTTTTTCAGTTTGACTAGCGGCTTTTGTCTTATTCCTGATTGTACTTAGGTGCAGCATATTCCAGACCAGTTGAGAAGGATTAAACCAGATAATGCCCACAAATTTGTGTTTACTAATGAATCTGGCTTGAATGGCATTGGGGCAGAAGCCTTCCTTCACATGCTGGTCCAGTCTGGAGCATCTACACAGCATATTTCTAAAGGGTACTGTCTTTAACGATTTCTTGTGATTTGCTGTTCTAATCTCAAAGAATAATTTCAGAGGATTTGCGGAATGACAGATACATTATTTGTGCCGGTATCTGATGGTGTTTTCTGAGTTGTAAGAAGTATGTCACTAGATGTATTGGGGCCTGGGAATATCATATTCTTGTCGGCTTTGTAGCATATTAGCTTTAAACATGCGAAATATGCCTGCTCCAATAATGGTAAAGGGGTTCCCCAGATGTTCCGATCATGCTCACTAATTTTTTATCCTTGGATTTAGTATCTTTTGCATCATTCGCTTTCTCAAACAATCCGCTCAGTTCTTTTCACATTGTCCAGATGGGTCACAAATCACTATAGGTGGATTATTTGGAAGCTTGCCTCTTATGAGAGATATTACCCAGCTACAACTGGAAAGTTTCTTACCACCACAAATGTGCTAGAGGAACTGAAGTATAGGTATTTAATTATGTTGATCTCTACGTTCTTTCATGGCTGAGAGAGGCAGGCTTGAAATTTTCATGATAAATTTATTTAGATATGAAAGGGAAATCAATCATGGCCACCGTTCTGCAATTAAGAGAATTCTTGAAGGAGATGCCTCCCCCGCTGCAATGCTTGTGCTGTGTGTTTCAGCTATCCATGCCGACGACAACCTTAAGACTCCAAGCTCAACCACACCATCAAATGGGACACTAAACAACAATGCCATGCGATTGGAGCTAACTGATGGCTGGTAAGAGGTGTGTTAATTTGACCATATGGTCCTTTTTTCCGAGCTGTTGAAAACTAAGGTTGTTTTGCAGGTACTCTGTAGATGCCCTTTTAGATGATTTGCTGTCAAAGCATCTTATGGAAAAGAAAATCTACATTGGCCAAAAAATTCGAGTAATGCATCACAAGCTTAGTTTTTTTTTTTTAAACTTTTTATTTTATTTGTGAGAAATTAGGAATCACACATTATTCATGGTTTAAAATGATCCTTTGAAGATCTGGGGAGCAAGATTAGGTGGCTGGGCTGCACCTGTTTCACCGCTTGAGGTTCCTCTCTTTAACTTATACGTCCTGCTGTCAACAGTTTCCACCACACATTGTACTTATAAAGAACTTCCTACAGGCCAAATAAAGAACTTCCTCATTCTAGCTTTATTTTCAGGAAACAAGAACGGTTACTTTATTATTGCATGCAAATGGAACATATAGAGCTCATTGGGCTGATCGACTGGGTTTTTGTAAGCATTATTGGGTTTACCAACTTTCTGACAATAACTTACACAATTAGCATAGCCCTGAAATCATCATTCTGTAGGCAAGGGTGCTGGGGCTCCATTGGCATTCAGATGTATCAAGAGTAATGGAGGTCCAATCCCCATGACTTTAGTTGGAGTTACACGAATATACCCTATTCTCTACAGGGAGAGGTAATCCAACTTTCATTCCATCTTCATGAGTCAGGTGTAGTGGAAATTCTGCTTTATTTGATGGGAGTTATCAATTTTAGGTTTTGTAGTGGAGATTCCATTGTCAGATCAGAGAGGATGGAGATGAAAATCAGGCAGTTGTACAATCAGAGGTGGGTCTTACAGTACCAGAGAAATTCAACTGTCAATGCTAATATGGACATTACCTGTTGTATTTGCTGAAATTCTTCTGGAACAATGCTTGATACATCCCCATACAAGCTATGTGTTTCACTCTGAAGTTATGATATAATCTTGCTTAGATGGAAGATAATCATTCTGAATGGGGCAACATGTAAGTGATCTCCTACTGTGTCTTGTCTCTGAATGCTTAGCTGAATTGCACAAGAAAAGATTTTTTGGAAGAAAGAGGTCTACAACCTGAGTTTCGGTGAAGATGTCCATCCTGATAAGGGTTCAAATGTAATAAGATTGTAAAGATTGTCAATAGTTATGAAGGGGAAAATGACCTTGGCAATTTTGCAGTTTCACAGGATTGTTAAGTACTGCGGTTTTCTTCGAAAATGGCATGTGAATGTTTTCCAATAACTTCAAAAGATGCATTACGAATGTTCTGATTGTCATATGAATAGTGGTCCTGACATTTGAGAATGGTAGTGCTCTAAGGAGAGAACGGCATTAATGTTGTATAATCTTCGCAGCAACCTGCATCAAATTCTTAATCCTAGTTCTGGAATTGTCTTTGATCTCATTGACTTGTATGGCTGCAGGCGTTCCTTGGTCATTGAAGGTGCCGTTTCAGAATTTCAACGAAGTACCAAAGACTTTCTTCTTTCTAATGACAGTGATAGTGAGGAGGGAGCAAAAATATTGAAGTTACTTGAGATGTCTGCTGAACCTGAAGTTCTTATGGCCGAGATGAGTCCTGATCAGTTGAATTCTTTTGCTGCTTATCGATCGAGATTGGAAGTAGGTCTCAGACTCTTGCCTACCCTATTAGATACTAGCAATAATTATTGATGGTACGTTTGTCTCAGGTGACTAGGCAATCTGACATGGAGAAATCTATTGAGAAAGCTCTGCAAGATGCTGGTTTAACTGAAAGAGAAGTCACTGCATTTATGAGGGTGAGGGTGGTAGGGCTAAAAAGAAGAACTTACCATGGAAAAAGTAGTCAAGAAGAGGGATTTATAACAATCTGGAACCCAACTGAGAAGCAGGTAAATTTTAGGTATATATTACGGTGCTTTAGGCTAGCTAGCAGGGTTTGTGCTTTGCATTTTGATTTCATTGCAATTGAATTTTTGGTTGTTGCCACAGCAAAATGATTTAATTGAGGGGCAGGCATACGCTATCACTGGGCTTGTTCCAGCGAAGTCCAATTCAGAAACCATCTACCTACAGGCAAGAGGACCCACTACAAAATGGCAGCATCTATCTTCTCGAGAAGTTGAAAATTTCGAGTGAGACCCTTTTCGAAATGTTCTGTTCCTTAAGACAGTTTAGAATTCCAACCTCAAAGCTATCCACTGCAGGCCATTCTTCAGTCCCCGCAAAGCCATTTCTCTATCGAATTTGGGTGAAATTCCGCTTTCCAGGTATGTATATCTTATCAAGGTTAAAATTATACAAGCTTAATTTTCCCGCAGATCAACAAGATTGGTCTTTGGATGCTTCAGTGAATTCGATATTGCTGCTTTCGTTCTTTACGTGGGTGAGGTTTACACAATGGCCAACCAAAAAAGGCAGTGGATCTTTGTGACAGATGGTTCTAAAGTTGAGAAGCAGGCTGGCGAATATGACACTTCTTTACTTGCCATCAGCTTCTTCTTCCCTCCAACTGATGATAATTCGTTTGTCCCAATCAATTACAACCTTGTGGGATCGACGGTAAGCATCATTCAATTAAGTCTAATGCAATCAACTCCAGATGAAGGTTAAACTTTGGATTTATAACATGCTGTTTTTGATGGTGTTAAGGTGAGAAAACCGAGAGAGTAAGGAATGTACTTAATTGCAGTAGACAAGTTCCAAATTTTTTTCTTAAAATATGTTGTCATGACTCCGGACAAAATATTTATTAAGGAGAGTTTCATCAAGTACTAGAGATGGCTGACACAAGGTAATCGCACCTATGCAAAGTCAAGGTTCTAATGGCCACTGGAAAGCATTTTGGCATAACCTAGATGTAGTTACTCTCTTTCAGGTGTTTTTTGTTTTCAATTACGAAATCCAGATAATTTTCTGTCCATTACGGTATTGTCTATCTTGAATTAAGGGTTTTCATCCTGTATGTGTGCGACTTACAATGTTCTTGTCAATATGATAGGTTCAATGTCAGCAAATCTGTTCCCATAGTTCTACATTCTGATTAGAGTTCTTATTGGCCCTCTTTGCATTGTTTTGCAGGTTGGGTTCTGTAATCTTATTAAAAGAGCAAAAGACCAAATGAATCATCTCTGGGTAGCAGAAGCAACAGAAAATTCAAACTACTTTCTTAGCTTCGACCCTCCCCATTTTTGTCACCTTAAAGAAGCTGCCCTGTCTACTCACGGATGGGCAAAAGTCTCTGAGTTGGTATGGAGTTCAAAATTTCATGGTGACAATTTGGCATTGGTGACAATGATTTCTATAAAATGATCTCTGCATTTACCTCGAAACAGATAATTGATGAGCTAAAGGAGAGGGTGTTATTTATTATTGGGGGTTGCAAAAACTAGATGGTGAAGGTGACAATGCAACCTTGATTGTAAGTTTACCCATTATATAGCTTCTTTCACTCTCACTTTTTGGTTGTAATGGAACCCATGCCACTGGCAATGGTACCAAATGCTTAAGAATGGTACCAAATGCTTAAGACACAGAATAGCTACTCTAGTTCTACACTTTGCTGCTGCATTCTTAATTGTCATTTCCGTGAGAACTTATGGTGACATTGGGTTCACTCTGTAATCTCGTGTTATAGGTGGCAGTTTCAATGTGCTTGACATCATTAAGATTCTATACCGTTTTACGGGGACTGGCAATTCAGGTTAACATGTCATAATCGTGTTAATCATGCCAAAGCATTTAATCATGATGAAAATTGTTTCAATTTGTGTAGAGATATATAGTTAGTGTGTCGCGCTGTGTCATATTCAGGTTCTCTTTGTAATTCATGTTTTGCCTCATCTCATGTCAGCATCCTGCAAACGGGTTGTGTCCAGCATTGTCAGCCCCATTTATATTAATGATCATTATGGATCACTTATGTATATGATGTCAGTAAGTTGCTTTGTCCACATTTCATTAGTAGTTGGCTAATCCTTGGATATGTACTACATCGATTCACTTGCAGAAAGAATGTGCAATTCAAGTTGATGCATGATGCTAGTTCGGGATGGGCAGTGCTTGAAGGAGCAGCATTGATTTCGTTGGTCAGTTGAAAAGCCTTCAATGCAACTAAAGTTCTTAGATATTCGGTTTCCATTGGCCCAAAGTTGGTGCTGATCTTGGAGTTTGCTTCCATTTTGCAGATGTTTCACTGTACATTGTTCACATCTTCCTGAAGAAAGGATCAACCATGACACAATCTTCCATTTCTTCTTGTTAAGTAGAGCTCAGTTGTATAGACATTTGTGGTCAAATCTCGAGTTCCTATTTAGCCCTCTAGCTGAGAACCCCGGCTGGTCTAGCGTCGTAAGGTTTTTGGTTACGCGAAGAGTACATTATGACAAGTTTAAATTCTCTTCTTTACTGTCCGTGTATATTGGGTGTTGGATTTGCTAGGAGTGATAGACTCCATGCGCATCCTGTACAATGTCTTGATGATAACTAACCTTCAAGTTGCATTTGGCACCGAAAATATTACAGATTGAGAATAGAATGTTAAGTTCGTCTTAGGAGGTAAAGTGGATGAACACTTGAGTCTTGCACGGACTCGGTTCATGAGCCCAAAACAATCACAGGGGTTTGCATGGATAATAGTCACGATGCACGCGGGTTCAGGCAAGAATTTGCTATGAATAGCAGCCCTGCACATCTAGATCAACTGTCCCAAGCATATAGTGCCAGTTGTAAGCGTTACCCTTCTCTTTCTTTGTTTCTCTACCATTGCAATCTGAGAACTTGGTCTGATTAAACATGGCATTGTCTTACTTTGAATGAAATCTTCTGTTTGCGGGCTGTTCTCCCTTATTTCAAGCATGCCAATCGGTGTCTCTGATTTTACTAAAAAGCTTGTTCCCCAGGAGAGTCACACTTCTGGAGTGATTCCATGCTTTTAATCCAAAAGCTCCTATTTACACTCGGTTCCATACTATTCCGACAGGTGTACAGATGGTATTGGAGTCTCAGACTCTCAGTGGGTGCCTTCCTTGGAGGACAATGACAATCTTTGTTTCCCATCTGCTTTGCCTGTTCGGAATCTCGTGGTCCTCAAACCAAAATCTGCAAGGACTATGACCCGATGTCACGGCAAGAGACAACCTGAACCTGCGAAACAAACAAATCCTAACGGTCGCATAAAATCTTTTTTCTTTTTTATTGACACCTCTCGAGCAAAAAAGTAGGTTCCCAGAATGTTTTTTTAGCTTAAAACCATGCTATAGGACAAGTCGTACTCACGCATAATTTACTGAAAATCATTGTCGGATCATGGAAAAAGCATTGAAGACTGTTGTGCATATACCCTACTTTTTGTCTACTGCTTCCAACTCTATAAATGGACCAGCTTCTTGCATGAAAGTAGTCCAATACAAGGGCAAGTTACCATGGCCGAGGAAAAGAAAAGTGAACTAAGAGGGTGCATCAAGACCTCTACAGGACCTTGGATAGTCCACAAAGCTGGGAAAGATGGAAGCCTTGTCACACGATATCGATTCCCTTCGGAGACTGAACGTCAAAACAACAAAAGCAGGGAGTGCAAGCGACGAGCCTTGGCTCGAAAAATATTTGCTGGCCTTCGAGCTCATGGAAATTATAAACTGCCTAAACATGCCGATTCCAATGACTTGCTGAAGGCTCTTTGTGAAGAAGCAGGTTGGCATGTCGAAGAGGATGGAACCATTTCCAGAAAAGTAAGTCTTCTGAACGCTGTCTCAATCACAATGCTCAATTGTTGCTACTAAACTTTATTCTTTATATGCTTGTTTTCCTTTTGTGTTGTTAGAAAAGTAGAAGTTTTGGTTTCTTCATGATGAACAAGCATGATTACATGTGTATTTACAAATGATGCCGCAGAATGTTCCCTCGGACAAGTCAAGCTCAAGTTCTCCAATGGTGTCACTTGAAGGTCTTGATTATTGCACTTGTGCTGATCGTGAAAATGTAGATCATGCCAACTGCTTTGCCTTGGAAAAAGTCTCTGTTCATGAAAAAAATACTGACCTCACATTATCATTGTAATAATTAGGGTCATATCATAAATAGTTTTAGATAATAGATCGAGTAAGAGTAGTGTACATCTACATCTTTGTGGATATACTATAGCTACATGGAGATATTTATAATGAACTAAAAGGGTTTCCTCAAGGGCTGGGTTTGTGGTTGAAGGTTACAAAAGTAGTGCCATGTATTAATTACGTTCTTTTGGCTGCTTAGAAATGTTGAAATCGTATCCTATATATCCACTTGAAATGAGTATTTCTTTTTCTAATCATACTTTTCGTTCACTTTTTATCAATACGATAGAAGATACGGTTGTCAAACTAGAGAGTGAACCTTTACCAGAATTATAATCCACATTGTTTGTCATCATTGCCAGATATTAATTTGACTAGTGTATGGTTGTTCCTGCTTTTTATATTCGGGGTGGAGGGCTACTCAACTAAAAAATCCCCATCACATTACTGCACATTGAAAAAGATAAAAATGGTGGAAAAAGAAGAAAAAAAAAGAAAAAGCAATCAAGTCACACTTTGTACATTCTTTCTTCTTTCAAGACAATTTTTGGCTTGTGGTGTGGTGAGGGGTGAATCCATCCTAGCTTCACTTCCATCCCAGCTTCACTTAATTGTGGTCAAACCTCAAGTTAAGAAAAAGTAAGAAATAAGAAGTTATCTGAATCACAATCCTTCAACTCTATTCTCTAATCTTTGTGTCCGATTTTGGAAAATGTGGGCGTAAAGAAGCTCGTTCCACACATCTGGCACTCCGGGCAAGCACCAGTGGAAGCAGTCTGCATAGCTAGTTGGCTTTGCCTTCTGCTCTTCGGTTAAGGGTTCCCATTGTCGCCTATGTATGGTCGGGTGTGCTTCTTTCCGGTACTCTGAGAGCTGAGTGATGTTCAGGATTTGAACCCCAAGGCCTCTCGCCTTCAACTGGTCGATCACGGACTCGACGACCCGCATCATTCCTGGGTCCGACCCACTTCCCCAGTACCCTTCTTTGGCGATAGGTTCGGTTTCCGCGTAGCAGTTTTGGCCTTCGTCCCCATCCCATTCCTCGGCTCTACGACATAGAAAAGAGCGTTGTCTTGCTTATTCCTTTGTAAACGAATCTTGCAGCCAAAAGGGGTGCATCGATGCTATGAAAAGATCATACCTTTCATGAGTTGGAGACATGCTCACAAAGAAGACTTGGGTCTTGGACCTATTCACATGCACTTCCAACCAATCCGACCATGTGTTGAGAGCCATCTCATAGGCCCGTGGCATCATCACATCTTTGTAAATTCCATCCGGACTCCCGAACGAGCCCCACCTAAATTAAGAATAATTGCCACACGAAATTAAGGTTTAATTAGGAGTTATTTAGCTCCTTTTTATTGAGAAAATGCTGGACATAATTTTCATTTATAGATGAAGTACTTACAAGACTTTCATTTGAGATCTCCTCCACCAAAGATACGAATCGAAAATGAGAATGTCGGCGTCGGACCAATGCCTCGCATGCTTCTCAATGGCTTGAACCCGGACGATCCGATCGGGCACTCGGTGGTTGACCGGGTCATCCGAGTTGGATTCCACTAGCAATGGTGCCCAATAGTACTCAATAGTTGCATTGTATTCCTAATTTTGTTGATACCAAAACCATTAAATTCCTGAAATCGATCCCGAAAGTAGCTAGACATCTCAAATTTTCAAGACTAAAAGATATTGACATTTAAATCATTTGAAATTACATAGTGTTAAAACTTGGATTACAGTGAAAACATCGTAAAGATACCAATTTCACAAATGACCGCTTGAACTCCATATAAAAGATACGATGTTAGCTTTTGATAGAATTTTATCATCTTGTATTGCATCGATTCAAACTTAATTTGAATGTCGCTTGATGCATTGTTTCTGACATAATTCGATATGACAACTTGTTGGATACCATTATTAATGATTTTCGAGGGGTGAGTTCAATTGAGGACAAGGCCAAAATTAAAATTATTGTTCTAGTTTCCAGCGATAAACTGGTTTTTAATTAATGATGGCTTTTTATTATATACAGAACTTGTAAACCGGTTGATTTGCATGAATGCCATGTACATTTAAAAAATATGTTTAGGGATGTGGAAGAATCTTGATTCTCCTTTTGCTGCTGCATTATATTCAAAGTCGAAAGCTTTTTTCCTCACCTAAAATGTTGAAAAAAATGTCGTAAATCCGTAGAAAAGTCCAATGTCGTAGATAAAAACAATGTACAATTGCCAACGTTGTTGCGCTGTCTCCCATGAGAAAGAGTTTTAAGAGGGGAAGAAAGAGATGTTGACTTACAGAGGCCTTGAAGATGAGCAAGGAATTGTTGTGCTTGGACGACATGGATTTGAGGTTTGGAGGGATGGCCGACTCGACCAGGCAAACCATGGAGACCCATTGGCCTCGATTCAGCGAGTCACCCACGTACACGAGCCTCTTGTTCCTCAACCTCTCCAACAATGCTGTGGCATTGAACCTACCCTTGTTACCACCAGACACACAGCCACAACACTCAACTCATAAACCCTAATCAATTTCAGAAGCACATCAAAACTCAACATGGGTATAGTGGACATTCAAATAATATGAGTCGGCTTCTCTCTCTCTCTCTCTACATCAAAACACAAGAGTCGTGTACGATATTTAATGACAATCGTAACATATCACCCAATTTCGTAAATTAGTCTCGATATACCTAAAGTTACTTTCAAGAAAAATCGTTGATGCGTATATATACCTAGGAAGGTCACATCCATGGGGTTGCCACCTCCATTGCTGATACCTCAAGTCCCTCCGGCCGAACTTCTCGCAAGCCAGTTGATCCGACATGTACGTGCACTCTTTCTCCTTGTAGAGAGGGTATGACACATTGTCGAACACCCATTGCCCTGAGAACAAGTTGCACTCCCGCTCTGTTGTCGACGTTGATGTGGACGGTGCTGGTGTCGGTGAAGCCGTTTCGGCCGAGTTATGGAGGATTGCTGCTCTATCTTCATCCAGCAGTGGCTGCTCTGCGTCGCGGGTGAGGTAGACAACACCGATGACGACGCCGGTGACGAGGAGAGCCAACAGGGAGTGGAAGCTGGTCTTGATCCCCCACGACGCAGCCGCTATTTGGGCTTTGTTTGCCATTGCCAATAATTTTTTTTTTCGGGTGTGCTAGGGTAGCTTGCTGCGGGAGTTATATGTGAGTGGTTCGCTTGTCATTGAAGTTGTTCAAGAGGAAGGAGATGATATCTTTTTGAGCGGGTTTGGTTTGGTTTCTCCTGAATTAGAGCAAGTGGAAACAGCTTTCTTGGGTAGTTTGAGGAAAGCAATTGATTGGGAAGGTTTGTCTGCTTCGGTTAGTCAATTGATCCCATTTTTTTCCCATTTCTAAATTTTGTTTCGTACATCATCATCATCATGGACTTGGTTTTATCCACTTCGGATACCGAACCCTATTCAAGAAAATGTCACTTTCCAGGCGCTCCAATCTAACTAATCTAACAAATTTAATTGGTTGCTTTATGGTTTCTTTAACCAATGCTGAGTTCTCGAATCTCTGGCAGTCAATCGGCTTATTGCATACTTTATCGACCAAATCTTTTTCACCGTGCTATTATTGACTGACAAGACTCGTTTTACTATTCTTACCCTAAACTACTCACACCCATAAAAGGACGGGTGCCACGCGTCATTCCACAAAACTTGCACGTAATTAGCTCTGCCCACCAGAGAATTTTACAGTGCCAATGAAGGAAGACATTATTGAGAACCTAATGAGAATTAAAATATTTTCAATAATAATAATAATAATAATAATAATAATAATAATAATAATAATAATATTATTATTATTATCGTATCTTGTCATTTGGCCTCAAATAGACCTTATAAACTAATAATTCCAATCGATGCTCTTGAATCTTCCGGTAATTTCATCTCGTGTTAAGGTAAAAAGACGGCTTGAGTTGGTCGGGGGATCAGTTGAGGGGTAATAGCGGTATGTAGTAAAAGGCAGAAAGCTATCTTAAACTAAAGAATAATGAACAGCAAAAAAGCTAGCTGTGTTGCAATTTCTTTGATCCTTTTCAAAACTTCAATATAATCAAAACAAGAAAAGGCGAATTAGGTTTCGGAGTGGTTGGCACTTCCACGTCTCGATTCGGTGTCTTGGAAGTCACCTCAAGAAGAAAACCCTTCCCTGAGGGAATGGCAGGTGGGGAAAATTTTATATTGATTAAAATAAACATTTTTTGTGTTTATAATATATTTGCTTGACTATGGTCGCTGGAAATTGAAGTATCAATGCCCAAAGGTACACGGGACTACTTAATTGATTGGGATGAACATATAGAATCGGTTGCACACGCAATCATCTGTTAATGTTTAAAGAGCAAAGATGGCATTACCAGAATTTATCTCCTCCAAATGGAAAGAGTCATGTCCTTTACAAAGCCAATATTTTTTCACGTGCACGTTTGGATTTCATATTCATATCAGTTGTCCGAGGTTATATTGTGTAGATATTTTCGTAATGATAGTGATTGTTATGAGAGACTATAACCTAGAATAACTTGCAACTAGAAAGTATAAATTGGGCATGATAATTGGAGCAAAGTTGTTGTGTTTTTGCACTAATATAGATACTCTCAGTGAATATACAGATATTTGTGGATGACAAAAGTTGAACTGGACCAACCCAGATCATCTCTTGGGCTTGTTGAGGGTCGATTCGAGAAAGAAATTTTATAAGAGATATTTATAAAGTCTTTTGACCTGAAGGTCTTCTTTACTTTTATACAAGCAGTCCCATTATTTTGATTCGTCAATTGGTCATGTTGCGAAAAGCGAGCGATCGAATAATAATATAGATAAAGAAAAAAATAATAAGACACTAGATTTATGTGGTTTGGTCGTAAATACCTATATTCACGAGGAGAGCAGTGATGAATTTCACTGTAGATCAAGCGATACAAGGAGATTACACATTCAAGTCATTCAAACACTCTCTCAGTATTTCCCAAACCCCAATTACACTCAATAACGAACTCACTTTTAGCCCCAAAATTGCTCAAGAAATAATCTTTCAATCTCACGAAGGAATTACACGTAAATCTTACTACAAGATTTAATTTGCTCGAAGACTAAATCTTCTTGGATGTAATTCACTAACAAGAATGACAAAGAAAATCCTTCCTAAGCATTTGATGACAAGACGACGCTTCAAGACTAATTCTTCATGATCAATAACTACCCACGAAGAAGCCTTAAGAAGAATAATATAATCCACCGCCAGAGAATTCCATGCATGAGGGAAAATGAATCAGCCAGGATTCGGTCAACAGAAGTAAAAGGTTGGACTAAGTCAACTTGCCCATTTCAACGAAAACATATCTTCATATATTTTAAATAAAATCCAAGTCCAAGTCAAAGTTGGACTTTCCTATTTCAATGGCCAAAAGGCAGATTCGAATTTTGGGAAATTGATCTTCGGATTTTTTTGGCTCGATTTTAAACGCCCGCAACATATCCAATTCGAAATATTCGGAATTTCACATTGAGCTCAAACTCGAGACATATTTTAACAGGTTATACATTAATACAAGGTAAACCTCGGCATGCCGGCTCATGTGATTAATTTATGAAGAGCATTAAGTACCTTGGGATCCATTACTTCTGATGGTAGAGGTGAATGTCCAAATTGCATCTTTTGACTAACCAAAAAACCAGCCATTCAAACATTTTTTTACTGTAAATTATGCTGTTAGTAAGTTTTTCTTCATCTAAATTCTTTCATGGTCGAGAGGATAGAGATGCACATACTCAATGAACCCCGGAGAATTGTGTGTAGACCTCTACGAGTATATATGAACTGCTGGTTGATGGAAGGACTTGTATTAATAAATCACTATCGGATATCTCATTTATAATCTCTACCTCGTTGGGTGAAATTACAATTTGTTAAAGTATATAATTATATATTGTCCACATAAATAGAGATTTATCTTACCAAATATTATATTCATATAATTGAAAAATATATGTATGTTCCATTTACAATTAACGGCACCGAGACAATAAAAAGACCTTTTATTTTTATTTTTATTTAAATCTTTGCAAATCATGTTTTGCAATCTGAACCGACTGGTCCATTTAACCAATTAATCTATTAATGTCTTAATGTATCATGAATTTAAGCTAGCCATTCGATTTTGCTATCGTCTTGCTCTTCTTTCGACTCAAAGGTTCAATTTCGAAGAAGGTAGGCATAAAGAAGCTCGTTCCAAACGTAGGCGTCAATGACCGCAATCTGCATAGTTCTTGGGATTAGCTATCTGGTCTTCGGTTAGGGCATGCCATCGTCTTCTGCAAATGGTTGGGTGTGCTTCCTTGCAATACTTGGAGAGCTGGGTAATGTTGAGGTCGTGAACAGTGAGGCCTCTCGTTTTGGGACTGAGCTCCGCAAATACAAACGTTGGCGATTAGTAAGTCCCCTGGCATATCGTGTTAGCATTTTTCTTATTATTGTTATCTTTTTTGAATTTTATCATATAACTCTTTGACAGCTTAAAAGAGGGGAAAAGTACTAAAAAATTCATCAACCTATTGTATTGATATCAATTCAGTCATAAATTTTTTAATCGGACTAAATTAATCTTAAATCTTTTTAGATTGATAACAATTCAGTTCATCTAACTAATTATGGTTGGCCGGTGCTGATGTGGATATCGGGCTGATGATGTGGCAATTTTTAAATATATTTTTCAAATTTTTTATTAAATTTTTTCCTTTTCTTTTTCTCTTCTTCTTCCTTGGGCTTCTTCTCTTGTAGTGGTTGGCCTGCCCTGCCCAAATCTGGTCGAGGCTAGCCTTGCCATGGCCTTATTGTGGGTGAAGGTGGCCTCGCTTGCGGTCTGTGAGGCCATGGCGGCCTTCGCCCTTGGGAGAGGCTAGGTGAGGGTTGCAACCCTTGCTGGCGGCGGCAAGGGCTTCTTGGCCCTCACCAAAGTGGTCGACAAGCCTTGTCGGAGCCTCATTGGCCATTGTGGGAGAAGAAGCGCAAGGAAGAAGAAGAGAAAAAGAAAAGGAAAAAAAAAAAATTAATAAAAAATCGAAAAATAAAATAAATTATTTGAAAATTGCCATGTCAATGTCTAGCTACCAGTCGGCATCTATGATAGTGCCAGCTGGCCAAAATTGAGTGAATGTATTGAATTAGTATTATTGTAAAAATATTTAGGACTAACTTGGTTTAATTAAAAAATCTAGAATTGAATTGGTGCTAATATAATAAGTTTAAGACTTTTTTGGTACTTTTCCCCCCTAAAAGAGTGTGACCTTTTTACGCTCTTTTCATAGTCATCGGAATGTACATATTTTTGATCTGAAGATAATCTTTCGTGTGAATATGTTTGACAATCGATTTGAATGTAAATCTTTAGAGTAACTATTGAATATGCCAAAACGAAGATTTCCAGTATCCATCATTGTATCACACAAGGATATCATGTAAGTTTTAAATGATTTTGGTATAGTTCATGTGTGTGAATATGCTAATGACCACAAGGAATCGTGTGTCCGATAAGTGACATTGATCACATGGAGCAATAGATATATTCAGTCGGCTCATCATTCAATGATTTAAACTATAGAGTAAACATAAATCCAAATTCCAATTGCGTATGTTAATGGACTCAATTTTAGGTTCACTCTCGATAATCTCTCTAACTAAGACGAGGTCCCAAACTTTTACTGCATCTCATTCTCAGATTTGTTGATGCTTGGTGTTACCAATGGTAACCAAGTGGAGTAAGGACTTTGGAATCAATTAACTAATGGAGGAGATAATGCCCCTATATGTTTGAAAGAGGGAGTCTGCTTTTGGTTATGGCGATGGTGGAGATTCAATGCGAGTTGAAATTCGTCGGGGACTCCTGAATTAAGTGACTGACGGAGTGGAAATGCTTCTCTGTATTCAGGATAGAGTTTGTGCTTGCTTGTGGTCACATCAGATAAGTGATGCGGTACGCAGCGTTTGATCGTCGGCTGATAACTAAATGACTTCATAAGCTTTTGAGTGAAAAATTTAACTGAATAAGCTAACAGGCCATGAATAAATGAAGTACTTGTTCTTGAAGACAAGGAATGGGAACTTTTTATGCGCACCTCGAACATATTTAGTAACAGATATGGCATTTAATATATAAAACATTAGATGTCAAAATTTTCAATCTAATCATGTAAGAAATGTCAAAGTCAATAAAAATATTTATTTGTTTTTCCAATTGCTGCATTTGGTTTGAAAAAACTAGGCAATTTTTTGGGGAAAATTATCAAAAAAGCCTTAAAATTATTGTACGGTGCCAATTCAGCCATAAATGATTTAATTTTGTCAATTTAGTCTTATAACCTTTTGGCAATTTTCCAATGTAATAGTTATTCTGGCTAATTTTAGTAGGAAATTATTGATGTGGATGTTGATCGTCCTATGTGGCATAATCAACACTTAGGATGGTCGGAGCTAAAGTGAAGAATTTCTGCATTTTTTAAAAGTTTTTTTACCTTCTTTTTCTCCATTTTCTTTTCTTTCCCACTTCCCTTTTTTCTTATTTCCCTCCATTGGCCCTATGTGAGAATTGAGATGCCCTTGCTGGCCACTAGTGAGGGCTTGCGGCCCCTAGCCCTGATTTGGTGAGGGCCATGACGCCTTTACCAAATTTGGGCCAATTAAGGGGATCACCTATGGTTGATGGAGCAGGCCATTGCCAAGGTCGTGGACGGGCAAAGGAAAATTAAAAAAAAAAAAAAAAAAAGAAAAAAAGGAAAGAAAAGAAAAGAAAAAAATCATACAAATTAAGAAATTGAAAAAATTGTTCCTGTTAGTGTCAACCCCCCATGCCATGTAGAATGGAAAGTGTCTATCTTAGTGATTTTAGGTCAATATTGGCCAAAATGACTACAATAGCATATTGTCAAAATGTTTAAGATTAAATTAGTAAAATTAAAAAGTTTATGACTGAATTAGTTTCAATGTAATAGGTCTAGGACTTTATAAATATTTTTTTTCCCAATTTCTTGTGTCCAAAAGTTTGTATGTTCTAGAAGGGAAATATGTCAGATTAGTCCTAAACCTATTACATTGGTGCTAATTTTGTCTTAAAATTTTTCATGGTGTCAATTTAGTCATAAATCTTTTGATCTAGTGTTAATTTAGTCATTCTAAGCTAATTTTGATTTGATATTGCCGACGTGGATGCCAATTGACCTACATAACACTGTGGGGGCTGATGTAAATAATTTTCAATAATGTTTTAATATTTTTTTCTATTTTTTCCCATCTTCTTCCTTTTGCTAATGACCAGCCACCGGCCATAGGTGAGGCCTAGTGAGGTTCGGCCTCACCTTAACTAGGGTGACCTCTTTTGGTGTTGCCTTCACTTAGGCAATGAGCTAACGAAGAACACCTTCGTCTTGGATTTGTTTATGTGAACTTCCAACCAATCTAAGCATGTATTTAGAGCCATCTCGTACACATGATACGTTTAACCATCTTATAAATTCCGTCAACACTCCGAAATGAGCCCCATTTAATCAAGAGAAATTTTACATAAGTATATATCAGAGTGAATTTTTCCTGAAAACAATTCTATCCATTCCAAAAGGTTTTCCGGAACTCATGACTTTATTGAGGCTGAAACTTTATCTTACGTACAAAGCAAAAACCAAGCACTTACAAAACATTTGGGATAAGGTTCGCCAAGAAATAAAACTTCACATCAATGTGCTTGCTTCTTCCATGTAACACTGGATTCTTGGAGAGTTTTATTGCTGAGTTATTGTCACAAAATTTTTAGTAGGTCCCTGTTGCTTGAATTGTAACTCCTCAAGAATTCTCCTTAGCCAAATAGCTTGACAAACATAAGAGTCTTGATAATGTGAATATGAGAAAATGTCTGCATCCGACCAATGCCTCAACAAATGCTTTTATTGTAAAATGGCTTGAACTTGAACAAACGATCTTGTCGATCGAAGCGATGGCCATAGGTATCGTCAATTTTTTGCATATTTCACAAGCATCGGTTATGAGTAGAGAATTCTTTCAATCATTGTATTGACAATAAGCACAATCACACTATTTATTTTGAAAAACCACTTTAAGAAAATAAGATATTCGATGGCTCATTTCCAATCTTGAAAATGTATGTCCTCACAGCTCAAGAGGGCACGGTTGCGAGATAGTCGGAGATCCCTTGGCTACCAAACGTGCTTTGTATTTGTCAACTTCACCAGAGAGATGGTTTTTTGTCCAGAGAATAACTCCCAAGTATCATTTCTTTCAATGGAATTAATTTCATCATAGGGCTCCAAGACGAATAAGGAGAATCTCCAATTGATTGCTTCTTCTTCATTGACTTGTGCCTGTTGGGAAGTGCTCCTGTTCAGCATCATTGACAGATTTGAGGTGGGGACGGATGGAGGACCGCCACGATTTGTTCGAAGAGTCTTAATGGTCTTTCTGCTTCATTTTCAACACGAGTTTTGAAGCTTTTAAATGTCTGTAAAAAAAATAAACCCAAGGTGGACCATGGAGTACCATTGGCCATTTTCCCATCACTTTCACGGTAGAATGATCCCCAAAACTCACAAGTGGAATGAAAATCTTCATTTCTGACATCTAAAACACTCTACCTTGGCTTTGTAAGGATCTGTCCTCTTGCCTTTGCCTTGAAATTTCAAGGAGTCAAAATCTTTTCTCAAGGCTTGAAGCTGCACGCTTCACTCTACAGAGCCTTGATATTTCTTCTTCATAGAATCCCATATATCCTTAGAAGTTTCTTTGCAAAGAATAGTCTTCAAGATGGAACGATCGATAGCCTGAAAAAAATCCAACGCACACCATGATTGCTAAAAGGAGGAGAGATGAGGCTGAAACTTTATCTTACGTACAAAGCAAAAACCAAGTCTTTTACAAAAGACAAAGTACATAACGTAAAACACACCATAACTACCCATGTTCCCCATAAAGCACTTGCCCCACTAACACCTAAAAACTAGGATAACCAACACACATGACTCCACTAACTCTAATAACTAAAAAACCAAATCAGCAACATGTGAAAAAGGAAATAACTGTTATATTAACAAAAATGTCTGCATCCGACCAATGCCTCACATGCTTATTGATGGCTTGAACTTGAACACGATCTTGTCGATCGAAGCGATGGCCATAGGTATCGTCTTTTTTTGCTTCCACAAGCATCGGTTATGAGTAGAATTCAATCATTGTATTGAGCACCGCACTATTTAGCACGATATTCGATGGCAAAATGTATGTCCTCACAGCTCAAGAGGGCACGGTTGCGGAGAGAGAGAGAGAGAGAGAGAGAGAGAGAGAGAGAGAGACTCTCATAGGGCTCCAAGACGAATAAGGAGTGATTGCGGAAGTGCGAGACAGATTTGAGGTGGGGACGGATGGAGGACTCAACTGATCCCCCAACGCACACCATGATCCTGTTCCTCAAACTCCCCAACAACCGCGTCACGTTGAACCTATAGACCTCAGTTTTGGGGAAATGTTTATATAGAAGAAGAAATTAAGGTATGAATGTAGGTTTAATCTGTGGTTCGTGCGTGCCTCGGGATGGTGTCACGGCCATGGGTTGCCATGCCACCTCTGGTGCTGGTACTTCAAGTCCTTCCGTCCGTACTTCTTGCAAGCCTGCTCCTCCGACATGAACGTGCATCGCTTCTCCTCGTCCAGCGGTACGACACCTTGTCGTACACCCACGTCCCCCAGAACAGATCGCACGCCTGCCGCTTCGTTTTGCTCGAGTTCCGGACTGCTTTTGTACTAGTGTTCCTAGGCGCTTCTCTACTAGTGTTGGCTTCCTCCAATATCTGTCGCTCCAAGTCGCATGTGAGGTACACAACTACTTAAAATATTATTAAAATTTATCCATATCAGTGTCAACCGTATCATATAAAATGATCGATATCCAAGTCGGCAATTTGATGAAAATCGGTCAAATGAATTTAATTGACAAAATGTGAAATTTTTTAGAACTCAATTGACATAAAATTTTAGTATTGAATTGACAAAAGTATAATAAATTTAGAATTTTTTAGACAATTTCTCAATGAAAATTGATTTGTCAAGAGAAAGTTTGAAAAGAAAATGTCCTGAGTAATAAATTATGTCAAGGAAATTTAGTTCGTTCAACATAATATTGTATGTTTCCAATCCCAATGGAAATGTAAAAAGCCCTACCCTATTAGTAAGTTTCATAATAAAAAAAATGTATTTGTTTCTCAAAAAATAAAAGATTTAGAAAATCTTTTCCTAAAAATAATACTTATAGCGCTTATAGAAATGAGCGAAAGAAAAAAAATTTCATTGTCCATAAAAATGTTCAAGTATAGATTATCATCTATAATGAAACATTTTCACTTAACTAATTATTTCAAGCGGTAAAAACAATTATTTTTAGGAAAATTTATTTTAAATTATTCATTTTTCCTGAAATAAATGGAGCTGAAATTTGACCCCATTTTCCTTCATTCCCTCCAATTTTGGACTGATGGAATCATCCTTGATCTATCACTATTATATGTCCAAATATATAGATTGATAGACAAAAGATACCAATTGCACAACTAGTAGTTTGCAATTGCCTCTTTGCACCTTCAACTCAAAAATTAAACGTAGGTGTCCAAAATATGGAAAATATAAGTGCATAGAAGTTTGTTCCACACATCTGGTAATCCAGGGAGGCACCAGTGGAAGTAATCCGTATAGCTAAAGGGATTTGCAAGCTGCTGTTTAGTCAAGGGATGCCAATATTTTCTATTAATGGTGGGGTGTGCTTTCTTGCGATGCTCCGACAGCTGTGTAATATTGAGAACGTGAATCGTGACGCTTCGTCTTTCAAGTTTCTTGATCACTCTCTCTACCACATGCATCATCGCAAGAACCGATCCGGTTCCCCAACACCCTTTTTTTTTTTTTTGTCAGTCCTACTCTATGCCTACTCTACACTCACTCTCAGACTTTTGCCCTGCCTCTTGCAGAGCGTGGGAGTTGAAACCCACTCCTAAAACTTACTCGTCCCCACCACATTTCCTCTTGAGAAGGTGGGGATTTGAACCCCTCACCTCCCCCTTCCATGTTGGAAGGGTGGCCACTGGGGCGAATCCCAACCCAACACCCTTCTTGAGTAATTGGTTCAGTTTCACCCTAACAGCTTCGGCCAGGAATCCCACCCCATTCCCCCGCACTATCGTATGAAAAAAGAGTAATGCCAAATATATAAGAAACTTGAAAAATTTGACATGCCAAATAACATGCCCCAAATTAGTTGTATGCTCAGATAAATTTGTTTAAAACACGAGGTGTGGGGCTTGTTTAAATAACCAAATTAAGGCCTAGTGCATGATTTGGTATACTTAGTTTTGTAAAACATTTTAATTGGATTGTTTCTAAGTAAGGAAGACTATAAAACTTCAAGAAACAAAATGCATGGCATTAATATGTTAGTCAATTGACCTACGAACCTTCATCGTAGACTTTGCTAATTCATTGGCAAGTAGATTGAAGAGCATTTGGAGAAAAAGAAATGGAGACTTAAATGATCCTGACAATTTGCTTTTAGGATAAGAAAGGCGTGGAGAAATTAAGGGATATGCACGAGCCTAATATTGCCTTGTTTCCGGGGAAAATGCATCGCACAACTCATCTCTACAAGTCGTAACTTGAAATAGCTTTAGATAGAGAGCAATGTGGCGAAAACTTGCTTTTCGTGAGACGGAGACATGCTGAAGAAGAATAATTTGGTCTTTGATTTATTGACATGCGCCTCCAACTAGGCTGACCAGGTATTGAGAGCCATCTCATACGCGCGAGGCATTTTCACCACTTTGTGCATCGCAGTGGGACTTTCAAACGGTCCCCACCTGGTTGAGATATTAGAAAGCACATCCTTATTGAAAGAAGAAAAAATCCAAGTAGAAAGAGTAACTTCCGTTTAAAAAGTATTAGTCTCAAGTTGAGCTTATGAGTTTCTCACGCGTATCCAACTCTCGTGTCTTATTTTGGCTTCATGTTGAAAAGCATCCAGCTCTCTTACTGTATTATATAATTTACTTAAAAGAGTCTTAGTTTAGGGGATTGGGCTTCCTTGAATTTAGGATATAATTTAAGTCTTAAATTTAATCCCGTTGCATTGATCAACACACCAACAATCGAGTTGAGGGGCCAGATTCACCCACAGCACCCAAGAGTACCTTGAATATATAAAGATGGCCAAAATATTGTGAGGAAATCACAGTCCCATCAACAAAAATCCTAAGATCTCTCTCTCTCTCTCTCTCTCTCTCTCGTGCCTACAAAACCACTCGGCTCCGTTGTTGCCATGATCATTGAAGCCACGACCGGCCTTCGTGGAGACCACCCTTCGAACTCACTTAGGTTCTCGACTGCAAAACTAAGAGGACCAACCGCCGTCCCTCTCTCTCTCTCTCTCTCTCCCTCTCCCTCCCCGCTAACATAACAAGCTAGTCGTTGGAGGTCATGACCTCCCTGGCTGAAGACTTGGGGGGAGGAAGGGAGGGCACACTGAGTCAGAATAGGGTGTCAAGAGCGAAGGCGGCGGCTGTAGCGGATGGGGTGGCACTAGAAAGGAAATGTGATGACGCCTGGGTCGAGGAGGGTGAAGAAGAAGAAGAAGGAGACCGAGAGAAATAGGGAAAAAAAAGAAAAGAACAGAAAACGAAAACAACGAGGACACATCTCAGCTGCTGAAGATCCAACATGTTGATTGTGTTTTCTTCATCCCCTAAATTTAAAGGATGTCTAATACATCTTCTCTTTATTCCCATAGGAGATAGCCAATTCGTTGTCAAGTACTATAACCACCTCCTCAAATCCTATTCTAAACATCAAGACAAGTATGCCAACATTCATTAAAAAAAAAAATTCACCGCTTCATTCTAGTTCAAAAGTTCTCTCCAAGTTAATGTGTTGACTTGTATCTTGGCGAACTGAAGAAGTCAAATTTAATCATAGAATGAGGAATCCAAATCCTTCAATTAAATCATACTATTTATGTTTTAAATTTAACATTTCCTGAGCACCTTTCTGTCTGTATTTTCATTAAATTTATGGTGGGAAATACGATTTGAAACAACAGTTTTCCCACCTCGGGTTAAAAAAAAACGGTATAGATTAATAGCCGACCAAGAAGTAGAAGCGGATATTTTAAATTATCAATCCTTTAACTTGGAAAAGACACTCGAGTCCACATTGGAGGGATCAATATGCAACAGGAAAAGCCTCTTTTATATCAGAAAAGATGCATTAATTTTCACAAGACTTAAGAGGTAAGAGTTAATTCTTCTTACGACAGAAATCAGTTAACAAATATTCTAGGACATTTGTTGAGTGATCAAATATGAAAATGCAACAGTTTCCATGAAAAAGACAGCTTTTCTTACGACAGACACTCATTCAAAATAATTTTTGATAGTATATACTCACATAAGTTCCATCTCGGATTCCCTCCACCAGAGGTAGGTGTTGAAAATGAGGAAATCTGCATCACGCCAATGCTTGGCATGATTTTCAATGGCTCGAACTCGAACAACCCGATGATGAGTCGACTGGTTCTTAGGATCATCGCAGTTTGACTCCACTAGATATGCTGCGCAGTAAAACTCAATCGTCGCATTATGTTCCTTCAAATTCATCAAGCATCGTGATTGCCAAAAGTTTAATGTGTCGACGTTGAGGTACCAAATTAAACATTATTTGGCAAGCCAAAAAAAAAAAATTCATTTATGATACATCGCTTGTGTAAAATATTCATGTACAATGAAATAAATTCACTTGTGAAATTCAAAACATGCATTTTTATCATCATCAGAACTTTGCTTGTGTAGAGATTCTTTTATACCATTGGTGTCTAAAATAAAATTATAAATTCATTAGCTAAATTAGTACGTCCACGTTACATTTACCCTAAACTAACTTTTGAATGAGAGTATGAAAGGGAGAACACTTACATGAGCCCTGAAGATGCGTAAGGAGGCGCCATGGGGACCCGGCATGGATTTGAGGGTGGGAGGGATCGCGGTCTCGACCATGCAAACCATGGAGTGCCATTAGCCTCTGTTCAAAGAGTCGCCGACGTACACCAACCTCTTGTTCCTCAGCTTCTCTGACAACGCTGTCGCATTGAATCTAACCCCGTTTTCTGTGACGGAAAGCAGAAAGTGGCAACGAGCACACTAGGATCCTAACGCATTCTTTAGATTTATAGAAGATGAAGAGAAGTGTGGAATGGAGTGTACACGCATCCTTATAAATACCTGGGAAGTTCACTGTTGAATTATGTCTCGAAAGTAAGCCTGCAAATGAAATCCGACCCGAGATGGAGTGTTATTTGTGAACATCCAGAGTATGTGCCACAAATATATATATATATCCTGTTTGGTGTTAAAGTCTTAATTGATATTTCCTATTTTGTCTTTATATCAAATTGGAATGGGCAAAATAGAGAAGGAAATATATTGACAGACTTATATTTTGAGTGCTCCAGTTTATGGATTAATATTGGAAAGGCCGAAGTGGGATTGGATTGGATAATATTTGTTCAACTGAAATTGGATTGTGTTGACCGAAGTTGGACTACTTTGGCTAATGGCTATATATGCATAATTAGGGATTTGTCCTCTAGTGTGTCTCGCCTTGCATTTATGTTTCAAGTGATGCGTGAGTGCTCTAAAAAGCAAGCGTTGTTACTGTGCAGAGGTGACTTCATCATGTGTTTTGCAGTGGCCGCAAGAGGAGTCTTTGTGATATGGCTAGTAATAGCACCTAGAGAGGGGTGAATAAGTGTTTAAATAATTTCTCGAGATATAAAAGCAATACTAGGCAAACAATAGAAAGGAAGCTCTCCTTTAGTTAACAAAACGAACTAAGAACAAAGTAAAGCAGAGAGTAGGGAAGAGAAAATTGAACACAAGGTTTATAGTGGTTCGGCTTATTTCAAGCCTATGTCCACTCTTCTGCACTGACAGCCCACCGGCTGGATTTCACTATGAACAAAAGAGATGCTACAGCAATGCTTTCTCTTGATTTACAGTGTAGATGATCTATCACACTTCCTCAAGGTATCTCAAAATATAGACTTTCTTTTGCGTACAAGATTTCGCTCGGCAAATGAATAGACTAAGAATCAAAGAGCTTCAGACTTTGGAATTCTTCTATTGTGCACCTCCTCGAACAATTGGAACGTCTTCCTTTTATACTCCTTTGTGCCATCATACTCGTTGGCACTTACCAAAGGAATTCTTCCAATCCTCCCGTTGGACATAATCAATTAGGAAGATTATTCGAGCTATTAAAGGAACATGTCGATAGCCCATCAATCCTGCTCGCCCATACAATTAGGATCTTGGTTTCCATAAGTAGAACATTCCAAGAATACTTCGCCAATCATCGGATCTTTAATCATTCTTGATTTGAACAAATGAATCTGTTATGTCATATCCAGCCAAGAGATCTTCTCTAGTCGATAAGGCCAAATCCTTAATAAAGTAGTTCTGGATAGCCTTTCTTCAACGGATTAGAAACTGTCAATGAAATAGACTTTGAGTCTTGAGTCTGGTAGTCCGGAGGTCTTTAGACTTTAATAGAAGAGTCTGCAAAACTTCAGACTAGGGCGATAGAAACGTTTTGTCGGCTTCAAAATATTCCGAAGGATTTCTCCAACAATCTCCCCTTTTTGATGGTGACAAAACTTTCCCGCAGATTTGAATAAATTTGACCGCAAAATATTATTCAAGCAAATATGGATATCTTATAAAGATTAATGGCTTAATGATAACACTAGAATCTACAACCACAAAAAATAGGTTAGTCTTGAATAAGGGTAAAGCCATTCATAAAATATCAATAATACTTAATATAAGTAGCAGTCAAATCCAATCCAAATCCACGTTTAGTCAATCCTCATCCAGACACAGACATATAAGTCACACATCAAAACAAACTAAAAATTCAACAAGTTTAAGTTCAAAGATTTCAAATCTCGCATCTCTCGCCCTTTTTGTCATCATAAAAAAGGTTGAGATGGGAATAGAATGGAGTCAAGTTTGCTTGGGAATGCGACCAAGCTGGAAATCTCCCATGGACTGGATGATGCCTTCCAGCTTTTTCAATTATTCCTTCAGTTGATCCACCTCTTCACCTTTAGCATTGGCTTGAATTTGAAGAGCAAGAGCTTGGATCTGATCAGATAATGAAACGGAAGAAGCTTGTCTTGCATTTTTCAAGTTCTGAACTTCGCTTTCCAAAGCATATATCTGACCCCGCAATTCCAAGAGAACATCAATGATTCTGCGAAAATTTGTTGAGTTATCAGTTTGCGTATTGGCTTCGGCACGATCTGATGGAGTAAAAGCAGACAATGGTATATCAGCATAATCACGCAGATTTGGCGATGAAGCACCATGTCCCTCCTCAGGAAATTGAGAGGCATGAATGTCCTCTCGGATCTCGCTGGAGAGAGGCCGACTCCTTCATTGTTAATAGGATATGAGGACATTCCCTGTTCTCATCACCTCCCCCGTTTCCATGGCTTCGGTGGAGAAGAGAGTTCCTCATGCTCTTCTTTCGTTGATTTTCTCTGTCTTCTTCTTCTTCAAACCTTTCCTTCTTTGCTTCTCTTTCTTTAGCTTCTCTCTCGTCTTCTTCCTTTTCCTCTGCTTCTTGCTCCTCTGTTTCTGCTTCTTCTTCTTCTTTCTTCTGTTCTTCTCTCTCCTCTGCCTCTTTCTCCTGTCGTTCATTTGATTCTAGAACAGAACGACTCAGCTTCTTCAATGCTATAGCAGAAATTGTGAGGTCATCCTCATCATCTTCATCAGTAATGAGAGCTTTTCTCTTTTTGGATGGAGCAAGCATGGGCTCCTTCCCTTTTCTTTTCGCTGCAGAAGAGACTTGATGAGATTTGACAGGGGTTTTCTCTTTAAATTTCTCCAACTCCTTGTCGAGTTCTTTCAGATGCATTTTGGACACCATTTTTAGTCCTACCACCATTTTGTCACATTGTCGAACGTAGAGAATTTGTGGAGGCTGAATATTCAAATGTCTGAATATCTTTGACACAAGACTTGGATAAGGAAATTGGCCCTTGTCCTTCACCACCGCTCTATACATGTGAAACAGAATAGTGTGAGGAAGAGAAAACTTTTTCCCAACATTGATGGCATACATTAGCTTTGCCTCTGAATTAGAAACATCAGTCTTGGAAGTTGATTCGATCTGAGGCAATTAATCACAATTTTGTGAAGCAGAATATTGCACGCATGCATCCTTGAGTAAGAAATCCTTCCCTCTGTCATTCTGTCTTTAACAAGTTCCAATGTAGCACGAGCTATAGAGACACTAATGGGTTGATATCTCCCTCTCTCAACCCCAATCACATCTGCCAACATATCCACATCCACTACAAAGTCCTGATCTCGAACACTGAAAGAGATTCTATTTGCATCCAAGAAACTAAGATTTGAATAGAAATATGCAGTTAATTGAGCAAAGGCTTCTGTGGTTGTTAGAACAAAACTGTTCTAGTTGAAGAAAACTGAATTTTTCCCTCAAATTTACATTCACAGCATCAAAGAAATCAAAATCCACACTCCTAGGGTTTATCACCCCACGCTTCAACAATTTGGAGTATAGATCATTTTGTTCCTTCGATCTAAACAACTCTGTTCTTTTTCCTCGAATTTTCGCCGCAACACCCATTCTCGGTTGAAATTCTCTGTACAATCTGTCATCATCATTTCCATCTATCGGATTAAATCCCCCAACACGCGGATCACTTGGGATATTTGCAAGGGTTTTTTCTGCCAACCCCTTAGGAGCAATTTCTAAACTCTCCATTTTTCGCAAAAAGATGTACTCATTCCCATATCCCTTGTCCTTAAGAAACTCATCGATGTAGTTCAATGGAGTACCAATGCTCTTTAAAACACGGTAAAGCTTATAAATAAAAAAGGGCTTTTGAACTCTTACAGGATTTGCATCTTCAATGATTTCTTCCTCTTGTTGATGACCAGCATCCTGTGGACTAGATGGTGGAGAATGACGTTGCTGAGAATGTTGTGGGCACTGCTGCTTACTTGGTGACTCCTCTTCCTCGGTGAGATCAAAGTGAGTAGGCCCCTCACTCATTCGCCGTGGTCCCCTACTTGCGATTCTCGAAGACTTTCTTGAAGACGACATCTTTCTCAGTCTTTGAAAGATTCCTTGCTTGACTTTCCCAAGAAAGATGACAACTTTTTCAAAGATTAAACAAGGGAGGAAGACAGGAATGGAGGATCGATGCTTTTTAGGGTTTTGGAGTTAAATGAAGAGGAACCGATGGTATATAGTTCAGTCGAAACGGGGAAATGCTAAACGTCGTAAAGGAAGGTTAAAAGATGCCTTTTAAAAAAATAACTGCCTTTTTCAAAAATAGATAACTGTCTTTAACTCTTTTTGAAAAGGAAAAAATTGCACTTTTCACGGAAATTGAAGATAGCATAAATCAATTATGAATGGATAAATGATCGTACCTTTACGAGATTTAATATATGAGAAAATAAAATAACTTACAGCCAAGAATCATGATTGTCTGAGATTGAGAGTCTCTAGACTTTAACTTCTTCAAGTTTCAAAATGTTGAGTCTGGAATGGATGATTTCAAATTGACTTTTCTCCAAAAGCTTTGTAAATATATCCGCCAGTTGGTTCTTTGAGTCAACAAACTGAATTGAAACTTCTCCATTTTGAACATGATCTCTAATGAAATGATGTCGAATTTCTATATGCTTTGCTCTTGAGTGAAGAATCGGATTTTTGGTAAGATTGATTGCACTGGTGTTGTCACAGTTAATCTCCGTGCATGAATCTTCAATTCCAAAATCTCTTAGCTGTTGTTTTATCTACATAATTTGTGAACAACAACTTCCAAGAGCTACATACTCTGTTTCTGCTGTAGAAAGAGCTACTGTATTTTGCTTCCTTGAAAACCAAGATACTGTCCTGCTTCCAAGTAACTGACCGGTACCCGAGGTGCTCTTCCTATCAACTCTGCAACCGGCTAGATTTGCGTCTGAGTATCCAAGGAGAGTGAAGTCTCCCTTTTTAGGATACCAAAGGTCGATGCTTGAAGTTGAAGCAATGCATTTGATAATACGCTTTGCGATACTTAGATGTGATTCTTTAGGGTCTGCTTGAAATCTGGCACAAATGCAAACACTAAACAAAATGTCAGGTCTAGAAGTAGTAAGATAAAGAAGTGAACTGATTGTTGGAGAAATCTTTCAGGGAATATTTTGAAGCGACAAAACGTTTCTATCAGTCTAGTGCGGATAAATACAGACCTCTTCGTTTAGAGTCCGAAGACTTTCGGATCACCGGACTCAAAGCACTCAAGACTCAAGACTCAAAACTATTCTCATTGACGAGTTTTTCTAATCCGGTGGACGAAGGCAATCCGAGCCAAAGTATTTGGTTGAGGATTTAGTCCTATCCTCCGGAGAAGATCTCTTGGCCGGATAAAATAACGGATTCTTTTATTCGTAATCAAGATCGTTTGAAGATCCGATGGTCGACGGAATATTCTTGGAAGGTTCTATTCTTGGAAACCAAGATCCCGATTGTATGGGCGAACAGGATTGATGGGCTATCGTCAGTTCCTTTAATAGCTCGAATGATCTTCTTGGCGATTCCGTCCAACGGGTAGATTGGAGGAATTCCTTTGGTAAGTGCTAACGGGTATGATGGCATAAAGGAGTATAAAAGGAAGACGTTCTAGTTGCTTTAGTGCATGATCGATAGAGAAATTCCAGTACGAAGCACCTTGATTATTAGTCGATACATTTTGAGCGAAATTGTATACACAGAGAGTGTCTATACTTAGTGATACCTTGAGTGAGTGTGGTAGATCATCTACACCAAGAAATCAAGGAAGAACATCGCTGTAACATCTCTTTGTTCATAGTGGAATCCAACCAATAGGCTGTCAATGCAGAAGAGTGGACGTAGGCTTGAAATAAGCCGAACCACTATAAACTGCGTGTTCAATTTTCTCTTCTCTCAGTCTTACTTTGATTATTGTTTGTCTCAAATCTATCAACTGTCTAGTATTGTGCAATTATCGAGAAAAATCCTTTATATACCTATTCACCCCCTTCTAGGTACTTATACTAGCTATATCAATTGGTATCAGAGTGCTTGTACTCACTTTATTTGAAGTGTTTTACTTTAGAGAAAAAGATCCATGGCTAGTATGCTAGCACCAGGGCTAGTGGAAGGGCAAAGCAATACCAGACCACCCTACTTTGATGGAAAGGATTACAACATCTGGAAGAACAAGATGAAAGCTTCCTACAATCAAAGGATCATCTGGAATGGGACATTGTAGAAAAAGGAATTACTCCTAAAGCTGCATCAGTCTCTGAAAGAGGGAAAGAAACTGTTGAGACCAGCGGAATGACTCAGGAAGAGATAATCAAGAGATAAGCACTCGATGCAAAAGCAATTTACTCTTTATATTGTGCTTTGTCACCAACTGAATATAACAGAATATCTTCTTGTGTTACAGCAAAGAAGTTTGGGACAGATTACATATCACCTATGAAGGAACAGATCGAGTGAAGGAAACCAGAATTAACATTCTCCTCGGTCAATATGAAGCCTTCAAAATGAAATCAGGAAAATCTATAACTGACATGTTTAACCATTTTACAGATATTGTCAATGGTCTTGAGAATCAAGGACAAACAATTTCTGATCCCATGAAGGTAAACAAGCTCTTTGCGTGGACTCTCCAAGGATTGGAATCACATAAAGACTTCAATAAGAGAGACGCAAAGAATTATGCCACTATCGTCGACGAGCTGATTGGAACTCTTGATCTTATGAAGTGGAACGAATTAATGAAGACGAAGATCCAAAAGGTAAGAAATCCATTGCATTAAAATCAAATGATGATTCGATGATACTGATTCTGAAGATGATATGGACGATGAGGAGCTTGCTCTCATGATAAGAAGATTGTAAAACCGAATAGAAAAGGAAGAAGGTTCAACTCAAAGAAACAAAGTTTTCAAAGACAGCAGACCAAGTCGGTGATGATGAGAACCAAACAAAGATGTAGTTTGCTTTGAATGTAAGAAAAAGGGACACATCGGACCCAACTGTCCTCTTACGAAGAAGAAGAAAGGAAAAGCTGAAAAGTTTCGAAAAGCTCTCAAAGCCGAAACCGGGAGTGATACGAGTGTGAAGAAAGTAAAAATGAATATGCCAACCTATGTCGATGGCACAATCGGACTCGGACTCGGAGTCTCCCGGATCGACTCGAGATAGTGAATTTGAGGCAAATAATTTTAAAATTCTTGTCAAAGTTTCTAAATACATTGATGAACTGTGTTTTAGTCTTAAGACTTCTCTCAAAAGAATTTCCGAACTTAAAAAGGAAAACTCAGCTCTAAAACAAAAGGAAAACGTTTTAGAAGAAAGAGTTAAAAGTTTAGACTTGAATGTTTCCACTCTTAAAGAAAATGAAGATAATATTTTAAAAGAAAATGCCCTTTAAAAAACTAACTTATCAAATATTTCAAAGAAATTTTCAATAGGGTCCGAAAAACTTGAAAAAATTCTTTCGGCTCAAAGACCTTACTTCAATAAGTCCGGTCTAGGTATGACAGCGAAACAATTCCCTTGATTGATTTTCCTAAAGTAAAAGAAAGAATTAAGGAAAGACCCTCGAGAGAGGCTTACAAAAATCATTTCAAGAAAGTTTTTGTAAAGTCTGTAGGTCGAAATGCCCTAAGGTGTTCAAAGTGCAACAGTCCGGATCACTTTGAAAAAGAGTGTCCTATGGTTTGGAAACCTGTTAAGAAAGTATGGGCTAATACTTTTGTTTATCTTACTAACACCAAAGGACCCAAGAAAATTTGGGTACCAAAGAAAGCTTGAGACTCTTCTTTAAATGCGGAGTCTCCGTCAAGAAAAAGGTAAAGTGGTATCTTGACGGTGGATGCTCAAGACACATGACATGAGACTCAAATTGCTTCATAAAACTCGTTCAAGTAAAAGGTGGAAAAGTTTCATTTGGAGGAACAGCAAAGGAAGTATTGTGGGATTTGGGCTGTGAGAATTGGAAATCTCACAATAAGTAATGTTTCCTAGTGGAAGGACTCAATTACAATCTTTTTAGCATTAGCCAATTGTGTGATACTTGGTTTCAAGATCTTCTTTCAAGAAGGAACATGTTACGGAACCGGTAAAAAGACTCTACTCGATCTTTCATGGGTCGAAGACATGGAAATATTTATCTTCGGATGTGAAACCAAATGAATCGCAATGCCTAATCTCAATTCAAGACGAAGCAAGCTTATGTCATAGAAAGCTTGGTCATGTCAACATGAAGCAATTAGCCAAAATCTCATCAAAGCAGCTTGTTCGAGGTCTACCCAAATTACCATACCAAAAGACTAATCCATGCACTCCATGTATTCTGGGAAAGCAGGTAAGAAATTCATTTAAGCCAATAAATCATGTCTCTACTAATCATGTACTACAGTTGCTGCATATGGATCTCTTCGGACCAACCAGAACCCAGAGTATTGGAGGTAAGAAATATTGCCTAGTAATTGTGGATGATTACTCCCGCTTTACTTGGGTATATTTCCTTGCAAGTAAGTCCGAAACCTTCTCGTATTTTGAAAAATTTGCTAAAAGGTTCAAAATGAAAAATGATGTGTTATCTCAAGTATAAGAACAGATCATGGAGGTGAATTTGAAAATCAAGATTTTACAAAATTTTGTGATGAATCTGGCTTTAAGCATGTGTTCTCCTCTCCATATACTCCTCAACAAAATTGAGTTGTGGAAAGAAAGAATAGATCTCTTCAAGAAATGGCTAGAACTCTTTTAATTGAAAGTAAGATTTCTTCACGATTTTGGGCTGAAGCTGTTTCAACAGCGTGCTATATCATCAATAGAGTCTTCTTAAGACCTATTCTAGAGAAAACCCCTTATGAGTTATTCAAAGATAAGAAGCCTATTGTTTCATACTTTCATGTGTTCGGTTGCAAATGCTTTATATTGAAAAATGCAAAAGATCGAGTTGGTAAGTTTGAAGAAAGATCAGATGAAGGCATTTTCCTTGGATATTCTACATCAAGCAAAGCTTACAGAGTCTATAACAAGAAGAGTCGATGCCGTGGAGGAGTCAATGAATGTCAAATTTCAAGACTCTACGCAAGATGAATCCGGTCGAGACTCACTATGAAGAGTCTGAATCTGCTCCAGACCCTCCAAAGCTTACAACTCAAGAAGCATCTCAGACTCTGGAAGACCAGCATCAAGATGTTAGTGAAGATTCAAATAAAGAAAGAGATCATCAACTAGACAAATCAACCAGTAACTGGAAGCATAAGTCCAGTCATCCCAAAGATCTCATTATCGGCGAAATTAATGAAGGAATTCACACCAGATTCAAAAGGCGTGAAGAGTCTAGTGCTGTGGCTCTCATTTCTGAAATTGAACCAAAGAGCATAGAAGATGTCACGCCCCGATCCTCGGACGCGCACACATCCTTCTACTTGGTCGATTTTATAATGCGATATCCCAGGACTATGTATCGCCGACCCTTTCTTTTATTTAAGCACATGCGGAAGCAGTTATAAATCCCTAGACAATAAAACAATGGGATAGGAAAGCAGGCCATATTTTTCATATTGAAATTCACAACCACACTTTCATTAATAGCACAACTCATAGTATATTTACAATACTATTCACAACATACTTGTCTCACACCTATCTATACTAAGACAGGGTTCACAAAAGGGATGGGATCTCAATCCACATCCGGGTTATATTCAAGATCCCTCTCGGATCTTCTTCTTCTTCAAAAGTCTTTCTCCCCTTCGGAGTTCCTCTTCCTTAGCTTCTCCTCGGGGTCCCGAAATGGTTATTCAATAACCAATGAGACCACGTCTCGGCGAGTCCTACCCCCTAAGACTCGATTAATAAACTAATACGCCATACGGTTGCCTAAGCACAACACGAGTCGAGGACTTACCTTAGCCTCGGTTCCAACCTGCAATTCAAGGTTAAACATAGATATTCAAACAATTCACGACATCGATCAAGCCTTTGGTCAATCGACTAAGTCGATTACATGTCGACAGACCCTTTCTAGGTTATTCCCACTCATACCACGATTTCCCAGTGGTGTACTCATTCACCAAATCACATGTGTTTCTCGGGCGTCGTTTTCGCCAATGACATACCGATCACCGACACTGTGCGTTCTTTAAGACGCCGTTTTCACCAGTGATAACCTTGATCACCGAACCACGTGTCCTTTCAAGGGCGCCGTTTTCGCCAAGGTGACATCGGCTATAGACAACATCGTGAGTTCTTTAAGGCGCCGTTTTCACCAGTGATATTCCCATAACCACCGAACCACGTTTGTCTATAAGTCATTTACGTGCGTTCTTTAAAAAGGCGCCGTTTTCGCCAAAGTGATACTTCCAATCACCGAACCACGTATATCCAATAACATCGTACCCTGATTGGTCTCAGCCAATAACATTCTTAGTTAGCTCTCACCATTCTCCCTACTATATAGCCCATCAACGTACTGGCGCTATATACCCACATTCGGCCAACAACCAATCAAATATTCAATAACAAACAATTTAGGGCAATTCCTAAAATTCCACAATAAATTCAATTCCACACAACGTAGAGCTCAAATAAATAAACGGTCTACACCACGACAATCGGCACGAAATTCCGGTCACCGGCCATCCGGTTGAATTTCCGGAAAAATAATTAATTAAATAAATAAATTTCGAAAATAAATAAATAAACATAAAAATCCAATTTAGGCCTATATTGCCTTATTGGAGCCCGAAAGCAGTCGGGAAAAATCCCGAGATACATTCAATAAATAACCAAACATTTCTACTTGCTAATAGCTAGGTCTAACCACCTAACATGCATCCTCAAGTCACTAATTTAATTGTTCTAACCTAATCTAACCACCTAAGTGCATGTAATTAAATCTAACCAACCCTAAGGCATAATTAGCAAACTAATAAAGCATTAGTGAGTAAAACTCACTTGATTAAAAACGGGGATCGAATCACCGCAACGGCGACGCGACGGCGGCCGAAATCGAACTTTCGACAACACCGGCGGGCTTGGGACCGGGCCTCGACCTTGGCTCAACAAATCTCAGCCCAAATGAGATTTGTTCTTGCGCTAGACTGGGCTTCCTTTAGACTGGGCTGAACTTGCTGGGCCTCGTTGAAACCAAACTGAACTGGGCTTCAATTGCTTTGCTGGAAGATTGGGCCTTAAACTTTCAGTTGATGGCTGCTGGAGATTTGGGCCAAGCAATTTACAAAATGGAAGCTGGGCTGATCAGTGGACTGTACCAAAAGGCCCGAATTGTTGATGAAGATGGGCCCACAACGCTGGACTTCAGTGGGCTTCGCACGGTCGGATGAAGGCCGTTCAATTTCACGCTCGCAGCTTCGTGGAGTTGATGGCGAAGACACGCGAACGTGGGTCAACGAAGGCTTCACCCGGTGGAAATTCGACTAAGATGGGGGCGTGCCGGTGTGGACGATGGAGGAAAAGCAGCGTCGAAGAAGCTGTGCCGTTGATCTTCAAGCGTTGCTGCTCTTCAAGCTTCGCTGGCGGACGTGTGGCTTCTTCGGTGGTGTTGCTCGGTCAACAAGTGCTTCGCTCGGTGGAGAATTTGACCGAGATGACGTGTGGACGGCAGAGGCGTGGGGACTTCGGTGAATTTCGCAGATGAATACTTGGTTGAATCGGTGGTCTTCCGTGGGCGTTGGAGTTGACTGGCGTGCTGGCGTGGAGTTGAGGGCACGCCACAGGGGAAGACTAAAGATGGGAGCTGCTCATGGACGCTGTCTTCGTGGACTCCACGATATGCTCGGGCTGAAGACGTTGGACTCGGGCTTCGGCGGTTTCGCTTGTTGACCGAAGCAGAAGGAGGAGCGGGCAGGTGGCAACGTGAAGGAACTCGGTGGAGTCGTGGGCTTCAAGCGGTCAACCAACGGCTTCGTTCTTGCAGTTGTTGACCGAGAGATGCTGGTTGATGGGCAAGTGGCGAGGAGCAGCTTAAATTGAAGATCTCGTGGCTGGCGTGAGTGGAGTGTGTGGGCTTCGGTTGAGGAAGAGAAGTAACCGAGATGGAGAGAGGTGAGTGATGGGGATTGCTTCGCACGGCAGAGAGATTAAAACCAAAGCAGGAATAATGAGCGGATGGGAGGGTTGCCGAGCGTGAGAAGATGGAGGCCAGCCGTTTGTGCGTGTTCCACTAGCCAAAGAAAAGATCAACACAACATCTCTTCTCTTAAATGCTTGTCCCCCCAGTAGCTCTAAAAAATATCCTAGTGTTCCCTTTTTACTTTCTAGCACTAATATCCACTTAATTATCCAAATTGAAGCCTCCATTTCTGCCCCTTTTTCAATTTCGAATTTCACTCAAATAAACTAAAATTTCTTGCTCAATTTCCCAAATTGAGGTCCAATCTCAATGTAGAAAAATCCCAAGTGATTTTCTATAAATCCCGACATAAAGGCTCAACCCGAAAGCCTCCAATTTTCCATCAATTTAGCCTAATCGAATTTCCGCCAAATTTCCGCGACGTCCGAAAGCAGTTTCCGTAAAAATTCCTGAATCTCCGAAAAATCTTCGAGACAGAGTTGATGTTCCTAAAACAGCTGGTGACATCACCGAACTTTCGATTTCTGAAATCGGACTTGAATTGGCGGTTAATTTTCATCCGACGCGTTTTTAGCGTGACCTAGACTATCGGGTAGTTTTCAGAACTTTTTAAGGCAAATGACCCGTGGTCGATTTTCTTCGAGCCACTATGAACCCACTCGACTCAATGGCTACTCTTGATCGTCGTGAAAATCTCGAGGATTCAAATACGGACATAGGGTACCAAAACGATAAGAAATCGGTCTAGTGCCGGTCAACGAGAATTTTCTAATTTAGTGGTGCCACCCACGATTAGCCACACCTCTCGCCGAACCGACCTATCTCGATCTCTAATCGATTTTATACTTTGCGCCGCAATGGCCTCTAAAGATAGACATGGTCAAGCCGATTCCGATCGAAGTTCTCAAGTCTATTGCCTTAAAATTCCTTAATAATTTCCCAGCTAGTCTAGTTATCTCGAGAGTGATCGGCTTTGAGAATAACCCTATAGACGCGTCAATGAAATGCCCGATTAATTCAGTAGAAGACAGGGTTGAAAATTTGGGATGTCACAGAAGAAGCTTTATCTGATGAAAGCTGGATTGAAGCTATGCAAGAAGAGCTCAGATAGTTCAACATTAATGATGTCTGGGAATTGACATCTAAACCAAAAGGAAAAACTATTATTGGAGCTAAATGGGTGTTCAGGAACAAGATGAATGAGAAAGGAAGAGTCGTACGAAACAAAGCAAGACTCGTGGCCAAGGGATATACGCAAGAAGAAGGAATAGACTATGATGAGACTTACGCACCAGTAGCAAGCACCTCGAGCTTGGTACGACAGACTAAGTAAGTTCTTAATACAGAATGGTTTTGTCAAAGGTAAAGTAGATACTACTTTATTTATCAAAAAGGAAAACAAAATTTTTTTGCTTGTTCAAATATATGTGGATGATATTATTTTTGGATCCTCTAATGAAAGTCTCAGGCAAGAAATTTTCTAAGTCTATGCAGGATGAGTTTGAAATGAGTATGATGGGAGAGTTAACATTCTTTCTTGGTCTTCAAGTAAAACAATTGAAGGAATGAACTTTTATTTATCAAGAAAAATATGCTAATGATCTTGTCAAAAGGTTTGGACTGGAAAAGTGCAAAAAGACCGACATACCGATGTCAAGTTCTTTGAAGATAGACAAAGATGAAGAAGGGAAGAAAGTCGATCAAAAGCTATACAGGAGTATCATTGGTTCACTTCTTTATCTTACTGCTTCTAGACCTGACATTTTGTTAAGTGTTTGCATTTGTGCTAGGTTTCAATCAGATCCTAGAGAATCCCATCTCAGTGCTGCGAAACGTATTATTAAATATGTTGCTTCATCTTCAAGCATCGGTCTTTGGTATCCTAAGAAGGAGACTTTAATCTTCCGGGATATTCGAGACGCAGATCTGGCCGGTTGCGAGTTGATAGAAAAGCACTTTGGGAACTTGCCGCTGCTTGGAAGGGGATGTGTCTTGGTTCTCAAGGAAACAAAGCACCGTGGCTCTCTCAACAATGTAGCAGTATGTAGCTCTTGGAAGTTGCTGTTCGCAAATTCTATGGATAAAACAACAGCTACAAGACTTTGGAATTGAAGACTCATGCACGAGATTAGATGTGACAACACCAAACGCAATCAATCTCACTAAAAATCCAATCCTTCACTCAAGAGCAAAGCATATAGAGATTCGACATCATTTCATTAGAGATCATGTTCAAAATGGAGAAATCTCGATTCAATTTGTTGATTCAAAAATCAACTAGCGGATATATTCACAAAGCCTTTGGAGAAAAATCAATTCGATTTTATCCGTTCCAGACTCAACATTTTGAAGCTTGAGGAAGTTAAAGTCTAGAGACTCTCCAACCCTCAGACTCAGACATTCATGGCTATAGACTGTAAGTTGTTATTATATTCAATCTCGAAAAGGTACGATCATTAGTGAAAAACTGAATCTTGTCTTTTCAAAAAGATTAACTCCTATTTGGCAGTTATCGATTTTAAAAAGAGGCGTCTGTTCATTTTCCTTTGTGCCGATTGATTTTTCCTTTTAAAGCGAGTTATATATATACGGTTTTCCTCGCTTAAACTTCAAAACCCTAAAAAGGGATTCTCCTCCCAATCCTGTCTCTACTTCGTGTTCATCTTCGAGAAAGTTGTCATCTTTTCTTGGGAAAGCGAGTAAAGGAATCTTTCAACGACAAGGAAGGATGTCTTCTTCGAGAAAGTCTTCAAGAATTGCGAACAGGGGACCACAGAGAATGAGGGAGGGGCCTACCCATTTCGATCTCACCGAAGAGGAAGATTTACCGAGTCAGAACGAGCCCTATTCACTCTCCACCACGTCACTCTTCATCATCTACCCCACAAGGTGCGGGTCAACAACCGGAGGAAGAAATAATCGAGACTTGCACCGTAAGAGTCCAAAACCCTCTTTTATTTACAAGCTCTATCGTGCGTTGAAGAGCATTGGGACTCCGCTGAACTATATAGATGATTTCCTTAAAGATAAGAATTATGGGAATGAGTATATATTTTTGCGATTTAATGGAGGATTTGGGAATTGCTCCCAAAGGAAAGGTGAGGAAGCACTTGCGAACATTCCAAGTGACCCTCGTGTATCGGGACCGAATCCGGCGACGGGGAACGCTGATGATAAAATGTTCAAGTGAATTTCAACCTAGAATGGGTGTTGCTGCGAAGGTGAAGGGAAAAAGGATGGATTTGTTTAAATCGAAGGAACAGAGAATCTGTTCTTCGATTGTTGAAACGAGGGTGATAAACCCTAGGAGTGTTGATTTCGATTTCTTGGATGCCATTAATGTGAACTTAAGGGAGAAGTTCAATCTGCTTCAACTTGAGCAATTTTGCTCCGATACCACTGTACGGTTATGCGCAATTAACAGCATACTTCTATTCGAATCTTAGCTTTTTAGATGCGAATAGAATATCCTTCAGTGTTCGAGACCAAGTCTATGAGGTAGATGTGGACATGTTGGCAAACATAATTGGAGTTGAAAGAGGACGATATAAACCAATCAAGGTTTCAATCGCTCGTACAACACTGGAACTTGTCAAAGACAGGAGTACAGAAGGAAGAGTTACCTACTCAAGAATGCATGCCATCAACATCTTGCTTCACAAAATTGTGATCAACTGTATCAGGCCAAAGTCTACATCCAAGGCGACGTATCTAACTCCGAGGCGAAATTGATGTACGCGATCAATTCGGGGAAGAAGTTCTCTCTCCCTCACACCATTCTCTTTCACATGTACAGAGCAATGTTGAAGGACAAAGGCCAATTGCCTTATCCAGGTCTTGTGACCAAGATCTTCAGACACTTGAACATTGAACCTCCACATACTCTTTGTGTTCAACTATGCGACAAAATGGTGGTGGGTTTGAAAATGTTGACAAAAATGCGTCTGAAAGAGCTTAATAAGGCAATGGAAAAGTTCAAAGTGAAGACTCCAGTATCTTCTGCATCAAAGAGAAAAGGGAAGGAGCCATGGGCGCTCCATCCAAAAAAGAAAAGAACTCTTATCTTGGAGGATGAAGATGAAGAGGAAGATCTCACTATCTCTGCATTGAAAAGGACCGGACGTTACGTACCGAATCAACGTAACGACGGAAGAAAGGAAAAGAAGCGAGAGGAAAAGAACGAGAGAGAAGAAGAGGGACAAGCAAAGAACAAAGAAGCGAGAGGAGCAACAAGATAAAGAGAAAGAAGCTGAAGAAGGAGAAGCAGTAAAAGAAAAGTCTGCAGATGAAGCCGCAGAGAAAGGGAATCAAGACGCTGAAGAGCATGACCATCACTCTTCCCCAATTGAGGTCCTAGAGACAAGGGGGAGATGGCGAGCAAGGAAGAACTACACCACATGCTGTCAACAAAGTGAAGGTGTGAGTCGCTCACCAGCAAATCCGAGGAAGATTTTCAGGCTTCTCAAATGCCCGAGGAAGGACATGATACGTCAACACCAAATCGCCGATTACACCGAAGTTCCATCGTCCCGCCTTCACTCCATCCGAAAGAGCAAATGCGAGCACACGATGGACAATACCGCAGATTTTCGTCGTATCCTTGATGTTCTTCTGGAAATGCGGGGTCAAATCTATGCTCGGAATGTGAACTTCAAGTCATGAAGAATGCTGGACAAGCATCTTCATTACCACTGGAGATCAAATGAAAGACCTCGCTCTTCAAATTCAAGCCAATGCCAAAGGAGAAGAGGTGGCTCATCTACGGGAAGACTTGAAGAGGTGGAAGGCATCGTCCGTCGATGGGAGATTTCAGTTGTGCGCGTTCCCAAGGCGACTTGACTCTTTTCTCACCTTTTTAATGATGACAAAAAGGGGAGAACTGCAATTTGAACTCTTTAAACTTTGACTTTAAATTTCTTTTGTGTGTTTAAAAATTTGTTTTTGAGTATGACTTGAGTGTGAACTTGAATTTGACTGACTTGGCTGTGGATTTTGATGTTTGATTGTTTGCATTTATATCAAGTGTTGTTGAATGGTCTTACTCATGAAAGACTAACCAATTTTCGTGGATGCGAGTCTGGTTGATTTATTAATCTTTATGAGATAGCCATTTTGCTTGAGTAATGTTTTGTAGGTCAAAGTTGTTCAAATCTACAGGAAAGTTTTGTTACCATAAAAAAGGGGGAGATTGTTGGAGAAATCTTTTCAGAATATTTTGAAGTCGACAAAACGTTTCTATCGGTCTAGTCTGGATAAATACGGACCTTTGTTTTAGAGTCCGAAGACTTTCAGATCACGAGACTCAGCACTCAAGACTCAAGACTCAAAACTATTCTCATTGACAGTTTTTCTAATCCGGTGACAAAGGCAATCCGAGCCAAAGTATTTGGTTGAGGATTTAGTCCTATCCTCCGGAGAAGATCTCTTGGCTGGATAAAAATAACGGATTCTTTTATTCGTAATCAAGATCGTTTGAAGATCCGATGGTCGACGGAATATTCTTGGAAGGTTCTATTCTTGGAAACCAAGATCCCGATTGTATGGGCGAACAGGATTGATGGGCTATCGTCGGGTTCCTTTAATAGCTCGAATGATCTTCTTGACTCGATTCCGTCCAACGGGTAGATTGGAGGAATTCCTTTGGTAAGTGCCAACGGGTATGATGGCATAAAGGAGTATAAAAGGAAGACGTTCTAGTTGCTTTAGTGCATGATCGATAGAGAAATTCCAGAGTTTGAAGTACCTTGATTATTAGTGGATACATTTTGAGCGAAATTGTATACACAAAGAGTGTCTATACTTAGTGATACCTTGAGCGAGTGTGGTAGATCATCTACACCAAGAAATCAAGGAAGAACATCTACACCAAGAAATCAAGGAAGAACATCGCTGTAACATCTCTTTGTTCATAGTGGAATCCAGCCAATATGCTGTCAGTGCAGAAGAGTGGACGTAGGCTTGAAATGAGCCGAACCACTATAAACCGCGTGTTCAATTTTCTCTTCTCTCAGTCTTACTTTGATTATTGTTTGTCTCAAATCTATCAACTGTCTAGTATTGTGCAATTATCGAGAAAAATCCTTTATATACTTATTCACCCCCCTCTAGGTACTTATACTAGCTATATCACCGATGATACTCCTGTATAGCTTCTGGTCAATTTTCTTTCCTCCTTCATCTTTGTCTATCTTCAAAGAACTTGATATTGGTATTTCAGTCTTTTTGTAATTTTCCAGTCCAAACTTTTTGACAAGATCTTTAGCATATTTTTTTTGATGAATAAAAGTCCATTCCTTCAATTGTTTCACTTGAAGTCCAAGAAAGAAGGTTAGTTTACCCATCATGCTCATTTCAAATTCATCTTGTATAGACTTAGAAAATTTCTTGCACAAACTTTCATTAGATGATCCAAAAATGATATCATCAACATATATTTGAACAAGTAGAAAACTTTTGCTTTCTCTTTTGATAAACATAGTAGTGTCTATTTTACCTTTTTCAAAGCCATTTTGAATTAAAAACTTACTCAGCCTTTCGTACCAAGCTCGAGGTGCTTGCTTCAATCCATACAAGGCTTTTTTCAGTTTGAATACTGAGTCTGGCTTCCTTGGGTCTTCAAACCCAGGTGGTTGTTCCACATAGACTTCCTCATGGATAAATCCATTTAGGAAATCACTTTTGACGTCCATTTGGAATAACTTTGAAATTCTTATAACAAGCAAAAGCAAGTAATAATCGAATTGCTTCTAACCTTGCTACCGGTACGTAAGTCTCGTCATAGTCTATCCCTTCTTCTTGCGTATATCCCTTGGCCACAAGTCTTGCTTTGTTTCTTACGACTTTACCTTTTTCGTTTATCTTGTTCCGAAAACCCATTTAGCTCCAATAATAGATTTACCTTTTGGTTTAGGAGTCAACTCCGGACATCATTAATACTTGAATTGTATCGAGTTCTTCTTGCATAGCTTCAATCCAACTTTCATCGAGATAAAGTTTCGTCTATGCTTTTGGTTCTATTTCGAAATAAGAGCCACAACACTAGACTTTCGCGCCTTTTGGATCTTGTGCGAATTCCTTCATTAATGTCACCAATAATGAGGTCTTTGGGCTGACTGGACTTATGCTTCAAGTTACTGGTTGATTTGTCAGGTTGATGATCATTTCCTTCATTTGAATCTTCAATAACCATTTGTTGCTGGTCTTTTAAAGTCTGAGTTGCTTCTTGAGATTTAGACTTTGTAGAGTCTAGGGCAGGTTTAGATTCTTCAAGATGAGTCTGAGCAGATTCATTTTGCATAGAATCCTGGAATTTGACATTCATTGATTCCTCCACAGATTGACTCTTCTTGTTATAGACTCTGTAGGCTTTGCTTGAGGTAGAATATCCAAGGAAGATGCCTTCGTCTGATTTTTCTTCAAACTTATCAACTCTATCATTTGCATTTTTCAATATAAAGCATTTGCATCCAAACACATGAAAATATGAAACAATAGGCTTCTTTCCTTTGAATAACTCATAGGGTTTTTTTTTTTTCAAGAATAGGCCTTAGAAAAACTCTATTGATAATGTAACATGCTTTGTTGAAAGCTGCTTCAGCCCAAAATCGTGAAGAGATGTTACTTTCAATTAAAAGAGTTCTAGCCATTTCTTGAAGCGATCTATTCTTTATTTCCACAACTCCAATTTGCTCTGGAGTATATGGAGAAGAGAACACATGCTGAAAACGAGATTCATCACAGAATTTTATAAAATCTTGATTTTCAAATTCACCTCCATGGTCTGTTCTTATACTCGAGATAACATACCATTTTCATTTTGAACCTTTTTAGCAAACTTTTCAAAGTAAGAGAAGGTTTCAGACTTACTTGTCAGGAAATATACCCAAGTAAATCGTGAGTAATCATCCACAATTACTAGGCAATATTTCTTACCTCCAATGCTCTGAGTTCTGGTTGGTCCAAAGAGATCCATATGCGAAGCTACGAGTACACGATTAGTGGAAACTTGATTTATTGGTTTAAAGGAATTTCTTACCTGCTTTCCCAATATGCATGGTGTACATAGATCAGACTTTTGGTATGATAATTTGGGTAGACCTCGAATAAGCTTCTTTGCTGAAATTTTGGCTATCTGCTTCATATTGATATGCCCAAGCTTTTTGTGCCATAAGCTCGCTTCATCTTGAATTGAAATTAGACATTGCGATTCATCTGGTTTCACATCCAAGAGGTAGATATTTCCATGTCTTCGGCCCATGAATGACTGAGTAGAGTCTTTACTGGTTCCTGAACATATTCCCTCTTAAAAATTGATTTTGAAACCAGTATCACACAACTGACTGACACTGAGCAGATTGTAGTTGAGTCCTTCCACTAGGGAAACATTGCTTATTGTGAGGTTTCCAATCTTTACAGTTCCAAATCCCACGATTCTTCCTTTGCTGTTTCCTCCAAATGAGACTTTTCCACCATTTACTTGAACGAGCTTTATGAAACAATTTGAATCTCTTGTCATATGTCTTGAGCATCCACTATCCATATACCATTTTACATTTTTCTTGATAGTGACCTGCATTTAAAAGGACTTAAGCTTTCTTTGGTACCCATATTTTCTTGGGTCCATTGGTGTTAGTATGATATGCGGTTTTTGCCCATACTTTCTTAACAGGTTTCCAAACCATAGGACACTCTTTTTCAAAATGATATGCACTATTGCACTTTGAACATCTGAGAGCATTTTGACCTACTGGTTTTACAAATACTTTTTGAAAATGATTTTTGTAAAATGTCTTTGGAGGTCTTTGCTTAATTCTTTCCTTTACTTTAGGAAAATCAATTAAAGGAATGGTTTCTGCTGTCATTCCTAAACCAGATTTATTGAAATAAGGTCTTTGTCTTGAAAGAATTTTTCAAGTTTCTCGATCCTATTGAAAATCTTTTGAAATATTTGATAAGTCATTTTTAAAAATGCATTTTCTTTCAAGAGATTATCTTCGCTTTCTTTAAGAGTAGAAACATTCATGTCTAAACATTTCAACTTTTCTTTCAAAACATTTTCCTATTGTTTTAGTGCAGAGTTTTCCTTTTTAAGTTCGGAAATCCTTTTAAGAGAAGTCTTAAGACTAAAACACAGCTCATCAATGTATTTTGAAACTTTAACAGGGATTTTAAGGTTATTTACCTCAAATTCACTGTCTGAATCTAAGTCTGTCTCAGAGTTTGAATCTAAATCTGATTGTGCCATCAGACATATATTGGCATAATCATCATCACTTTCTTCACACTCTGTATCACTTCAGGTTTCTACTTTAAGAGCCTTTCGATACTTTTCAGCTTTTCCTTTCTTCTTTTTCAGAAGAGGACAGTTGGGTCTGATGTGTCCATTTTTCTTACATTCAAAGCAGACTACATCTTTGTTTGATTCATCATCATCAACAGACTTGGTCTGTTGCTTTTGAAAATTATGTTTCTTTGGATTGAATCTTCTTCCTTTTCTGTTCAGCTTTCTGAATCTTCTTATCATGAGAGCAAGCTCCTCATCGTTCATATCGTCTTCAGAATCTGTGACATCAGAATCATCATTGGATTTTAATGCAATGGATTTCTTACCTTTAGGATCTTCATCTTCATTGATTCGTTCCACTTCATAAGACTGAAGAGTTTCAACCAACTCATCGACATATAGTGGCATGATTCTTTGTGTCTCTCTTATTGAGGTCTTTATGTGATTCCAATCCTTGGAGAGTTCACGCAGTAACTTGTTTACCTTCATGGGATCAGAAATTGGTTGACCTTGATTTTGAAGACCATTCATGATTTCTGTAAAACGACTAAACATGTCAGTTATAGATTCTCCTGATTTCATTTTGAAGGCTTCATATTGACCGAGGAGAATGTTGATTCTGGTCTCTTTCACTCGATCAGTTCCTTCATAGGTGATATGTAATCTATCCCAGACTTCTTTTGTTGTAACACAAGAAGATATTCTGTTATATTCAGTAGGTGACAAAGCACAATATAAAGAATAAATTGCTTTTGCATCAAAAGCTTGTCTCTTGATTATCTCTTCCTGAGTCATTTCACTTGACTCAACAGTTTCTTTTCCTCTCTTTGAGACAGATGCAGCTTTAGGAGTGATTCCTTTTTCTACAACGTCACATTCTAGAGGATCCTTTGATCATAGGAACACTTTCATCTTGTTGTTTTAGATGTTGTAATCCTTTTCATCAAAGTAAGGTGGTCTGGTATTGCTTTGCCCTTCCACCAGCCTTGGAGCTAGCATACTAGCCATGGATCTTTAACTCTGAAGTAAAACACTTCAAATAAAGTGAGTACACAAGCTCTGATACCAATTGATATGGCTAGTAATAGCACCTAGAGGGGGGTGAATAGGTGTTTAAATAATTTCTCGAGATATAAAAGCAATACTAGGTAAACAATAGAAAGGAAGCTCTCCTTTATTTAACAAAACGAACTAAGAACAAAGTAAAACAGAGAGTAGGGAAGAGAAAATTGAACACAAGGTTCATAGTGGTTTGGCTTATTTCAAGCTTACGTCCACTCTTCTGCACTGACAGCCCACCGGTTGGATTTCACTATGAACAAAAGAGATGTTACAACAATGCTTTCCCTTGATTCACAGTGTAGATGATCTATCACACTTCCTCAAGGTATCTCAAAATATAGACTCTCTTTTCCGTACAAGATTTCGCTCAGCAAATGAATAGACTAAGAATCAAAGAGCTTCAGACTTTGGAATTCTTCTATCGTGCACCTCCTCGAACAACTGGAACGTCTTCCTTTATACTCCTTTGTGCCATCATACCCGTTGGCACTTACCAAAGGAATTCTTCCAATCCTCCCGTTGGACAGAATCAATTAGGAAGATTATTCGAGCTATTAAAGGAACATGTCGATAGCCCATCAATCCCGCTCGCCCATACAATAGGATCTTGGTTTCCATAAGTAGAACTTTCAAGAATACTTCGCCAATCATTGGATCTTTAATCATTCTTGATTTGAACAAATGAATCCGTTATGTCATATCCAGCCAAGAGATCTTCTCCAGTCGATAAGGCCAAATCCTTAATAAAGTAGTTTTGGATAGCATTTCTTCAACGGATTAGAAACTGTCAATGAGAATAGACTTTGAGTCTTGAGTCTGGTAGTCCAGAGGTCTTCAGACTTTAATAGAAGAGTCTGCAAAACTTCAGACTAGACTGATAGAAATGTTTCGTCAGCTTCAAAATATTCCAGAAGGATTTCTCAAACACTTTGAAGTGCTGTCGAGCATTTGATATTGTAAATTTCTCCATTAGAATTGAAAGATTATTTCGTAAGAAATTTTGGGATTAAATATTGCGTGCATTTCTATTGGATGTAATGAGAGCTTAGGAAACACTGAACGTATTTGAGTGACTTGAGTGAGCAATTTTTATTATATTGCTTAATTTATGGTAAAATTCATCGCTGTTTTCCTACGTGGACATAGGTGAATTACGTAAATTTGATGTTTAATTTATTGTCTTATTTTATCTATTAAATTGTTAGAGTGCTAGCCTTCCGCGATGGATTGCCACCTCCATTTCTGATACTTCAAGTCCTTCCTCCCGTACGCCTGGCATGTGATCTTCGACGACATGTACTGGCGTTGCTTCTCCTTGTACCGTTGGTACGATACGGTGTCGCATGCCCACCTCCCGGAGAACAAGTCACATTGACGGGTCGGTAGACTCGGTACCCTTGTGGCTGGTCGCGCGAGAGGTAGAGGGTGGAGACGACAGGACGGCGACGAGCAGTGCCACTAGGGAGTGGAAGCTGGCGGCAACTGAAGATGCCCATGTGGGAGGTGCGATTGCAGCCACCTGGGATCTATTTGCCATATTGTTGTTGCTCTCGTTCTCTCTTTCTCTCTCCCCTCTCTTTTCTTCAGCCTTCTTCTTGTATTGTTGCTGAGGAGGCTGCTACTTTCTTCTGGGGTAGTTACTTGGGGAGGTGATATTGACCGAGATCGGATTCTGATGCATCTGTACTTCAAACTTTCAAAGAGGAGAGAACAAAGAATACACCCTGGTGCTATGGAAAAAAATATTTAAGAAGATGGACAACTTAAAAAATATGTAACTGCCCCGGAAATTAGGAGTTATTTTTTTCGTGACACGTGAATGCTTCTAATTATTCAATTTGAAGACTCAAAAGTAAATAAATTCAGTTTAGTCTCCCCAGATGATTAGTTTATTTTTCTTTGTTTTTAATGCTCTTGGTCAACAAAAGAAAATAATTGAATGACCACTTGCAAAGCAACCGCATTAAGCGCGACAGTTATTTTTATACATTTTGCAGCAGGAGGCATTAGATATTTCAAAAGTACAGATTCCCTTCTCCCATGTGGTGGTTGCATTCGGGATTTACGATGGAGAAAACTGCACCCTGTTGGCAAGAGGACAAGACGCTATACACGTACTGAGACATTGTAATCTTTTTAAAAATGATAAATTAATTAGAGTTATTATACCGTTCACAAGATATGAAATCTGTTTTCCACCGTCAGGCAATATCTATAAAAACTTCGATTTGAGTTGCTATAATTATTTAAAAATTAATACTAAACATAGATTGCACAATTTATTGACTTACAGATTTTCGTGTTTAAGAAAATCATGTTGGCACATTATTGTCCAATTTATAAATTTTCATGCTTTTGGCTTGTTGTGTACTATCAATCTTTATTAGAATTTCAGCGCAACATACGACGTATCCGAATATAATGCTAGAGTTGCGGTGGTCTTTGCCATTACTTGGTAGCATGAAACCATGTGACATTTGGAAGGGCTAGTATCAGCACGTAAAGGGGGGGTGAATAGGTATAAATAAAAATTTTCGCAAGACTTAGTAAAAGTAAATTGCCTTTAGAAGAAAATAAACTAAGGACATAATCAACTTTAAACAATTATATAAAGCCACGAATTAAAGTAAGGAGTTCAAGGAAAGAGAATAGAAACACAAAATTTATAGTAGTTCAGTTTAGATTAAGCCTACGTCCACTTTCCCGCACTGACAGTCCATTGGTTGGATTTCACTATGGATCAAAAGAGATTTTATAGCTTGTGATCTCGACTTTCTCAGTGAAGAGTTTCTCTTGGTCTCTCACAAAATCTCACTAAGAGTTTCTCTCTTTTGTATACAATTTTGAGCTTGACAAATGAGAAAGCAAAGAACTAGAAAGTTTCAGACTTTGAAAATTTTCTTTCAAGCACTTCATCGAACAACAGGAGAGTCCACCTTAAATACTCCTTCATGCCTTCACGACCGTTGGCACTTTTCTAAGGAGTTCTTCCAATCTACCCGTTGGACATAATCAATCAAAGAGATCTCGAGTCGTTTTAGGAATGTGATGAGAGCCCATTAATCCTACTTGCCCATACAATCATGATCTTTGTTTCCATAAGTAGAACATTCCAAGTTTGTTTGCCTTCCAAAGGATTTTCATATTGAAATTGATTCCAATAAGAACAATCAATCAAGTAGATGCTGCATCCAGTCATAAGGTTTTCCACAAACCATACGAATCGAATCCTTGAAAATAATTTCGCATTTGGATAAGTCTTCATTCTTCGGTCTGGAACCTGTCAGCGAGGGCAGACTTTGAGATTAAGGTTTGGCGGTCTTCAGACTTTGACAATAGAGTCTGGAGATCTTCAGACTATAACACTTGAGTCTGCAAGTCTTCAGATTAGTTTTTTGAAAAAGTTTTGTCTGCTTCAAAATAATAAAGGAGTTTTCTCTATCAACATCTAGATTGTCTAACCATTGCCGGCTTACGCTCCTTATGTAAAGTTATTTGTGAATTAGAGTTAACGAAGAGACTTGAGCACTATTTATAGAGTTTTAAGTCACAGGCTCTCTAATTAAGAATCTTTATATCTCATCTTATTGTAATAATCCCATAAAACGGTAAATTACAATGTCAGTTAATATAGTTCATACCATAAAAATTCTTACAAGATTAAGTTAGTACAAGAATTGTATGGAAACTTGTGCCTTTTGGTGGCACTCAGTATAGCCTCACATTTTCTCCAAATGCAATTTGACTAGGTCTAGTTGATTTAGTTTATGTAATATCTTGTCTAGTAATGGACTCATATCTTGATATCAACCGCGCTTTTTTTAGGAAAAATTAACATGGACGTCGCTTTTTCTCATGCACCCTAATCAAAATAATTGATAGTGGTATTGTCCATAAACACTAAGAAAATTCACTTTTTGCCCATTCAGCAACCCAATTCAATTTCAAAATCAATTTTGGTTGAAGGTCATTGTGGAAAATGTGCGAGAGGGGTTTATATATCCAAACATAAAACAATAACTGTGACTAGTATGCATAAATCCCAGTAGGCCAGTAATTGAATGAGTAGCTTTTCCTTAAGAGCCTAGAAAAAGAGAGAGAATCATCGAATGATGTAGAGATTGGGTGAACTTACTTGCATTGATGAAGTAATTTACAATATATACATAGGGTTTAGGGCTAAAACAATACAATGACAATTATACCATTTAGTATAAACCCAATTTGCCAATACTCCCCCTCAAGTTGGTGAATGTAAACATGTCAACAACTTGTTCTTAAAATTACAAAATAAATCACGTGCAACCGGTTTCGTGAACAAGTCCGCGAGTTGGGAGTGATTGGGAACATAAAGAGTATGCAAAGTGCCATCTTGAATTTTTTCACGAACCAAGTGACAGTCAATCTTGATGTGTTTGGTTCGTTCATGGAAGACATGATTAGTGGCGATATGGATGGCCGCTTTATTATCACAAAAAAGATTGGTAGTGGTAGTGTTGACATGGAGATCCGAGAGAAGCATGTGAAGCCATGTGATTTCGCATGCGGCAGACGCCATAGCATGATATTCGGCTTCTGCTGAGGAACGGGCAATAGTGGTTTGTTTTTTGGAACGCCATAAGATAGGACAAGAACCAAGAAACATGCAGTAGCTAGAAATAGATTGTCGGGATGTAGAACAAGATGCCCAATCAGAATTTGTATAACCATTAAGTTGGAGAGTTGAATTAGATGGGAAAAATAAACTAATGCTAGGATCATGCTTGAGATATCACACAATGCGAAGGGCAACATTCCAATGGTCTTCATGAGGAGAGTGCATAAATTGACTAAGATGTTGCACTACAAAGAGTAAATCTGGATGAGTTACTATAAGATATAATAATCTACCAATAAGTCGTCGATATGAACCTGGATCCTTAAGAGTTGGAGAGGAGTCCGAAAATTGTATATTGGGTTCCATCGGAGTATCAATAGGACGTCCACCAAGAAGACCAATGTCAGACAAAATATCAAGAGCGTATTTCCTTTGTGACAAGAAAATCCCAAACTTGGAACGAGAAACTTCAATGCCCAAGAAATATTTGAGAGTGCCCAAGTCCTTAATACAAAATTGTGTGTTGAGAAATCGCTTGAGAAGTTGAATCATAACTTCACCATCACCCGTTATAACCAAATCATCAACATAAACAAGGACAATGGTCAAGAGAGAGCCACGGACTAATGTAAAAAGTGAATAGTCCACATTTGATTGTTGAAAACCAACATCAAGTAGTGTAGAAGAGAATTTAGCAAACCATTGCCTTGATGCCTGTTTAAGGCCATAGAGTGATTTCTTAAGTCGACAAACTAAATTCTCCCCCTTAGTATGAAAACCCGATGGAAACCTCATGTAGACCTCTTCGTCAAGATCACCATGCAGAAAAGCGTTATTCACATCTAATTGGTAGAGAGGCCAATGACAAATTGAAGCAAGAGCTAATAAAGTGCAGACAATTACCATTTTAGCAACATGCGCAAATGTGCCATGGTAATCAAACCCCTCTGTTTTAGTGTAATCCTTTACAACGAGTCAAGCCTTGTAACGCTCAATGGTGCCATTAGAATTATATTTGATTCGGTAAACCCATTTACATTCAATGGGATGTTTGTTAGGAGGAAGATGAACAATATCCCAAGTGCCATTTTGTTCAAGAGCCTGTATCTCATAAGACAATGCCTCTCGCCACTTGGGAGATTGACACGCAGCGTCATAAGTTTCAAGTTCTTGTTTAGAGAATATGGAGGCTAAAAAGGCACAGTGAGTGGGTGAAAAACGCGAGTATGATAAACAGTTGGATAAAGGGTAAAGAGTACTTGATTTAGCTACCTTAGAGTCCGAAGAGGATTGATCAAAGGCCACAATAGCGCAGTAGTAGTCTCGAAGATATTCGGGTGGATGGCATTGCCGAGATGGCTGAGGCATGGCTTGGGTTTAGTTGGTGGTGGTGCGATCATGGGTGCAGGAGGTTGAGGTGTTGAGGTCGGTGCAAGGATTGGGGTGGAGGGAGGTGGGTACGTTTTACCAAGGTCAAGTATGGGTAATTGAAGTATTGAGGTTTGTTCGGTTGTGGTATGTTTGATGATTTGACGGAAAGGAAAATATTGTTCATAGAAAATGATGTTGTGACTGGTAAAAATTGTTTGGTCTTGAAAGTCATAGAGATGGTAACCTTTGTGGTTTGTGGGATAACCAATTAGAACATGTCGGCGAGATCGGGGACCAAATTTATCGGAGTGAAGATGACCGGTGGAAGCATAGCATAATGAGCCAAAGACACGGAGATAAGAATAGGAAGGTGGTTTGCCATAAAGAAGTTCATACTAGGTTTTATTGTGTAGGAGAGGACTAGGTAGTCTATTAATGAGTGAGTAGCAGTTAAGACACAATCCCCCGAAAGTGAAGAGGTATGCTGGAATGAAAACGCAATGCACGAGCAACATTGAGCAAGTGATGATGCTTACGCTTAACAACTCTATTTTGTTGAGGAGTGTGAGGGCAACTACGTTGGTGGTGAACACCATGTGCGCAAAAAAAATCTTGTAAGCGAGAGGAAATGAATTCAGTCTTGTTATCAAATTGAACATTTTGGACTTTGGTTTGATATTGAGTCTCAACAAAAGTAAAGAAACGAATCATAGAGTCAATTACATCAGACTTAAAAGTAAGCAAAAAAATCCAAGTATAGCGCAATTATTAATTATTAATAGATAAAAAATAATGACATGTCTTATGTGTAAAATGAGAACAGGGTCCCCAAATGTCAACATGAATAAGCTCAAAAGGACGTGAAGTAGTAATAGTGCTAGACGCAAAAGATAGATGCGTTTGCTTAGATAAATGACAAGCATCACATGGACTGAATTGTTTTGCTAGACTAAAACATAAAGTTTGTTGCAAAGTAGATAAAATTGACTCAGATGGATGTCCTAAGCGGGCGTACCAAAGATGAGATGAAGAGGTTGTAGTAGGAATCTCCAGATAATAGAGACCACCACGTTCATGGCCCCGACCAATGATCTTCTTCGTCAAGAGGTCTTGAAAAAGACAATAGTTAGGAAAAACAATGACTGAGCAGTTTAAAGTTTGAGTGAGTTTGGAGATTGACAATAACTTGTATTTGAAAGAGGGAGCGCAAAGGACATTATCAAGGGAGATAGTTGAGGTAAGGGGAGCTGAACCGTGTGATGTCACGGGGACACCAACACCATTTGGAATTCCAATGGTGGGATGTGGAGAGAAATAGTATGTCGGGTTTGTAAGGTAATGGGGTTCAAGTGTGATGTGATTGGTGGCGCTAGTGTCAATGACCCAAGTATTAGAATTAAATGAATTTGAAATTAAGCCGAGAACATTACCTAAGAGGTTGGCTTTCGGGATGTTTACCTCTTGCAACAAGCGCATTAATTGCTTATACTGATCATTTGTCAACAGTGGAGATGCCGCATAGAAGTATGATTGGACTTGTTATCCACAAGCCGGGAGGAAGTAGATGGCTATCCACGGCTTTGCTTGTGGTTAGGAGGGAAGCCATGAAGTCGATAACACACATCCCGCATATGTCCCGGGATACCACATTGGGCACATCTTTCTCGGCTATGAGATGTGTTTGTCCATTTAGCTAGGTTAGCGGACGGAGTGGGGGCACCAAGAGAGCTGGGCTGTCCATGGTATGAGGAATTCGTGTACGGCCGTGGAGCATTATTTTCGTGAGTGCTAAGCAAAGTGCTTGTTTGGTCGGATAATGGGCAGTCCAATTAGATATGGTGATGTGACTCATCTTGAAGAACTAGCGCATATGCACATGCAACATTAGGTAACTGATTCATTAGTAAAATCTGGCTAATAACATTAGCGTACCTCGGATTGAGACCCATGAGAAATTGAAACAAGTGTTGATTCTCTTGTTGTGTGGTGATGATAGAATGAGCCGAACAAGAGCATTGCGGTAATGGATCCAAATTATTCAATTCATCCCAGTAGCTTCGCAAATTGTTGTAGTACTTATCACGGCATTGTCACATTGAGCAAGGGTGCATATCTTTTGCTCGAGATGAAAAATCATAGGACCATTCGATGGCGAAAAACGTTCATGAAGATTGGCCCAGACATCCGCAATTGACTGCGTAGAGAACTGTTGGCACCAAATCTGGATGGATGGAATTAAGGATCCAAGATAGAATCATATTGTTCACACGAATCCAAGATGCTAGGTAGGATCTATTGCAACTGGCTTTTTTATTTATTTCTCTAGTAACAAACACCATCTTGTTCTTGGTGGAAAGGGCAATCTCCATGGCACGAGACCAATTGTTGTAATTGTCACCCATAAGGACCATGCCAATGAGATTAGATCTTGGGTTATCAGAATGATGCAAAAAATAAGGGCTACCCACCTGCTCATGTGTGGGAACGGTGGCTGAAGAGTTTTGAGACTCGGTTGCCATGATTACTTGCGGCCAAAAGAGCGGTTGTTCGCTTTGAGTTTATCTCTACAAGCTGTTATGGTATAAATACCATTGCCGATTTTGACCCACTTGCTCACATCTACACAAGAACCGATTCTTGAGGACGAAGAGATTAGATAAAACAAGCAGTTTCAGAATTTGGGCAGTAGTATATCACCGAGGTTGAGTTTTAGAATTTGGGCAGTAGAATATTGCCGAGGTTGAGATGAGTGGGCTGGTCATGAATTTGGAGTACCTAGAGGGGGGTGAATAGGTATATAAAGAATTTTTCTTAATCAATTGTCGAGGAAACGATAATCAAAGTAAGGCGAGAGAAGAGAAAATTGAAGTTTATGGGTTATATCAAGAGTCCACTCTTCTGGTCATTGGCTGGATTCCACTATGAACAAGAGAGAGGTTACAGCACAGCTTTGCCTTGATTCCACAGTGTAGATGTTCTACCACACCTCCTCAAGATTTCTCACAAATATAGACTCTTTCTTTCGTATACAAGTATTCGCTCAAAGGATTTGTCTAAACAAAAAGGAGCTTCAGACTTTGGAATTCTTCTATCGCGCACACCTTGAACAACTAAGACAGTCTTCCTTATATACTCCTTTATGCCATCATACCCGTTGGCACTTACCAAAGGAATTCCTCCAATCTACCCGTTGGACGAAATCAATTAGGAAGATTGTCCAAGCTATTAAAGGAACGTGTTGATAGCCCATCAATCCTGTTCGCCTATACAATCAGGATCTCGGTTTCCATAAGCAGAACCTTCCAATAATATTTAGGCAATCATCGGATCTTCAATTTATCGAGTCAATCTTCGATCAATCAAAGGACTCCGTTATGTCTTCTCCAGCCATGAGATCTTCTCCAGTTGATAAGGTTAAATCCTTAACGGAACATCCAGTTCTGGATAACCTTTCTACAACGGATTAAAGACTGTCAATGAGGATAGACTTTGAGTCTTGAGTCTGGCTGTCGGAGGTCTTCAGACTTTAAACAGCGAGTCCTGTAAAGCCTTCGACTAGGCGATAGAAACGTTTTGTCAACTTCAAAACACTTTAAGAAGATTTCTCCAACATCATCCGCTACAAGGCTGCGGTGGCGTGGGAAGCTTGTCGAAAACGCATCTGAAAGAAACCCTAGCGCTTGATCGGAGCCATTCTGTCGGAGCATGGCATCAATGCTACGGCCTCTTCCCTGTAGCAGCAGCAGCAGTGATTGCAAGCGAGAAGGCCAAAGATAGATGTGAGAGACGGGCTCCAAGAATTGCCGCTCTGATACCATGTAGAGATTGTGCGAACTTACTTGCATTGATGAAGTAATATACAATATATACATAGGGTTTAGGGCTAAAATAATAATGACAATTATACCCTTTAGTATAAACCCAATTTGTCAATAAATAACGTGTAAGAGGAGAGCACCTAGATGGGCCCCAAAGACCATAAAGGAGCCGTTGTGGCGATACAACTAGGATTTAAGGGTGGGAGGGATTGCGGACTCGACAATACGACATGAAATGGGGTATGTCTTCAATTGTAATGGGAGTGAAACTAGCCCACCCTTTTTATAGATTGATTTGTCCCCATTCTATCACTATGAATAATATATAGATAAACAAAAAGTAAAAGTATAAGCAATGGCATAACTAATATTTGGAATTTGCCCTAGGTGTGTATATAACGGAAAATGTAAGTGTAGAGAAGTTCGTTCCACACATCTGGCACTCCAGGGAGGCACCAGTGGAGGCAATCCGCATAGCTAATCGGATATGCAAGCTGTTCTTTAGTTAGGGGATGCCACTGTTTCCTGTAGATGGCGGGGTGCGCTTCCTTGCGATACTCTGAGAGTTGGGTGATATTGAGGACGTGGATTGTGACGCCTCTTGTTTTGAGTTTCTCGATCACGCTCTCCACCACACGCATCATCGCAGGAACCGACCCATTACCCCAATACCCTTCTCGGGTAATTTGTTCGGTTTCCCCTAAACAGTTTCTGCCAGGGACCCCGCCCCATTCCTCTGCTCTGCCATATAGAAAAAGACCAACGCCATATGCATCAAGAAATTTGTAGAAGCTGGCTTAAAACACGAGGTGTTGGGCTCGTTTTAATGACCTATAAAGGCCTAGTGCATGATTTGGTACCTCGAGTTTACTAAATCCTTTTAGTTGGATCGAATTAAATGTAACAGGAAATTGCAAAATTTCAAGAAAAACAATGCATTGCATAAAGATGTTTTAGTCAATCAACCTAAGAACCTTTTCTGTTGTTTTCGACGTTAGACTTTGTTAATTCATTATCAAGCAGATCGCAGAGCTCTTGGAAAAAAGAAATGTAGGCTTCAATGATCCTAACAATTTGCTTTAAGAAAAAAGAGGTATCGCCAGACAAAGAGGCATGTGGTAAAAACTTACTTCTTGTGAGTCGGAGACATGCTAACGAAGATTAATTGAGTCTTTGACTTATTGACATGCATCTCCAACCAGTCTGACCAGGTATTGAGAGCCATCTCATATGCACGAGTCATTTCCACCATTTTGTGTATTGCATCTGGACTTTCGAATGATCCCCACCTGATCGAGATATTAAAAATCACATTCTCATTGAAAGAAGAACAAATCGAAGTAGAAAGATCAGCTTCCATTTGAGAACTATTTACCTTACGGTGAGCTCAGCACTGACCTTAAGAGTTTCTTATGTGTATCCAACTCTCGTGTCTTCAAGAAATTTCAATTGGGACTTAGCTTTATATTGAAGTATATAGCTCTCTCATATTATTATAGAATTTACACAAAATAGTCTCAATTTAGGAGACTGGGTTTCTCTAAATTTAGGGGATAAATCCTCAATTATCGAACATTTAATGTGTTGATGCGTCCTCTTCTCGAGGTATTAATTTTACAATTGGAAATTTATATAAGGATGTCTCTATCTTATATTTATTCCCGTAGGAGGTAGCCACGTCGTTGCCAAGTCTCGTGACCACCTCTCAAACTCTAGACATTATGACCAGTTTGTCATTATCTTAAAGTGAAAAATCTACTACTTCATTTTTTGTTCAAAAGTTCTCTCCAAGTGAACGTGTTAGCTTGTATCCTGATGAATCGAAGAAGTCAATTTACTTATAGATAGAGGGATCCGTATCCTTTAATTCAAATCATTCAATTTATTTTTTGAAGTTTAACAATTCCATGAGTAGAAGAAGTGAATTTACATATAGATTAAGGGATCAGAATCCTTAAATTAAGTAATTCAATTTACATTTTTAAGTTTAACATTTTCACGAGCATCTCTCTGTCTTCATTATAATTTTTATTTAGAGTGGGAAATAGGATTTGAAACGCTACATTTGGGACTCGGATAAAGAAAGTACAGATAAATAGTCAATCAAGAAGTAGAAATGGATATTTCAAAAGGGCTATATTAGCATAATAGTACTATTAGAATAACAGTTTATTGTAAGTCACAAATTCTTAAAGAAGTGGGTTTCACAACAATTTATAATTATTTGTAATTTGATTTTTTTTGTTAATCAGAATAGACTATTATCCTCACAATACATTAAAGATTATCATACAATCATTTTATTTTATTTTATTTCAAATTACCAATCACTTAAACTTAGAAAAAACACTCTTGACAACATTGGAGGGATCATTGTGCAACTGTAAAAACCTCTAGAATATTAGAAAACCAAAATTAAGGGGATAAAAGCATATTTTCTTTCTTATAACCGAATTCAGTTTACAAAAATTTTACGGCACTTGTTAAGTAGTTAAATAAAAGCAATGTTATAGTTTTCACGATAGTGATGACTTATTTTTTAAAATGCTAGTATTTAATATTTTTGGAATTGAAACTTTTCTCGTTAAATTTATGTTTAATAAATACTCTTGAGACACTCGTAAAACATAATTTCTAATAGTACATATACTCACAAGAGTTCAATCTTGGGTAACCTCCACCAGAGGTAGCAGTCGAAGATGAGGAAATCTGCATCATTCCAACGCCTGCCATGTTTTTCAATAGCCTGAGCTCGAGCGATGCGATGATCAGCCGGGTGGCTCACTGCGTTATCGCAATTAGACTCCACAAGCATTGGCGCCCAGTAGTACTCAATCGTCGCATTATATTCCTTCACATCCATGAAACGTGGTAATTAACAAAAACCAAATGAATCAAAGTTCAGACATCAAATTATACATCATTTGGCTAGCAAGAAAAAATGATTTATACAAGGTACATCGGCAGTGTAGAATTTTTTTTACACAAGTAGTCGTGAGATGAAAAGCCTCATCTGCTTATGGAATGAATCCATTTGCCGAAAATCAAAGAATTGCATAATGTATCAGCGTCAGAACTTTGCTTGCCTAATAATTTTTTTACACTACCTGTGTCCAAAAACAAAAGTACAAATTCTTTTCTACCGGTGACGGGTGGGTTTTCTAACGAGCATTTGAAATAAAAAATAAAATAAAATTGGATGCGTCGGCTACTGCTAAGTTCTCGAAGAAGCATCCATCATTTAATTGTTGATACCGTTATCTTTTCATTTGTTTACACCGATTTTCTTCGGCTCGAGGATCCATAGTCATGGGAACCTCACTTCACGTGCGACTTACGGAAAAGGAGCATTGGAAACTCCACAATGTTACCTATCTAATTATGAGCAAATATTCGACCAAAAAAAAAAAAAAAAGAGCAAATAAAGAAAGAGTGAAGAATTTTCAATCGTACATTGACAACAATCTTTGCACAAACACTATGTGTCGTCGAAAAATGTCGGCAATCATGAAACTGCTTCGAAGAGAAAACTAAAAGTACTAAGATTAGAGATAACTCCAGCCAATCATGTAAAAATATTGAAAATGTAAAGATAAATCAGATGATAAAAGCTTCTTACCAAAAAAAAAAATCAGATGATAAAAGTGATAAAAGTGAGCAGCTGGTGTTCCTTTATTGACTGACGGATGCAAAAAAACGCAAACACATCCTACATGATTCCTAAAATTCATCAACATGTATTTACAAGCAATTATTAAACAAACTTACTACTTCGACCTAGTGTCCAACACCTGAAAGTTACACTCCTGCGGTTTCACTTCATGACAGTAACAACAACCGATATTCCCCGGCCACTACAGCGAGTGGCTTCCAAAACTAGTGGCTTCATGACCTGATGATTGTGTTGGTCTAACAACTGTGTTAGTCTTCACTAGTGCTTTCAAGGTTGCCAGCTCCATAACTAATTGACTTATTTCTAATTCACCGCAAATCGCTTTGATCGCGACTCTCTTGTCGGCAACTTCATTCACTGACACCCATACCTTTGGAGTTGGTAATTTCTTTTAGCTTTTACAGTCGACAACTATTTATTTGTTTTGTTGACTGTCTATATTTGCCAACTAAAAGCTCTCGACACTCGGTGAATTTTACTTCTGCAAAGTCTTGTGCTGGACCTCTTCTAGTTCGAGTCGACGGCCAGGGAGTTGCAATTTTTGGTGTAAACACACTCTAGAGACCACACGACATCATATTCCTAAGGGATTACTTAATATGGATCTAAATCCTCTGTGTCGCATGATGCTTTCTTTGGTGTCTCAAACATTTCTCAACTATTGATCTACAATATTGTACGTGAATGAGGTACGCATCAACAGTCCGGATAGATGGAGACACCATGACATGGAAGATCTATATCCTAGTGGTAGAATTGTACGAAGACTTGTGTATTTGAGTGACACCCATATGGGAGTCTCACATATTCTTAAAATGTGATTTGACTGGGTCTAGTGGGTTTGGTTTTCGTATTATCTGGCCGAGTAATAGACTCATAACTTTGATTTGAACAGAGGTTTTTTCTACAAGCGCCTAATAAAAAATAATCTATGGCGGTACTGTTGATAAACACTAAGATATTTCACTTTTTTTTTTTTTTTTTTAAACCAATGTCCCTTTGAGGTCATTTTGGTGAATGTGCAAGATGGGTCAATATATATACATATATATAACTATAAATAAATAGCCGTGACTACTAAATGCATAAATGTCAGTAGGAGAGCACAAGAAAAAGAAGAAGAGGAGGAAGAAGAATAATAATCATTTAATGACTGTGTTGGAGGAGAGCACTTACATGGGCCCTGAAGACGACTAAGGAGGCGTTGTAATGATACGACAGGGATTTGAGGTCGGGAGGGATTGCGGACTGGACCATGCAAACCATGGAATCCCATTGGTTTCTATTCAAGGAGTCGCCCACGTACATAAATCTCTTATTCCTCAGCCTCTCCAACAACGCCGTGGCATTGAACCTGAACCCCATTTTCAGTGACGGAAGCAGAAATTTCATTCGGGAGATCTCATAAAGAAAAGGGGTTTTGCGCTGCCTAACTTAGTGTGAAGTAGAAGATGAAGAAGAAAAGCAGAGTGGAGCAGACGTGCATCAACGCCGTGGCATTGAACCTGAACCCCATTTTCAGTGACGGAACCAGAAATTTCATTCGGGAGATCTCATAAAGAAAATGGGGTTTTGCGCTGCCGAACTTAGTGAGAAGTAGAGGATGAAGCAGAAAAGCAGAGTGGAGCAGATGCGCATCATTATACCTGGGAAGATCACAGCCGTGGGGTTGCCACCGCCATTGCTGGTACCTCAAGTCCTTCCTCCCGTACGCCTCGCACGCGTGCTGCTCCGACATGTACGAGCATTCCTTCTCCTTGTACAATGGGTATGATACGTTGTCGAACACCCACCTCCCGGAGAACAAGTCGCATCGGGAGGACCGTCTGGTGGGCGTCGGGCTCCGGAGTTGTGGCTGTTCGCTCGAGAGATAGACGGCGGAACCGACAAGGGCGGTGACGAGCAAAGCCACGACGAAGTGGAAGCTGCCGGTGACTGAAGATGCCCATGTGGGTGGCGCAACTGCAACCACTTGGGATTTGTTTGCCATTCTATTGATGCCGTCTCTCTCTCTCTTTTAGCCTTCTCTCACTTTCTTCTGGGGTAGTTAACTGTGGGGAAGCAGTATTGACCTGGGTTGGATCCTGATGCCTCGTTCTTCAAAGGGGAGAAAAAGCAAAAAAGGAGTCCACCTTGGTGTTATGGGAGGAATATTATAATGGACTGCAGCTCAGCCTGCTTAGCTGCATCCATTTATATATTCAGTTTGAAGATTCAAAAGTTAAATAATAGTAGTTGGACTAAAGATGTCAAGCGATTAGTTTGCCTTCCCAGACACCCTTGATTGGTCTCCCCAGAAGATTAGTTTTTCAATGTTCTTGGTATGCAAAATAATTTATAGTAGAAGCGCCATCTGTCTGAATATTAACATATATTGGCGTCCATGTAGCTTCCAATCACACATGGCCATCTGTTTCGCATTATCTACTCCCAAGAAAGATCAATATAAATATATATGCAGTGCCCGTGATGATCTGTGGTTTGTCCTAAGATGGGTAGGCAACATTAAAGCGAAGAAAAATGTTGTCCTTATGAAGGGAAAGTGTAAAATCAGTCTTTAGACTTATTGTGTGATATCAATTTATCATAAATTTTTTAATTATATTAATTTAGTACCGAACCTTTGCATGAAATCTCATTATAACCATTTCGATTAATTTACGTCGGAAATTGCTGACGTAACGATTTGATTATTGTTGGTCGTATTACGCTGCGCGTTACCGCGTTAACAATTTCTGGCGAAAATTGGCTAGAAGGAGTACATTGGGAATTTAATATAAATGTTTAGAACTAAATTGATAAAATTAAAAATTTTAAAATTGAATTAGCATCTATAAAATAGATTTTAGATTGATTGAGTGATATCCGCTGTTAAGACGACTTATCAAGGTTCCTTCAAAAAAAAAATTAAATGAACTGAACTTATATGAGAGAGGAGGGACTCAGCTTAAAATTTGACTTAATATTTGTTATTATCATATGAAAGAAAACGCCGCATAATCGAGCAATATAGAAAAGTGTAACAAAAAACAATTTCCTGTTTTTGGCTGAAGATAAAAATGCTATACAGTTTCATTGGAATATTCTCACTTAGTGTTGCTTCTAAGTTTATTTTCATCCCGTTCGAAGACACTAAAAATTAATAGTCACATTTTTATTTGACTGAAAATAAGAGAAGTTTCACCAGTGTCTCGAATTCTACCGGTATAAACTATAAATTATTATATTTTGAGAAATGACTATTACCTATCTTATGACAAGAAGTAAATAAAGTGTTTTTATAGACTTGCCTAAATGTATAAGATGTTCATCTTTCTCCTCTACAATGCCAATATAAATGCCATTAGAAAAGATTTGGTTTATCAAATGTGGATTAAGACTATATCCTCTGCAAGGAAAAAGTGAATTGCGTACAATTGATGACATCAATAGTATCGCTTATGAAAAAAGACCCATCATAGAACAAAAAATCATTGTTTTGTGAAATTATTCACATCATATGAATTTGTATGATATTTATTGATATGTAATAACCAGAGCAGCAATTTGTGTTATTTGACTATTAATTTTTTTGGCCTTCATGTCGTCCATTCATATTGGTAATTTTAGTCGTTCCTTAAACATGCTTAATGGGTCAATTTATTCTTTCTATATATGGGCAATAGATGTTTTGTCTTTTTCTTTTTGTAAGTATAGTTCACGAACCAAAGTTTCCATTTGTAATGCCCCTATTGTGGAATTCAGATTCCATCCATGATCGATGGTATAACAACTCAATTAAGAAATGTATTTGTTAGGATAATGACACTACAGGCACTAAAATTGGCGTTGGTTCAAACTCAAGTCTAATTTTTTTTCTAGTGTATTTAGGTTCGAAAACTTATAAGCTCTGTACATTTTAGAACTTCCCTTTAGTCCATGTCTTCTGGTGGGGAAAATCTCAAGTGGCACATGTTATAAATTATTAATCCGAACCTGTTATAAATTATAAATCCCGTGCGGCAGACCTTTTTTTTTATTTGTTTGTCAAAACAAGTTCCATTTCATTCATTCATTCATTCAAAGCAATACGAAACAAGTGTTGTCATAGTAAATCTCAAAGAGATTGGGGTGGCTTAGACAGCTAATTAATAGAAGGTATCGCTTTCTGAAGGACCATGACGGTCCATTTGCGATTTGGTCGGCTTCCCGTGAGGAGTGGGCTAAGGAAACACCTTTTAATTGGGCTAGGAAATCTTTGCAATCCTCAAAGGAGCTCCTCAGGGCCCATGCGGAACAGAAATTTGCTTTAGCTGAGTACTTTCCGCCAGCCACGACAAGGCCTCCTTCCACGCTAGGGCTTCGATCTCAGGGGCGGAAGAATCTGCGATCTTCTATGCGAAGCCAGCCGCGATCGCCCCCCAGTGATCTCGAGACACTACAACTGCCGACCCCTTCGATGACCCGTCGATCCAGGATCCGTCTACATTGAATCTTCATGCCCCTTTTGCTCGTGACAACCATCACTCATGTGGCGGAGCTTATCGAACACAATGCAATATTCTTTCACTGTTACCACTATAGATACCTAATTATTTTATTTTATTTTATTGAGGTTAACAAAGTTCCTATCGAAAATCAGTCATTGTGAAAATTATGATCGAAGGATATGATTGAATCCTCCAGGAGCTTTCCAATGTCATCTAAATTGCCTGAATAGGATTTTTTAATCACAGGATATCCCAGCTTTTAATTGTAGCCATTCAATCTTGACTGGGTTGATAAAGTTGCAGTTGTCTAGATCAAGTGATGAGATCATGTAGATTTGATCGTAAGATTTTGGATGTCTTGAGAATCATCTCAATCAAAGTTTTCTTGAGAAAGATAGCATTACTTTCTATTTCAACTATTTGTTTGGCCTAATTTGTGAAAATCCTTAGTCCCAACATTTTCTCGAAAACCATATCGTATATTTGGAAAGTTCAAGTCATGAGCTTTCCATGAGCCCTGAAATCAATCAATTGGATGTTGGATGAGAGAAATAAATGATCTAGGATTGGTCAAAGTCTTGAAAAAATTATGTGGACATCTAGGGGCCTATGTTAATGTCATTTGGTAAGCTGTCATGTATCGACGACATGACATGACACACATCTGAATGTCGTATCAACACCTCGCTGGTATCCAGTGGTGCACGATTGACAGGAAGCCACATGGTTTCTAGGCTGCGCAGGCATCATTGGGATTAGCAGGAAAAAGAAATTTCTCCTTCTCCCTCCAACTTTCAACTATATGCCAAAATTAACTCACGAAAGTCACCAGTACTTTGTCACTCTCCCACTCCTTCATTTCCTAACATGGACTCCGGTTTCGGAGAATATAGGCATAGAGGAGCTCGTTCCACACGTCGGAGACTCCCGGGAGACACCAGTGGAAGCAATCGGCGTAGCTTGTCGGATCGGCCAGCTGCTCTCGACTCAGGGGATGCCACTGCCTTTTGTAAATGGAAGGGTGCGCGTCTTTGCGATACTCCGATAGCTGCGTAATGTTCAGGATTCGAACGCCAAGGCCCCTTGCTCGCAGTCTGCCGATAACCGCCTCCACAGCTCGCATCAGCTCGGGCCTTGACCCGCTTCCTGAATACCCCTCTCTGGTGATGGGTTCAGTTTCTTGGTAGCAATTATGACCGTCGAGTCCACCCCAATCCTCGGCTCTGCATTATAGAAGAGCTACGGATGAACCGATGCAACATAAGATTACGAGTAATTGCTAAAAAAAATAGGCTGTACATTGCGAGGGAAATGGTCACCTGTCATGGGTTGGGGACATGCTGACGAAGAACACTTGGGTCTTGGATCTGTTGATGTGAACCTCCAGCCAATCTGACCATGTATTCAGGGCCATTTCATACACACGAGGCGCTTGTTCCATCTTGTGTATTCCATCAGGACTCCCAAATGATCCCCACCTAAATTCAAACATGTAGTGTTTCTTATATTCGGTTTGAGAGAAACCATTCACGAAGAATTGTCTTTCAATGCAGAGAGCAATTGTAGTTAATATTTCAACAGCTAAACTGAAGACTGTTCTTTCTCTTTTAAGAACAAAATGAAGGACTTGATCTTCTTTCTCTTTAAGGGATAGATTGAGTGGTCAAGTGTTTAGTTTAGATTTGACCGATCTTACGATAGAATCGAATTGTATGCCACGTAAAGTAAACTTGAGGTATGCTCATGATCCTAGGGACTAGTTGAGAAAGAATAATTTAATGATGGTGGTTGAATGTCTAATCAACTTACTTTAATTCTAAATTCATTAGTGACAACTCTAGTTTGGATTTATAGATGAGATCATAATTTTAACAAGTTGCCCAAACCTAGGATTTCAAATGATTTTAGTAATCTAAGGCACTACAAACGGGCGACCTAAGTTTTAAAATGGTGCTCCAATTGCTACCAAATCTCTTTTTCTAACTCACTTCTTTTAGTCCATTTTTTTTTCTTATTTCGTTTGCCTCAACATTTTCATCCATAAATGCTTGTATACTCTCCAATGTATATCACTAGTAATGCAATATGCAACTTGTTTATAGGTAATATCCTCAATTGTCCTATTATGCTGTGAATAGTTTAGGTTACAGGAAAATTAGATATCGTATTCTTTCATAATGATTTGTATTGTCTTAATGATCTTTCTACAATATTACCCTATGTAAAATCTATTTTAAGCAAAATACCGTACTTTATTAAATGTTTAAATATTACGAAAAATCACATGCATATCAACATGTTGTTATATGTATGTTTTTTTCTTAACATTTTAAAGTGTTCATGTTACACAAAACTGAAAAGTTGAAGAAGAGAAAGTTAAAAGTAAATTTCGCTGAAAACAGAAAGATAGAGTTTGAAAAGTTCTCAACTTAGAGATGCATTAGAGGTGTCATAGAGCACATGAAGGGACTTACAAAACTTTAATCTCAGGTCTCAGCCACCACAGGTAGGAATTGAATATGAGAATGTCCGCATCCGACCAAACCCTTGCATGCTTTTCAATGGCCTGAACTCGAACAACTCGCTCGGGTAAACGATGATTATAGGGATGGTCACTATTGGATTCCACTAGCATTGGTGCCCAGTAGAACTCAATCGTCGTGTTGTATTCCTAAGTTCATTCATTAATTCCAACATTATCAACAAATGTCCAAACTAAGGCACTGGGACTGATTAAAGTTATAATAGAGATTCATCCCCCAAAACAAAGCCTAAATAGATGGATCGACTGCTGCAATCAATTCGAAAGAGACAAGTACTTGTTCCTAGGATCATCTCCTAGCATTGATACTGACGAAAAACAAAAGGAAAGTTGTCGATGGGGGGGCCGAGCTTGACTTGTGGCCCGGAAAGAATATGTCCAAAGCCCCCAATCCAATAAAAGAACCTAAAAAAAATATTATGGGTAGGCTATAGTCGGGCCAGGCCAAATGTATTTGAAATCTCCGATTTGTATAAGGCGGACTCCTCAATCTTGTTCGACTCCTAGCAGATTCAGAATAAGTCATTGGTGGCTCTAATCTCACTTAGTTGATTATGGAAAATCAAGTTAGATTCAGCGAAGGTTTGGAAGAGTCCCTGCAAAAGCATAAGGCGCCACTTCGCAAGGGATATTTGCATCCTTGAGGTTCATTGGGAGGGGCACGACCGGTAAGAATAGCGTTCAATTGTAATCCAACACAAGAGATAGAGGGAACTCTTTGTTTTTTTATGTGCACAGTATCACTGTAATAGCAAGGAAATATTAGAGTGATAGGGCAATACCCATGAACATGGAAAAGAAAGTTATCGGCATAGTAATAGTAAGAGTGCCAAAACTTTCGTACGTCATTCACTTAAATGTCAATTTTTTTTTCGTTTACTTGAGTGTCACATTGTAGAAAAATCGATTACTTGAGTTTCAAATGTTTTACATGAATTTTTTTTATTTTTTTGAATTTTTATATTTATTTGTATTTTGTATTTTTGTTTTTGTTTTTTTCTTTAGGACCGCCTCACCTAGATTGGGTGAGGCCCCAATGGCCTCACCGAGAGCCTTTGTGGCAAGATCTGGGCGATGCGACTGCGATCAGTGAGGGTTGCCGGTGACCTCGCCGACCCTAAAGAAAAAAAAAAAGCAAAATATATAAAAATAAAATAAAAAATCCAAAAAATAATATTAAACATATTTAAAAATATTTTCGGGGGCCACATTAGCTTTTTTGATGGGGTAAATCGGAAGTGGTACTCAAGTGATCGATTTTTCAAATTGTGGCACTCAAATGAGCCAAAAGGGGTTGGCACTCAAGCGAGCACCATACAAAAGTATTGTAACTTATACCGTTCTTATTCTAAAAGTTAACAATGAGAGCTTGCAATTAACCATGCGCATGCTTTATTTTAAGATATTATATATATTTTTAAGCCAAAACACTCTCTTGTCTCGCTTTTATTTTTCCAATTATTATTGCATCAGAGTTGAATCTACCCACTATGCCACCACTTTCTCTTTCATCAAGTTGCCATCTTATTTACACATAATGAATAACATAATAATAATTACATATTACACATACCGGTAATTAAATAATTATTCAATTCCTCTATAAGTCTTTCTTCAGTTCATGGAAAATAAGAAAACGTTTTCAGGATTTTTTTTGTATTTGATAAACTAGTAAAAAAAAAAACATTTTCCTCTTAGGAAAAATACCTTCAAAGGTGGGAAAATGTTCTCCATTTTTCAGAAAGAGGAAAACATTTTCCATAACTTTTTTTACCTCACTTTCTTTCACCAAACACAATTTCCTTTTATTTTTATGTTTTATTTTTATTTTTTATTCTTTTTAAAAATTGAGCTTTTAATTATTTTTAGTTTTTCCTTTTCTTTCCTTTTTCTTCTTTCTCAGTTGGTTGCCAAGCACGACGGTGGCTAGCGATTGATAATTGATCATTGGGTAGCTCAAGCATCGCCTTAGGCTAGTGAGGCTTGAGCTTGCTAGTTGCCGGCCAGGCTCAAGGTCGCCGACTAGTGGTGAGGCGGGCGAGGTCGAGCACGCCGGGGGCTCCGGTCTAGCTAGCTTGGTGGGGCTCAAGCCTCGCCCAACTCATCGGATTTGGTGAGGCCACCTTAGGTGAACTTGAGCTTATTGACTGTGTTGTGGCCGGGTCGCTAGGCAATTGGCCATCGCCAAGGAACGCGGTGGCAGATAGAGGAGGAAGAAGGAAGAAGGAAGAAGGAGGAAGGAAAAGAAAAGAAAAAAAAAAAAAATTTAAAAATAAAAAAAATCATTTTTAAAAATAAAAAATAATTTAAAATTCATTTTTTAAAAATATAAAATTAAATTAATTTTTTTGGTTGATTAAAAAATTAAAATTCAATTTTTTTTTAGTAATTTTTCCTAGAAAATCAAATTAAATACCGAATGGTGAAAAATATTTTCAACTTTATTTTTAGGTTTCAATCAAATATTGAAAAATATCATCATTTTGCTATAAAATTGCTTTTTAGAAAACATTTTCTGGAAATGTGATATTTCCTACTAAATGAACGGAGTCAAAAAATGATTCATTTCTCTTTATGCATAGCCCACCTACGGTCATGCACGCCCTTCAACCTGAGTTCTAATTGTGCCTAGAGTTATGTATATGAGGAATGATTTTGTTTGTAAGTTGTAAAAGGGAATTTGGAAAACATACTCTACTTACGATCAATTGAAACTTTGTAATTTTCTGGATTCATAATGGATTTCTTCTTGGTTATGTCTCCTCACAAAGTAAGTACAAATACTTGCTGGGATAGCACACTAGAAGTCCGCCATGTTCACTTGGGATATTGCCAATGAAGTCCAAACGTGTCCATATCAAGTTGGACCCATTTTAACTCAAAAGCTCAAATTCATTAGTTATGGGTCAACTTAAATTTAATAATCACTCTTTGTCACACAAATTCTATGACGTAGAACTTTTCGAAAAAATTCACTCATATATCTTCATAGTCTCCCCCTTTCAATGTGAGCTCAGTATTAGGTTTGTTCTCTTTTAACTCAAATGTCTTTCAGCATCAGCATGTTCTTTTTTTCCAGACTAAACCTCTTTTTTCTATAGATTGAACCATGTAAGTTGTCATCGAGATTGTGTTACTACTTCGTGTTACTACTTCAGAACACCCACCTTTCACCTCAGCCTTTTTCACCAAACCAAACTATTAAGGCTATTAGCTACTATGGGGATTGTGTTGCCACACCACAATGCCCACTTTTGATGTAGGTCTCTATTGTTAGACCAAACCATGAAGGCTGCCTGGAAATTGCGTTGAAAGATATTCATCATACACCAATACACATTTTAAGTGAGCCACCAATCAACCACCGGGTTTGATACTATTTTGCTAGGAGTGAAGAAAAAAAAATTGATACTTTCCCCTGGAAGATTGCCAATGGGGAACCCAAGTACGACCCCATTAACATATCCAATGGGACTTACTTTCATTTAAAAGTTTAGGTTAATTAGCTATGACTTAGTAGGATATATTAATTACTTTACACCACAAGGTTACTCTGATAAGAGGCTTTTCTAACACAACTCACATGCATTTTTTATAAATCTTTGATATCTTTATTATTATTATTATCTTTTTGGTAAGGTTGATATCTTTATTATTCATTGTTGATTCAGTAATTTTGTTTTCTCGTATTTGACATTGAATTGCAAGATTCATTAACTTCCGAGTTAACTTTACAGCCCAAAAAGCGGATAGTAATTTCAGGTGAAGGTCACAATCATCAAAATAACTATAGTTCACAAAGTACCGGCACTTCGAGCAAAACGCGCAACCAGAAAGGGAATTAATAATATCCGAGGAAAGATTTTCGCGTCACCAACAATTAACATAATAATATACTTGAAGAGGAAAAAGAAGAAGGAAGGGGATAACTTACCATGGCATTGAAGGCGATTAACGAGTGATTATGGCGATAAGATATCCATTTGAGGTTGGGAGGGATGGCGGACTCCACGAGGCAAATCATGGACACCCATTGTCCTCTGTTCAGAGAGTCCCCAACGTACACCAGCCTCTTGTTCCTCAATCTCTCCAGCAACCACGTCGCATTGAACCTGCACCTCATTAAGCCAACATCAATAGAAGCTTTATATCTATATTCTGGGAAGAAATTCTCTTCGAGAGTGTAATAAATACAGTGGAAAAGACAAATGTTCCATATTGAAGTCTCACGGGAAAGCTTGCTGTGCAAAGGAACTACACAATGGGTAGAGAAATTACACGATGATCTAAATCGCTAGATCTGGTGGGATTTACATTCGATGCGATTTATCGGAGGTAATGGCGAGTTAGGATGGACACCATCTTATAGCAATTCCTTTCATTGCAGTTATGCATTAGAACAGCGAGAGATGCGTATACCTGGGAATGTCACAGCCATGAGGTTGCCACCTCCAATGGCGATACCCCAAGTCCTTCCGTCCGAACTTCTCGCATGCCACCTGGTCCGACACGAACGTGCATTGCTTCTCCTCGTACAACGGGTAAGACGCGTTGTCGTACACCCACCTCCCCGAGAACAGATCGCACGACGTCGTCGCGCCGGCTGCGCTTTGAAGTGAGGCGCCATCGTCCGGCAGCGGCCGAAACCGAGAGCCGTCGCGCGCGAGGGAGAGGACGGCAACAACGACAGAGGCGACCAGCAAGGCGACGAGGGAGTGGAAGCTGCTCCTGACACCCCATGTGGCTGGAGTTATTTCGGTCTTGTTCACCATTATTGTTCCCTCCTGCGAACGCTCTATTAATTCTTCTGCATCTTTTTTTGCACTTATATGTACCGAGGGGGACCTCATGGGCTAAACGGGTGACCCACGCCTTGTGTCCTTATCTACTTTCTTGTCTGGAGCAATTATTTTTCTCCATGATTGATTCTATCATGTAAATTTGAAGAAGTAAATAAAAAAAAAAAAACATTTCACGAGTCCATCATGTATAAGTTCAGGATCTCGATCTCTTGTAGGGTTTATCTGATCTTGTGCTTAAAACGTATAGGATATACATACTTATATACATAGTATTGTTAATCATTTATTAATCAACTAAATCTTCGAATCGATTCGAATCTTTAACTTTTTGCAATATGAAAAAGTCAGAATTTGAAATCTAAGATATTATTTCGGCGAGAAAATTATCGCATCGTTGTAAATCTATTGTAATTGTGTTAATTCAGTCTTAAATTTTATTTATTTTAAAAGATAATTTGAGTCCTAAACTTTTGACAATTAAGACAAGTCCCTTCCTTCCATCTAAAACTTTTGGCTTTAGTATTTTTTTGGAATGCAAGTTCTGGGGTTTAATGAAATTCTCTTTCCAATCTTGCCTTCAGTTATAAGTATTCAAGTTTTACACTTGCTTTGTGCCTTCTCTTTCTTTGCTCAATCCCTTCCCTAACAATCTCTTCCATCACAAACTCATCTCTTTCTTCGACCAAATTCCTCGGCCATCGCTACTGCCATAAATGAGGACAACTGGATGAGACTGAGAGGCGACGGTGACGAGCCGGGGTGTACGTGTCGACCCTTGTAGGGCTTGAAGATCTTCGCTCAGCCTCACATCTTCATCGACAAGAGGTCGATGGCTTGGGGCATCCCTAATTCGAGATTGAGCGGCAGTGGCGACTCGACTGCGGCTACATGACCCCAGCGAGGAAGCTGCGCCACCAAGACGACGGGCATGAGGGGATTGACGCAAGGGATCAAGTGAGCTGAGGACAAAGGAAGGGTTGGCATCACCGCCGAGCTTTGGGTGACGCCACACCGAGTCTCGCTGGAGGCTTGTGAGGCTGGTCCACGCTGGATTCGACCTTCCCAACCTTGAGTCGACTGACTACGTAGACAGAGGTACACACCCAAAGTATGAAGTTTGACTTTCGATCTGTTTTGAACAAGTCAAAACCTCGTGGTGAATCAGAGGAGCTGAAGAGAAAAGCTAGAGCAGAGAGGTGTGCTTTCTTCACTTGCTAGTGCATGTTTGATCCTGTCCGTTTTACATGATGAATTCACTGTTTGATCTTCATATCCTCCCCTGTTTCTCAGGTTTGGCACTTTGGTCTCATAATATAAAATCATAATGCCAAAAGAACTCCCAAACGCACCATTTTCATTTTAATTTGACTTAAGGCGATAAAATCATGATTTTGTCACTTTAGGTCTCATGTAAGGTGATAAAAATTATACTTATTACCGTAAGTTCTAAATTGTCCCAACTTTGTTTATATCAATGGCAACAAAGAACAAATTTTGTCGCTTAAAGTTCAACTTAAGTTAACAACACTATGAATCTGTCACCTTTGATTGATTCTAACGTGACAAACCTAACAATTTGTCATCTTTGGATAGCCTAAGGCATGTGGCAAAAATTTCTGTCGGGTGTTTTTCTAGAAGTGATTAGAAACTTACCAGCATGTCAGAAATCTACTAACTATCAAAGATTTGCCAGATTTTTTTTTGTTGACTGGACCGTGACTATCGTTACTAACTAATACGTGACCGTGACCTAGAGTTAAAAGATGGGTTTAGAGATAGGCAATCGGATGACTATGAGCGGGCGCCTAGGCGACAAAGGAGATATCAACTGACTTCTAAGCTGCAAGTTTTAGCCCCTTTATGGCGTTAACGACATCGAGAAACTTAATTTTCGTAATTTTTTCAAAAGAAAAGTCCACGCCAAAGCGCAAACCCCATCGATTCATTCAGTCAGGACTTGACAAGAATGTAAGCGAATAAATAATGAAAACCATAATCTACAGTTCTCACAAATCGGATGACATGAAATCTTCTGATTTAGGACAACACAGATTGATTATAACGTGGGACAAGGATAGAGTCTTAAAGTAACAGCCTACTGAAGCCAAGTTAATCGAGTAACGTCGACTGGGAGCATATTCAAAATAGTTCACGACCTATTAAATAATTGATCTATTTCTTATGTTTAGGAGTCTAATTATGTAAAATGTAGGCATACAAGAGCTCATTCCACACATCCGGCAGTCCGGGAAGGCACCAATGGAAGCAATCTGCGTAGGTGACAGGGTTTGCCATTTGATGTTGAGTGAGGTTTTTGGTTTGCTCTTTATAAATGGATGAGTGTGCGTCCTTGCGATACTCCGAGAGCTTCGTGATGTCGAGCACGTGTACGTTGAGGCCTCTTTTCTGGAGCTTGTTGACTGCCTTCCGGAGTGTGTGCATCATCCCGCGAGTCGACCTTCTTACCCTATACCCTCCTTCAGTGATCGGTTCTGTTTCTTCGAAGCAGTTGTGATCAGCAATCCCACCCCAATCCTCGGCTCTGCAAAGAGTTGGTATGTTTGGAAGATAAACCTTTGAACTGTGCTAAATAAAATAAAATTTGCGCAACAAAGTGTGATTACTATGACCGAGTTTGGTAATCAGTATTAGACGAATAATTCAACATGAGAGAACTGTAGTAGGTTTCTTTCCGTGTGATTATCAACAGATCGGTAAACCTAGATTTAAACAGTTAGTATCGAAGTTCGTTTCCAGTTTCTATGAGTTAAGTCTACCTTTCATGAGTTGCAGACATGCCATTGAAGAACACCTGGGTCTTCGAACTGTTTACATGAACTTGGATCCAATCTGACCAAGTGTTTAAAGCGATCTTGTATGCTCGAAGCATTTTCATCATCTCATAATTTTTGTCAGGACCGACAAATGATTCCCATCTGGTTGCCAAAATTCAAGAAAGAAGGATGTTAGCAGACATCCAAAAAACAGATGGGATGATATTGTTCTAATTTTATCACATATTATGTATACATTGATGATCTTCCCTAGTTATAGCGTACAAGACGACAGACTAAAGTATCAAGTCTCTTATACATTGATGATCTTCCCTAGTTATAGCATACAAGACGACAGACTAAAGTATCAAGTCTCTTATGCTTATTAGCATTGCAACATCAAACATTTGAACTTAACAAGAGGATAATTACGTAAATAGCCTTTGCACTTTTCTTAAACATCAAATGACGTCCACCCCAAATCTTTAAAATTGGCCAAATGAAGGGCATCATCTGTCTTGCACGTTGTGTTGTTAACGGACCGCTTAAATTTTATTTTGGTCTCTCTGGGTGTTGCAATTGGAAACTAAGTTGCCCCTACATATTGTTAGCTCTTTCTACACTATCACTGCGGAGTTTGCGTTATGCTTAATCGGAGGCCTGTGTTAAGCCAACTTTTGGAATTAGTGATGTTATTGAACGTTCACCAAAAGTTTAATATGTAAGATGTCATTACCCATTTTAATGAGTAAGCTAAAAAAGAGAACGAACTAAAGAGTTGTCCCTCTCTCAACATCCATAAAGTAGCAACAAGAAACTTGGAGGTCAAATTGCAAACTTTAGATTTTCCAAGATGCATGATTTTCTAATACCGAGGAAAACTTACGAAACTTTGATCTCGGGACTTTCCCTCCACCAAAGATAGGAATTGAAGATGAGGATGTCCACGTCGGACCAATGCCTTGCGTGCTTTCCAATGGCCCCAACTCGAACGATCCGGTTGTCTAGGTGATGGTTCATTGGATCGTCACAGTTGGATTCCACTAGCAACGGTGCCCAATAGAATTCAATGGTCGCATTATAGTCCTAATCAATGTCATCCAGTGACCAGTTAATCAGTTCCAAAAGTCAAGCCCAGACATAACTTAATGCACCCAAGAAGAGCACCTAGTCGGTCAACTTCACCATTGCACATGCTCATGTTTTCTAAAGTTCTTATTTAAGCATCTTAAAGATATTTGTTAACAGGATCAATTTGGTATTGATGAAATCTTTTGCTAGATTATCAATTGAAAACATGGTTTAGTACTCAAAATTCGACATTCCTCATTAATCGATATAGCTTGCTAGTTTGAAACTGAAAGATATAACTTAGTATTGAGAAAGCATCTCCTTTGGGATATTAGAGGTCGTTGTCTCATATTACTTTCTTATACTAGACCTAGCTCTTTGTCCTTCGTAAACTAAATTATAGAACTTTAGGTACTTTGTATGCAATAATGTGACCGCAACTCAACCAATCACTACGACCGCACGTTTGATTAGGTGAAAGATGCAAACATATTTAAAAATTTGTCCCTTCTTCCAAGTTCAGTGTGCCTAAATCTAATGTTGTTTGGCACGGCAGTTTGAGGAAAATATAAGGACTGAATCTCCAAAACTATAAACAAAAAAATAAAAAAATCAGGAAAATGTTGTCATTTCATTGACCAACGGCTATTCTTTTTCCAATCTTCCTAGAGTAGGCACATTTCGTGCGGCGGTGAAGGCGCACTGAGAAGTAAACGAAATTAGAAACTTTCGTTTGAAGCACCGTGGTAGATGCGTCTTGTTAAACGGACCCAATGAGGCCTACTGCACATGTATCGGGATAACCAAAGTTTTATATAATTAGGAAACGTGAACAATTTCTTCCTGTTTTTTGGGAAAATACTGAAGGCAGAAATCTCAGAAGAGACTTACAAGGGCATTGAAGCCGATGCTGGCAGGGCGACGGCTTGAGAAGGATCTTCGCTTCTTAGGGATAGACGACTCCACCATGCAAACGAGAGAAACCCATTGACCTCGGTTGAGAGAGTCCCCCACGAACATCAATCTCTTGTTCCTTAGCCTCTCTAGCAGCGCCGTGGCATTGAACCTTCGGTAATGTCGCCATCCACACTGTCAAAAACCCTAACCAAAATTTCCTCTAAAGAAGACGGCAATGCATTAAAATGCCGCCTCAAATTCTTTAATTATCGATTCTAGAAAGTAAGAACGCAGGAACTTGGTTATGTTCTATGGCGGCGTGATGCATGCTAAAAACAATGCCTTAGAAGAAGGCACTGCATCTGAGCGGTGATTCAATGACCTGTCGACTCTTCGCCCTCGACGCAGCACGAGTGCTCTCAAAGGTGCAAACGTACTCCAGTGTATCCTAATGGAGAAAGAGAGAACATGGAGAGTCGTAAATGTGTGTGCATATTATTAGCTGGGGAAAATACCTGGGAAGGTCACAACCATGGGGTTGCCACCTCCATTGCTGGTACTTCAAGTCCTTCCGCCCGAACTTCCCGCAAGCCTGTTGGCCCAACATGTATTTACACTGTCCCTCCTTGTATAGGGGGCGCGACACATTGTCGAATACCCAACTTCCCGAGAACACGTCGCACAGCGACGACGTCGCCGGCGATGGTGCAATGTCGGTCAGGTTCGAGAAGAGCGGCTCTCTATCTCTGCCCAGCAAGAATGATAGCTGCTTCTCAAACGACGATGTCGCCGGCGATGGTGCAATGTCGGTCAGGTTTGAGAAGAGCGGTTCTCTATCTCTGCCCAGCAAGAATGATAGCTGCTTCTCGCCGTAATGTGCGGGGTATATGGCGGCGAGGATGATGGTGCCGATGAGCAGAGCCACCAGGGAAGGGAAGATGCTCCTGAGTCCCCACCGTGTGGCTGCTGTCTGGGCTTTGTGTGCCATCTGATTTGGTTCTCTTGTGCCATTCGATTTGATTCTCTCATCATGCATTTTATGTTCTCCGCTTGGAAGATTGAAAAGGAAAGCCGAAGATTGATTGTAACTTGTGCAGAGAAAGTTTTGGTGATCGGTTCTTATATGACAGGAAGAGGAGATTCTGCACTGGTATTTTTAAAAAATTATGAAATATAAAACCTCTACTTCTTTGATTCTAACCGTCCCCAGACGCCCTCTCTCTCTTTTTTATTTTTATTTTTTATTAGCTGGATCATTGATGTCTGACTGTCCGGTTAAAAGGTAACCTCGATAGACAGTAGGTATTTTATGTTACCATGTTGGGCCACTCCGCCGGTTAGGTAATTCTAGTAGAGTGAGAGGACCGCATTTCTTATTTTAACTTGTCGATGCTCGCATGCTCAACACCCCTTAGTTCCCTTCTATATATTTTTCTTTTCCAGGAGGAGGGAATATCCTCTTGGTACTTTACATCCCGATTATCTCGAGGCCTAGATTGAATTAGGATGAAGTCTTTTAATGACTTGCTTAGATTCATAGATTTATACCATCATGAACTTCATCCATATTAAATGGAAAGGATTATTATTATGTGCACCTTTTGTGAACAAGGTTTTACACAAACAAACACTAATACATATGGGCTCGCAATTTGTGCTAGCATGACTTGATCATTTTTGGAATTGTGTCGATCTAAAATATATAATTTTGTTTCTACATGCCAAATAACTTAATCACGATGACAATGTGTTAATTCGTGCAAATTCTTATCAACATATAAATTGAACGTGTTGTGTCATATTCGGATTTCTTTTTATAATTCTTATCTCATATCATGTTTGTATTGTGCGAAGATAGGCCGTACATAACATAGCCAGCCCCAAATACATGTAGAATTGACCGAAAAGAAAAAAAAAATGATTCAAATTGCTAAACCAAGCAAATCAAATTGTTTTGTAGTTTTGTTCGCCTGAAAAGGTTTTTTTTTTTTTTTTTTTAAAAAACTGTCCTTATTATTAAATCAAGCTATGGTGAAGGCTTACTGTAGAAAAAGTGGTTATATTTTTAACCGAACACATCTAATTGGTGGCTTACAAATTAGGGAAAATTGTCCAATTAGTCCTAAATCTATTGCATAGATGTCAATTCAGTCCTTTTTTTTTTTTTTTAATTTTGTCAATTTAGTTATAAATCTTTACACAAAATTTTAACGTAATCCTTCTCAAAAATTTTATTGAAAATTGCGGACGTGGCAATGTGTTATGTAAGATGACTGGTGATGATTGAATCATCACGTCAACGATTTTTGGCAAATATTGATAAAAACTATATTATAATTTTGCATAAAATTTTATGACTAAATTGGTAAAATTTAAAAATTTTAGAATAGAATTAACATTCATGCAATAGGATTACGAATTATTAACACCATCCACATGTAAACTTAAGTGAAAGTAAAAGTGGTTGATGTCATTTTTGTGATTAATTAATAAAAGGCATGGTTAAGGGAAATATTTCGAACTAGGGACAGAGGGAAACTTTATTCCGAGGACTCAACCAATGGCTAAAATAACCAGTGTAATAACAAGAAAAATGGACTCTATTCAAATTTATTAACTGTCACAAGAGTATTAAAAAAATGAATTTGTCATAGTTGTTTTTAACTATAAATCAAGCGTTTATTAAGCATCTCTCACACACGTATAATGCCACTTTATATTTTTTTATTTGAAGCAATGTGCATTGTGAATTTTTTTTTTTTTAAATGAGGGCGCTTCAAACTTTTATTTGAAATTTTCCCTTATCAAATGGTCCAATATTCCATTAAAAATGTAAATACGTCTAACAAATGTGGTTGAAATTTGTCATTTTCTACTTCAGATTAATTGGTTCAATCGCATGTCTTAACATGTAAGAATTTTAGCCAACCGAAAGATAGATTCGGATCAAATGTATTACTTTACGATTTTTTATGTGACAAAAATCAACTTGGGTTAAATGCATCCGATGGTTCAAATTCGAGATTTTTAATGATATTAATCCTATAGAGTGTGAAATGCGTCTTTAATGTGGATTGTCGAACGATTATTCCACGTGACAAGAAATCTGAAGTTAGAGGAGTCGACAAGAGAAGGGTACCAAAAACAGTTTTACGTTGTCGTATAAAAGACAGCAAATAAAAGCAAAAGAAAATAGGTGGTCCGAATTTTCGGGGAAAACGAGAAAATTGACATCCTCTCTGTCTCTCCACTCTCTCTCTCTCTCTCTGTGTCTCTCACGCAGGTGGTGTGCTCGAGGAGGAGGGTGGAGAGGCGAGATCTGAGGGAGAGAGCGATTTAGATTAAAGAAAGAAGGCAAAAAGACGCCGCCTTTGATTCGGTGAAGATGGATCAGGTGCTCAACAAGGTGGGCACGTATTGGTTCAGCAAGAAGGCCAACAAGGAGATCAACTCCGTCGGCGATGACATCAATGTACGTCCCTCTCCCTTCTCTCGCTTTCGCATTCCTCCGTCTCCACGTGATGTTAGTTGGTGTGGTTTCGGTTGAGCAAATGTTGTTCATGGGCCCGATTTCGTGTTGAATTTTTCCTTTTCGCGGCGAGATTGGGGTTGGCTCGGTGATGGGTCGGTGCGATGTTGGGAGATGGGTCTCGAATTGATCGTGCGGCGCGGCGCGATGTGGTTTTGATTTGGTGATTGTGGCGTTTGAAATGCAGCTGCGATGGCCAATTTTGTGAGGATTGGGAGAATGACGCTTGTAAGAGGGCGGGAGGTCGGTTGTTTTTCTGCATTTTCGAGAATTGGGTTTTTTTCCCACGTTATTTCTGGCAATTTAGTGCCGTTGTTCTTGTTTAACCTGTAAATTGGTATTGCCCATGAAAGTCCAGGACGACCGGCAATGTCTCATTCTATGATCATGTTGATTGGTGTGCTAGGTTGGGCTCTCTGTTTTATGATGGTCGATGATGATTTTAATCTTAGTATTGTGATCATGGTTGTTTGAATGCATTACATGGTTTTTCCTGTGCTGGCGTCATCTCAAATTCTATTTAGGTGCGGTTGTAATTCGGTAAGTGCGCGAGTGTGCCAATAGAGGGAAAGTTCTGATCGTGTGCTATAGCATCCATATGTGATGTGCTCTCTCGATATTGGCGAATTTCAGCATGCCGTCTAGGTCAAGGTCAGTTAGAGTATAGAAATTAGAATCCGTGGATCACTTTCGAATGTGAATGGGAACTGGAATAACAGTTTTCATCTATCTAAAGCAAGACATATGTGAGAACCATAAGAGTGCTATTATTTTGCTTAATCTGTGTTAGTCATATTTAAGCAGTCCCTTCCTATCATACTGGAAAATTCTTTTTCTACTATTAGATGTGGTGGCGCTTTTCAATATTTTTCTGGTGCGCATACTGTATACAGATGGGTATGTTGTCAAAGTAGTAGATGTTGACTGATCAATCCGAATGTTGAACTCTCTCAGCAATGTGCAAGGCTAATTTGTTTAGATTAACAACATTTTGCTTCAGATTATTATGACGACTTGGTTTGACCTGCAGCTTGATTTGATTACTCACTGTAGTTTCATAGTCTGGTGTTTGAAACTATATATGCCAAATTCAAAGTGTCCAAATCCTTTGAAGGATATTAAGGACATGGCTTTTGATTAGCATGAAAAAACTCGTGTTATGGTGCCTTCCTGTTATTTTTGGGTCAGCTCAACAGTAAGATGCACTAGATCTTCGATGGCTTTAGGTTCTCTGCTTTCTCATGGTAAACTTTCTTAGAAGTTGAAATTTACATCACTAGAAGACTTGATCTACAAATCTCAAGGTGACATTGTAAAGTAATCTGAAACGTACTCAATGGCTGTATAGATCCCTTGCAACTTCATTTTCAAGAAACATCCATTAAGGGCACCCTTTCTCTTCTAATAAATCCTCATTTCAGATGTACGAATGAGACATATCACGGACTCTATTTATACTTTGTACTTTGGCTTCTTTCATCAAATAATATTTCTGGTATGCTGACACATCTATTTATTCTCCGATAGTCATTGTCCAGCAGCATCGAAGGAGGAGCAAAATGGTTGGTTAACAAAATCAAAGGTTTGGTTAAACTGCAATCTGCAACTTATATGTCATATGCTTTGGTTGCTCATTATATGCTTGCTGCTATCCCTATGGCTTAAGTTTTCTAGTATCTTTGGAATTTCCATCTAGCGAGGAGGGTGGTAATCTCTTGAGGATGGATGCAGAAGTTTGAAATTATTCTGCAACTTATCATCAAGTTGGTTGTCAATTTGGTGCTATAACTTGCCCAGATTTTTAAATTGAAAATGTGCCGTAATAGTCTACCTTGATTGAAAGAAAAATTCATGGTTTTCTTAGGGTTCTCTCTTCCCTAGCAAGAATTTATAGAGAGAAATTAAGGATTGTGGATGCTAGTAGAACTTGTTACTGATTTTCTGCAAAAAATGTAGCTATGAGACATAAACTTGTGACTTCTCAGACCCATTGGCATTCTTTAATGCATGAAATTTTCATCAACTGTGCTAGGCTAATTGCATCCTGGTGCTTGTGGGCATGGTCAAGTTAATTGCATAGAACTTCTTGATATGATCTGGGTGCATGACACAGTTGAGATGTCAGTCATCATAAATCCATTGAGTATCATAAGTATAGGCAGTTAGTGGTCTTGAGAAACATTTACCACCACTGGGTTGTTTTAAGGCATTTCTCCTTTGTCTTTCTTTCCATTCTTCTATAAATGTCTAAGTTACAAATCTGATCTGCGGCAGAGTGGGAGATTTCATCCGTCGTAGTGATGTGGACATTGTCCTTAATAGGGAATAATTGACTTTCCATCGATGCCCTTTTCTGCAGGGAAGATGCAAAAACCACTTCCAGAACTCCTAAAGGAATATGACCTGCCAGTTGGGATATTTCCTCGCGATGCAACAAACTATGAATTTAATGAAGAGACAGGAAAGCTCACAGTCTTCATACCCACAATCTGCGAAGTGGGCTACAGGGACTCTTCGGTTTTACGCTTTTTCACCACAGTTACTGGATATCTTGAGAAAGGGAAACTGGCAGACATAGAAGGGATGAAAACAAAGGTGATGATATGGGTGAAAGTGACGGTGATATCAGCTGAAGGATCAAAGCTTCATTTAACTGCTGGGATGAAGAAAACCCGGAGCAGAGATGCTTATGAGGCTCTCAGAGATGGAGTAATTGTAGATAAGTTCTAAAACACGTGAAGCTTGTATTTGTTTACTTGGTACTGTTCTGATGAGCTTCTGTGCTTACAATGCTTTGAAGCAATGTGGCTTGATTAACTACTAGTGCGAAAACTTTCAAGTGTATGTAATCTTCATCTGTTCTAAATGTTTCTATCATGGTGTTAGCCCAATCTCAAGATCTGTTCTTGTCAGAATTCAATGACTTTTGGGTAATTTGCATGAATTTGCAACCATAAGCAGAGTTGTCTGCCATGTTATTGAGGAATCAAAAGCTAGAGAGAGGGGCACATCGAATTGTGGATTGAATATGCCATTAAATTCTTCCGCTGTGAACTGTCAAGTACTTGTTTTTCTGTAGCTTTCTCATCTTGGAAAGCACCGTTGTGCATTTTGTGACGCTTACTGTAACATTTAAGAATAATGTGGAACTTCTGTTCTGTTCAGAAATCAAGTTATGGAAACCTCGCCAGCTACATTACTGGCAATTGGACTGTCCAGGAAGGAGAAGCAATAGATCCATTCGTCAGATGGGACCATCTCCTAACTCAAATTTGCACGACCTTTTTTTATTCTAAATTAGATCCATCTTTAAATTGAATGCCAAACAATAGATCTATCCTAAAACTCTTTATCAAAGTAAGTGAAAAAACATTTTAAAATGATTGAACTTTTGTTAATTTTACTGATGCAACTAATATAGTTGCTTTCGTTCAAAATAAATTTCTTTTAGGGGAACAACTACTATTTGAAGGAATTAATGAATCAAACTACTATAATATGTGCAGAAATTTAATTATGCGATCAACTAATGGAACATAAAAGTTATTGACAGTATAATTGATTTATCATCTTACAGTTTATTTTCCAGTCTTTTTATAATAAATTTAAGAATGAAGACTTATTAAATAGTTTAGCATAGTCAAATTTTCCATAAATGTTCCCGTGAATTAAAAGGTTTTATTCAAACTCATATGGACGATTTTATGAAAACATATAGCTTAAGGTATTCTATTTCTAATTAATTTTAGGCCCCCGTAAGCTAGTTTTCTGTCAACTTAATTTGGTGGCGTAGTTCTTATTTATCGAAGGAAGGAATCAATGAAGTGAATGGCAAGGGAGACAGCAAAGCTTCGATGGGATGTGAAATAACAGTGACATTGAACAAGTCAATACTTACTAGGCACTCTTTTTTTATAGCAAAGTTACTTGATGAGCTCTCAACCTGGGTTGGTCCTCCAGCGCAAGCAGATCCTACGAGGGACGACTCCATTTGTGACCCAAGCAATGAATTGTTATACGGAACACCGATGGATTACAATATGCAAAACCAGGAAATTGTACCTGCCGATTCTCTTCTATGAAGTCTGTCTGTGCAAAGCAGGCTAAAGATCGCACCACTCACAAGCGAATTTCCAAACTCCGGTTGCTTGTGCCTGTGTAACCTATACCACAGAGATAATGTATGTAATCTCGGGTTGAATGTCATATATCAGTTCCGGATCAATGGCCTTTCCTGGATTGACATGGCCGACCCCGATGGTGAAGATATCTGCAGGTTGAAATATTTCATCCATGGAAAGTTTTGATTGTCCATGAAGTTCAATTTTCGAGCAGAAGTCATGATGGCGGACTTAATAACGGCCTCAGGTGTCCAGTGGGGATAAGGTCTATTTACCAAAGCCGTGACTCCGCTGGGGTGAGGGCAAAGCACTGAAGTGCCAGACATCCTCCCATTTTTATCGGTCAAATTCTGATTTTTGTATCATTGCTTCGAGGGAATTGTGATACTGATAACATGCTACGACTGAGATCAACAATGTCTGGCTTCAGAAGTCCTGGCCTAGCCAAGCTGGGCCACCTGAGGAGGAGGCAATTGCAGGAGCAGTTGGGTGTTGCAGCACGGTTCCTTTGAGCAGGATCATAACAGGAGGAGTTTTGCTGAGAAACGTATGCTTTGATCTTCTGGCCGCCAAGGACACCAAGATGAGACTAGGAGTTACTGAGCAGAGCAGCTGACGAGGATCCTGATTCTGAATGGCTGCAAATGAGCCTATGGCAATCATGTAATCGAGAAGTTGAGCAAAGCGACTTATGATTCAGACGTAAACATTCGATACTATTCACGATTGCAGCTTCAACCCTGCTAGTGAGTTCGCACAAGAACAAACTTAAAATTTTTCTCACAATCGATAGAGGTGTTCTTCAGGTGCCATGCCAACTGCTGTGCCGATAGCATGCCCAAGCGCATGCGCACGCTCCACAAAAGCACCATCAGTCGTGCCAGTCGTGTGAGTGCCCTACCCGATATCGTTGATTGGCAGAGTATCTTATTTTCCAAGCTGAGAGATGAGAAGAATCAGCACCAGTCAACTAGTCGTTACATTCAGAAATTTTGTAATCGCACCCTGCTTTCCATTCAGCCCCTGGAGGCGTCATCGGGGTACCAAATGCATGGCGGTTGGGCCATCATCCTCGGTCCATCTGCGAGTCGTTTAGAGAAAAAAAAAAAGAAAAAGAGTTCTCCCGGGACAGTACGGTCTGACACAGATCCTAGCTTCTGGTGGCATCGACTTCATTTGGATCCGGTCTTGCTGCATAACGATCATCACGTGTTGGTCAATAATGTAAGTTCGAAGGTTGCTGCTTGCTGGATCATTGGCAAGAGCAAACTGGACATGGACAATGGGCGACGAGATTACGGTCGTCTGTCCTACGGTAGATCGTGAGCTCTAGCGTCCGAAATTATGTTCTGTTTTGAAGAGACTGAACAGGGCATCTACTTTGCTGGTTACAGCACAACCTAGGTTGGTCCTCCACAATAATTTGTTTCTATTAACTTCTGTACTTAGGTTCAGAACTCGCTTAACTTGGTTTAATGATTATCCTAAGATCGCATGAGTTAAAACAAAAGTTTAAAAAAGCGATTTTCAACTAAATATAATAAAAAAAATTCACCTAATATAGCTCTAATATTCGGTTCTTTTGAGAAGATTCATATGACTACGATATACGATGAATTTTTTCCTTGGCAAATAATATCCAATAATTTGACAATTGTAGTTGAGCTCTTCACTTTGATTTGCTACTTTTAAATAAAACGAGAAAAATCGTCCTCAATCTTTTGGCTTTTTTATATAATAAAAATTTGAAACCTGCAAAGTGAGCCTCCCTTTTCTTTCTTTGTTTTTTTGGTCGAAAGTGAGCCGCCCTTTTCCGTTGTCAAAATTTGTGGCTGAGGCACGGATATGCAAGCATTTTCTAATTCAAATTGTGGACGACACTCTTTCATATATCGTTCTGATTTTATTTCTGCCTGAACTCACAGTTGTCAAATCAAAATATAAATTGTAAATCAAAGTATCAAATTTATGATTGGTGAATAGATAATCCGATTGAAATGTGAGATTCGTCAAAAAATAAAAATAAACCAACATTAGTTTCTGTTGACTTACACATACGAAAGTTTGAGTAAAGCTAGGTTTATAAGTTTCAAATAATATAAACAGTGTTTATGTGTCATTTTATTCTTGTAATACTTTGAAATTATCAAAATATTTTATATAACATGAAATTCGACAAAAATTATCCCATTTGAATCGAGAGACTTGAATTCAATTCTGGGTCAAGAGATCTGACAACTGAGTATTACATCAAATTGAATACCCATATATTTATCAATTAAAACTTAATGAATCAAATCATAAGACGCAAATCGAATACAGAACTATATTGATAAAAATACCTGGAATATCAAAGAAGAATACCCTCTGAGAGCACCTAGAATCTTTTCACGATAGAAAGCATCTAAAGATTGTCGATGAATTGAGGAAGAAGACATTTTTGGGCTAGAATACGGACCACCTAGGACGATTCTCTACGTAACACCGCAATGTAGACAAAGCATGGAAAGCGGCCGTCCACTTCAGTCGAGAGAGAGACCATGTCGACCTCTCCATAATATCTAAAGCTCTTGACCTTAATCGAAAAGAGAACGAGAAATGGCAGAGAGTGGCATCTCCTGCATGCCTTAGCCAAAAGAAAGGAAAAAAAGAAGATAAAACATAATTAATTACAGTTCAGGACAAATGTATTGTACGTCGTATGTGAAGGCAGAGTACTTCGTTTCCAATGGTTCCACGAAAGCACAACACTAGTTCTTCGCTATGTAGCACCGACACGGATACGTGATACGTGATATGACACGTCAACACGTCATTTCTTAAAAATAGAAAATTTCGACACGTTCCGACACGTTGTATATTAGATATATTTTTATATATAAATACATAAATAATAATAATAATAATAATAATAATAATAATAATAATAATAATAATAATAATAATAATAATAATAATAATAATAATAATAATAATAGCCTAGAATTAATTTACACAAAACATATTAAATAATATCATTCATTATTTTAATTTGTTACAATAATACACAAAACTTAGAGGAAAAAAACATTGTTTAAAGAAAAATGCTGAAATGATATTTTTAAATTTATTTATTTATCATATATAGCATTTTTTATTACTTCTTTCAGAGTAAAAGACTTTTAAAAAAAATAAAACAATTCTAAAAAAAAAACTGAAAAAAAAAAATTGACCCTGTGTGTGTGTATTTATAGCAATTTTATTACTTCTTTTATTATTTCTTTTGTGTATATTTATATTTTGACCCCTCAAGTATTATAAATTTTTAAAATTGACCCCGTGCGTGTCGGAATTCTGGACTCGCGTGTCGGAGCGTGTCGGAAAGAGTTGACCACGTGTCGGGACGTTGTCGGAGTGTGTCGAACACGTGTCGGAGTGTCGGACACGACACGAAGGCTTCCAGAGAATGTCCGTGCTACATAGGTTCTTCGTCATCATCTTTGAACTTGCACCAGAGAGAGGTCGAACACCGATTCGATTGCTCATTCGCTTATCGCAGTATTATTTGATATCCACTAATTGCCCTTAATCCTATATTTAGGAGTTGTGTGGTCTTCATCTTTAAATTTATGGATAAGTGCACTCGAAATCCTAAAACTTGTCATAAAAGTATAATTAAGTCCTACAATTTTCAATAAATGTCATTGAGTCCTAAAATATGTTACGAAAGTGTAACAAAGTTTTAATAATTTCAAGAAGTGTAATCGAGTCCTAAAACTTATTAGATTGGTTTAATCAAGTCATTTCGTTAATTGTATATTTTGAAATTTTAAAGACTCGATTGCATCTTCGTGATAAATTTCAAAATTTCCATTGCACTTTTTGAAAGATTTAGGATTCGATTACATTTTCGTGATAAATTTTAGAATTCGATTGCAATTTTTGAAAGTTTTTTAGGACTTCATTATGCTTTCATGATAAATTTTAGGGCTTTTGGTGCATTTATTCCCTGGATTTAGAATAGTCCAGCCTTGAAGTTGCTGGTACAACTCTTACTGCGAAATCCAAAATACAGCTGAACGTATTGGCTGGATTCCTTTGGCTCCTGGTGCTTCGCATGCATTAGTAACCTCGGCTTTTACTGTCGTTGAGCCGTTGGAAGAAGGACTTCGAGGTCTCGTAGGTCGACCAACAGATCGCGGCAGCTGGTGCGTGGAAGAGCATCCTCGGAAGCCATCCTCTCATGAGCCCACGATACCCGTCTTTGTTCACCACAGCTCGAATGACGTCCCTGATCGAACTGCTTGAGAATCTATCGCAACCGCAGACTCCCTGCACATTCATGGTGAAGAACAATAGTTTTCGTTTTGTCCTAAAACTACCGATATCGCTAAAGCAGTAATCGGAGCTACGTAAAAAACAAACCAGAGCACGGATAACAGTGGTTGTAAATGATATGAACCCAAGATGCTCAGACAGCTGAGGAAACTCAATGAATGTAACTGTCAAACAGAGAGGGAGAAGTAATAACCACGAAAGTGATTATGTACTTCACTAGAGAAAACTCAACTGACGACTCACTATTCACTCTCCCCTGACCAAAAATTTCAAAGGAGCATACGAATGGTTCAGGGCCAAAATGGATAGATAACATGGTCTGCTAGTGCTATACAACTAAACATGCTTCTGTTCACTGCATCAAGACCAACTAAAAAATCTTCAGGCTTTGTCTGGAGACAGCATTCCCTAATGTCCACATATCAGAAGAAACTTTTTTACTTGTGGCTTTGCTGTATTATGACTCTGTCAACAACTTCTCCGTTTGGCATGATAGAAGACTACCATTCATGTACTTCAGGAACCAGGAGAACAGAACATGACCACTTTTAGGGTATGTTTATTTCACTGAAAACTCGAGATTTGAAAGATATTTTTCGAAAAATGATCGTTTGTATTGCTTTAAAAAATGAACGAATGCAAAATGTTATCATCACCCATGAAAATTGTTAGACTTAAATTGTGAGTGATAATAACAAAATTTCCGCTAACTAATTTTTCTGAACGACATAACTAATCATTTTTTCTAAATCTTAAGTTTTCCATAAGATAAATGCACGCCTAATTTCTACGAGGAGGTGTAAGCAATTAGCACACTGGCACTAAACAAGAGCACACATTTAACACCATAAAAACAGAACTTTGATGACGATACCGATAGACACTCTTCCTTGGGTTGAGTCATTTCTCATTACCTGGCATTGCAGCTGTGTCTTGACCACGTCGAGCGGAGTCGTGACTGCAGCCGCCAACGCCCCTGCTGCCGCCCCGGCCGTCGCGTGCACCACCAGGCTCTCGTCACTTGCTGATTCCACCAAGAATGCCTCCATCAGACCCCGCTTTGCAGCCTCGTATGTTGCGAAGTGCACCGCCGTGAAGGGCGCGTTCATCACGACAGTCGTCCGGTACGATGCATAGAACGCCCCGATCCCTTCCTCCACCAGGACCCGCCTCACGCAGTCGCCCACCCCCCGGTACGGGCTCCTCTCCAGCTGCAGCCGCTGCTTCACCATGTCCAATGGGGTGATCACCGCATCGCTTGCCACGGTCGCGCACACCCCGGCCGTGGCGTGGGCCACGGGGTTGTTTGGGTCACCAGAAGAGAGGGACTCCTTGAAGAGCTCGTAGATGGAGAAGTAGACTGCATGGGCCGGTCCGGCTCCAAGACCCATCGCGCCGATGCCCCGGTAGAGCCCGGCCGGGCCTTCGAGCTTCAGGATGGAGGTGAACGCCTGGCGGACTCCAGGTTGGGTCCGGCACGACCCGGCTAGGGCCTGCATGCGAGTCTTGAGGGTGTCCACGGGGAACATGGCCATATGCTCGACGGAGCCGGCAATGGAGCCGGCGACCATGTATTGCCAGAACAAGAGGCCATCGTGGTGGTAGGTAGAGACGGTAAGTTCAGGGCTGAAGTCCGGTGGTTTGGCTACAGGTCGGTATTGGGGAGAGATGTCAGTGGCGGCCATGGAGCGGTGGTGGAGGTGGTGGTGGTGGTGAGGAGGGAGGTGTGGTTGGGGGGGTTTAAAAAGGGGAGAATATTATTGGCGTTTGGAGATCACTTTCGGGGTGGAATAAGAATGGGCTTTATATCCATGCTCAATTATTTTCTTCTTAGTGATACTTTTGGGATGTGGGATGGGATGGAAAGAGACGGCACTGGGCAATATACATATATGTATAGATTTTTCTGGGCAAGTTAGCATATCCTACAAACTCACATTGCTAGTTTAAGTGCCCAGAACTCCTAAAATCTTCTCAAGTACCTAGGCTCACATAATAGACTAAAGTTAAATGGTCTAACTTTTAAATTCAAGTTCGAGCTCGATAATTTTTTTAAAAAAATTTAATTAGGCTTTACATTTGAGTGGTTATCCATTTCGAGCAGGTTTCTTATTTTGTATCTAATTCTTTTCTATATATAACAAGTGTCTTTGTTATGATGAGTATTCAAGAGGCTGATTCTTTAAGAATTACACTTTAAAACAATTCGAGAGGGTTGAAGCCAGTAAGTCTTGAATTACACCCTATAATAATTAATGTATGAGATCAAAAGATTATTTCGTGAGCGATTGCGGAGCTAAACAATGTGTAGATTATTGGATATAATTAGAGGCTAGAAAATATTGAGAGTATTTGAGCGATTGGAGAGTATTTGTAATCTCTATTGCACTGCTTGATCTATAATAGAGTCTTGTGCTCTCTCCTTGTGGATATAAATCACGTTGACTGAATCATGTAAATTTGATATCTGATTATTTTCTTGCTTTGTGCATTTCTTGTTCGAATTGCTTGGTTTTGCCAACAATTTTTATTAAAGCAAGGCTTTGGCTGAGTTGAAGTGAATCATGGCGATAGATTTAAGGAAATGTTAAAATCAAAAGATTTAATAGGAAAGATTTTGGTTTTTGAAGATGCATATTGAGGATTAGCTCTATCTGAGGAGTCTGCATTTACTCTTATTTAGGAAAAAGCTAGAGTTAATGAAGGAAACTGATTGGAATGTGTTGGATAGACAAACATCAGCTAACATTGACTTGTAAAGTCAAGTTTAACATCGATTGATTAATAAGTAAATATATTTTTAATCCCTTCTTTTTCTTAGATATGGATTGTCTTCTCAAGGAGGCCATCACCAGTAAATAAAGTTTTCGAGTTGAGGTGGATAGAATTGGTAAGGTTTTTTAATAATTGTTTTAGTTTAAACTATTGCAAAATGATTAACTATGTTGTTGTTTCTTTGGTTTTCAAGTGGTTAAAATTTAGAGAAATCTTTTATGGATGGATAAGGAATAAGATTTTATAATTCGTGTTTTATTTTATGTATTTAAAATCTTTTATTGTTTATTTTATTTTACATGTTCATCTTTTATGGATTGTTACTTTTAATGGGTGGAAATTTCTGTTCTTGCTTTAACTTTGATTTTAGTTGACTAGGGGATGAGTTGGACGCTTCCTAATTGCTTTATATTTCTGTTTGCTTTGTACTGAACTTCTTATTGTTTTGTTTCTCTACTATCTTGTTGTAACAGCTATTAGTCTTGGTTGTAAATAAGGAGATGTAAATAAAAAATAGAAACAAAATAATTAAAAAAGAGAGAGGAGAAATTGGCCGGTTACTAATTAGGCATTAGAACTAGAATAGATCGGCAAGGCTGGTTCTAAAACTGGAAATCGGTCTTGATCGAGTAGGTTTCAGGGTTGGAACCTAGAATCTACCCACCTTGGAATCGCTCACTCTTCTATGAAAAAGATTTAAATTCAAAATAGGATATTTAGATTAGAAAACTTATTCAAATTAAAAAATCTACTTGTGTTGATTTCTTTTATTGGTTCAAACTTGAGACATATTCCAACACTAACATAGAAAAGAAGCTATGGAAAGGCAACTAGCACCTGAGCTATTGACTTTAGTCGATTGGAAATCCATGGATGATATACTTTAAAATTGTTGAGGTGCATGTTAATTGTTGAGGGTGTTTTGTGAAGAAGTCTCTCATTAGGAATGTGATGTAAGTACAATAGTTACTATATCTTAATTGACTCATAATCTACTAATTATGTTTTTAAATGAATGTGGATTTAACTGAATATGTTGACGGATTCAAATTTAGGCTTTCTCTTAATATCTCCCAAGTTAAAAGGTATTAGCCTTTCATTGTGTCTAGTAGAATTTGGCCAAAGGTGGAGATTTAAGTTGAGATTGGTGCGGATGGAAGCATGGACATAAGGCTCACATGTTAGGAGGAGATTTATTGAGAATTATTGAGATACACAAGTGAGGGTGTTATGCAAAAGAAGCCCTACATTGGAGATATGATGTAAAGGAAAGCAATGAATATATATTTTTAGTTCATAACCATTGATTTAATATTTTGAGTGGAAATGAGTCCAACTTCACATGTTGACGGACTCGTATTTGTGCTTTTTCTTGATGATCTCCCTAAGTGAAGGTTTTCGGTTTGCGTAGTACCTCCCAACAAAAGCTAAAGTACACATTCACAAAATGGTAGCATGCTATTAATAGTACCCTTCATATTTCAGATTTTGTTGAAATTGAACTTCAGAACTACTAAGAGATCAAATTTCGGACATCTTTGAATTTTATTGAGCTTGACAGGAGGACAGATTATCTCCACAGAGCACGCCGTGTGCTATTCCACAAGACCATATCGCAGCGATAAGTACTACAAGCCAAAGAAAGCAACATAACATCGCTCTCAGAATCTGTCACATTCCTCGTGAGAACAAACGATAGATAAGAGCTTAGACGGAGAGACACGTTTCTGCGGAATCGTGTGGCGTCCACAAGCTTAATTTGCATGGCTGTAAAGATGATAAACCGTATACTATCATGATCACTAAAAAGGACCCTCGTGCAAAATCGCATCATCTCAATCGGCCGAGGCCGGTGAGCAGCATTGGCATCCATATCGTTATATTCCATTGATAACGGAGCTTTATGTAGCATCGATAGTAATTTGTGTGATCGGAGATGGAACGATGAGTGATCATAAGTGTAGCAAATTGTAGGATAGATGGAGAGTTAATTAGGACATTTAGTTGATCAAGGACCCAATTGAAAACTCCCTCGTCGGTCGGTCCATCGGTCCCATCGAGGCAAATCACGATACGAATAGTCACCATCCCTGGAACTCGATAAAGATGAGGGGGATTGGTTTGACGTGAAGCGCTCCAGCTGTCCCCAGGCACCAATAGAAGTCAAAGTCACGCTTCGTCCCTTTGCACAAAGTGTTTTAAGATTCTTTGCTTCTGGAGTGAGTGCACCTCCTTCGATTCAAGCAAAATTAGGCGAAAATAAGAAAAAGATTAGAGAGCCAACTAGAGGAATTATTGTGTTGCTTATGTTGTCCATCGGGCTTGGGCCAAATTGAGCTCTTCCGCTGAAGCCGTCCTCTCGAGTTGTTTCATGTCGCTCCACATTTGAAGTTCCCACCCAAGTCGTCCTTCGGCCTGTGCATTGATTTATGGAGGGCGAGAGAACGAAAAATCCATGAGGAGAAGAACGTGTTTTTCTCCAGCTATGCCTCTCGTTGGCATTATACAATCATTACATCGCTCACTTTTACGATTATATTTCGAGAGATTATATTTCGATTTTCCAGTGTTTGATTAATGGAAAATTAATCGATCTATGGAAAAGCTTAGCGGGGGAAAACGACTTCCCCTTCTTACAAGAAGTAATCTACTTTATCTGAACCACTAAGTGCATTTGTTTCACTGAAAATTCATGTTAAAATAAATTTCCAAGAAAAATGGTTAATTTTCATTTATTTGATGGTTAAAGAAAAGTCATTTCCTTATTATCCAAAGGATAAGTCATTTTTCTCTTAATCTAAGCTTGTCATTTTCATTATGTAAAATATTTTTTATAAATTGATTATTTTTCTATTATCTAAATACTAAAAAGCCAGACGTATTGGCTGCTTGTTGTTTTCCCTCTGATTCTCAACTTTTCGTTGCTTATTCTGAGAAGCCGACACCACCACTAGATTCGCCATCCTCAAAGGAGTCATAGCTTGAAGTTTCGCCTCAAAGAGCCACCGAACGCGCACTCATGCACCTACCACACACCTTCCCATCGCGGATCCACCAAGACGAGTAGTGGTTTGAGAAAAGAGATTTTATGGAATTGTCTCACATTGATTTCAAACTTTTGCTTACTTCTTTGAAGTTACCTTGAGTTTGAGGGGATGTTACAATACTATAATATTTATTTATTCTCCATATCTCTTAAGATTATGCATATATTTCCTTTGATTGTGCATATCATTGATTAATTATATTTGGTATTATATTTATCTTATTACTTTAAATAGGCATCCAATAAAGTTTATCATTGAAGTTTCGCCTCAAAGAGCCACCGAACGCGCACTCATGCACCTACCACACACCTTCCCATCGCGGATCCACCAAGACGAGTAGTGGTTTGAGAAAAGAGATTTTATGGAATTGTCTCACATTGATTTCAAACTTTTACTTACTTCTTTGAAGTTACCTTGAGTTTGAGGAGACGTTACAATACTATAATATTTATTTATTCTCCATATCTCTTAAGATTATGCATATATTTCCTTTGATTGTGCATATCAATGATTAGTTATATTTGGTATTATATTTATCTTATTACTTTAAATAGGCATCCAATAAAGTCTATTTTGATATACTCTTTTTCAAATAGATAAAATATATAGAAATTTCACAATTTCTATATTTCGTGTTATTTCTCATCTAAAAGGATATTTGATGGAAGATTAACTCTTGCTAAAGTATGTTGCTAAACCTACTAATAACATCCACAACCCCATGTCGGGTGCGAAAATATTTGTATTCATCATTTAAAATTCATCAATTAACAAACAACTTTCTGCTCTTTATTCAACAATTAAAATATTTCCCACGTAAAGTTCAAAACTCAAAATTTTCAGAATCTATTTATCAATTATATCAAACTAGCCACAAATATAATGCCGTGCGAAGTTCTAGCCCGCCACCTGACCCCAACACCCGAGCTCCATTAGTGACTTGACGAGTTAGTTAATGGGATCACTCATTCTTAAGAGGCAACAAAAGAAAAAAAAAATTGCTAAAAATTGAATTTGGATTGGATAAAGTATAAGTCTAGTCAAGTAAGGGTCACAAATCGTATTGTAGAAAAATTGATCAATATGGATTAAATAGGTCAATTTGAATTTGACCATTTTGACCCACCTATTTGATGAGTTTATAGAGAGGTTAGTGTTAAGATGATGCAACTTAAAACATTGATATATAGAAGGATAATGACATAAATAATTTATGAACTTTGGTCTAATATGCAATATTGTCAGGGGACTTTTAATTTGTTCAATGTATACCTAAACTATTGGTAAATGTTCAATCTAGTTCATAAACTATACGAAAATGTTCAATGTCACCATTTCATTAATTCAAACTAATGGAATCTACCGATATAGATTCCAATTTGTTAAGTTTGAATGATGGATAAAGAAAAAGTTACACATGAATTACCCAAGTAAGATATTTATCTCAAATCATGATATAATATCCCGTCATCCAGTAATGAAGGAATATATTAAATATATACTAATAGTTTACGGATCGTATTAAATCAAAAGTTTGGGGACAACTCGGCACGTTTGTATCATTTTCCCATGTTCACATGCAGTGTTCTCTTTTTGGCTTCTAGATGTTGGAGCCATGATTGCTATGGCCACTGGATTTTCCAATTGCCATTTTCCACGAAGCTGTCGGGCGTCTCGATAAGAAGCTAGTCAAGCCTTCTGCCGAGAAAATAACAAGTCCTTAGCGAATTTTCAAAGCTTACTCGCATTTCGTGGATAAGTATGACTGACCGGCTGACCCGACTCTTATTCTCCATCCCATCCCGTATGTCTCGCGTGATATGCAACTCTTGGAATCAATTAATCTTACTTGTTGCATCTAAATATTTTCTAAAATTGAGATTAACACAATTTGCATTTTATTTAATGAGAAACACTTAAGACTCTTCGAACATAAAAATGATGATGCAAGGATTTGTTTTTAATGTTTTCATAACTTTTTAAATGGGTGAGAAAATCAATAGAGCAAGTTTTTGTTTATTTAAGCGAAAATGTCCTGGTCTACTGGTGAAGCTTCTTTGAGTTTGAACATTCAATAGTTTTGACCTAAAGAGATTACTCAAGTCAAAGAGGTTTGAGCTTAATCAAGTTATCGATTTTTTTTTTTTTTTTTGCTTGGTTTGAAAGCATACATTTGAGAATTAGAAACACATACACAATCTTACGATTTAGTTTCAGTCTAAGATTGTGTTAAGAATTCGAGTTCCCGCTAAGTATAAGCTTAGATCGAAATTTATATTTTGTTTATATGGAATTGACAAATCTAAACGATTGTCCTCAAATCGTACCCAAATAAAAAAATTATCTTGGTTCGACTCCACAAAACTTACGTTTGCACTCAATACCTTATTAATGAAAGATCACGAAAGTGCTACCATAATTATCCCACACTTATTAAGGACCGTTTTACTCGAGCGGTAAATATTCGGTTTACTTGGAATTGAAAAGTTTGAGATTAACGAGCTTATCGCTGTAGCCCGTCGATACGCCAAATGGATGTGACGGACCGCGACGCGTGGGGCGACCTTAGCAGCTGCAGCGCGTGAGCTTAAATCTTCAGCAAGAAAACGACAAAAATCTGGAGGCTGCTCTACCAGCGACCGTGAGAGAAGGGGAGAGATGGCTACGCGTCTCGCATATCTGGTCGATAGTCTGGTTTCACATTGGGGTGGGGTCGGGTCGGGTCGGGTCGTCGTGAGCTGGCCACACGCCCCCGCCTGTTCACCCTCCGGATCCTCGCCACGTGGATCCGATCCGACGGCCTCCTCGATGCCCCATCCGTCCGGAACTCTTTGGCTCCCCGTGCTCCTCCTCACCTGCTATAAAACGACAAAAGACGAGCAGCGTTGTCCAACTGCGATCGCGCCTCCTCGCTCATCATCTCCATTTCCTTCTCCATCTCGTCCGCTGTGTTTTTCTCTCTTCCTTCTCTCTCTCTCTCTATCTCTCTATCTCTCGATCTCGATCGACCGGAGATGATGTCGTCCAGCCTCGTTTCGGCTTTCTCTCCATCGCCGAGCGATAAGCTTTCGTCCATGTCCATGGCGAGCTCATTTGCGCCTCCTCTGAGCTTTCCTCCGTCGAGTTCGAGAGGGAAGAACGTCCCTGCGGCGAGGGTGCGGGCCTCCGCGGAAGGCGGTGGTCCGGTTCTCACGGGCATCGTCTTCGAGCCTTTCCAGGAGGTCAAGAGAGAAGATCTTGCCGTCCCACTATCGCCTTATCTCTCCCTCGCACGTCAATGCTATGCCGAGGACTGCGAAGCCGCGATCAACGAGCAGATCAAGTAAGAAGGGCAAAACAATAGATTTCCTCTTCCTTCCCTCGCTTGTGACAACCTCTGAGTTGAGAAATATATTTATACGTGCATTTTTTGAAGAATGGTTTGTGTAACGCCATATCAGAGCGCGTATATCGCGAGTTTTTATGTCGGTGCTCCTTGTTTTGGTTCTTTCTTTCTCTCCTGCTGCTCTTTTGCCTCCGATTGTCTGTGTGATGTAGTTGTGAACGTTAAGATGTATCCAATATATTTTTTGGAGGCTTGTTTTTTCGGATAGCTTAAGCTTTTCAGAAGATGGTTTTATGTATAACGCAACCATTTCCGTTGGTTGAATCAATTCTTTTTTTTGTTTTGCTCTTGGTCTTGTGACTAGCGTGGAGTACACGGTGTCGTACGTTTACCATGCCATGTACGCGTATTTTGACCGGGACAACGTCGCTCTCAAGGGCCTTGCCAAGTAAGCCAATCGAAAAGATTCATTCCGATGCTGTTCTGATTGCTTTGATACTAATATGTTATTTTAATCGCTCGGATGTCTTTGGATTATGAAAGATTTTATAAGGAGTCGAGTGAAGAGGAAAGAGAGCATGCTGAGAAGTTGATGGAGTATCAGGTAAGACAGAAGAAAATGGAATTTGGATTCATCTTGGTCTTGATTCATGGAGCTGTAGGCATGATAATTACCGACGATTCTATATGCTTTTGTTTTGTCAATAGAACAAACGTGGAGGGAAAGTGAAACTGCACTCCATCTTGATGCCGCCTTCGGAGTTCGAACATGTCGAGAAAGGAGATGCTCTTTACTGTAAGCTTCCTTGCTAATTTCTCTGACTTGCTTTGTAAGTTTAAGGTTCTCGATGAAGTGCGGTTTCTTTATTGCGCAATTGGTGTCATTGGATCGGTTCTTTAACATAAATTTATTTTGATGTGATTCACTGATTCAGCCATGGAACTAGCTTTATCTCTGGAGAAGTTAACAAACGAGAAGCTTCTGAGCCTGCACAGGGTAATGATACTCTTGAACTTAACAATTCAGCAAGCACCAACGTGCTATGCTTATGTGCCTACTCTGTCTATTGTCGGATGTTCTTTTCATAATGAAACGGAAAGCCTTATCGGATGATTTTTTTACTGTATATTTGCAGGTTGCAGCACAAAACAATGACCCGCAGCTGACCGATTTTATAGAAAGCGAGTTCTTGTATGAGCAGGTTAGCTGGAGACCCTTGGTCGGCTACTTTTTCCCACGTGATTGCTTACCTTCTCGAACACACATTTCAATTATCAGGAAGATGATTCCATCTGTTCTATAATTTCGATATTTTTGCACTCTTTAAGATTTGATTATAGTAATTTCGAAGAATCTACCAGTCATAATCTGTTCTGGCATGTCCACAGGTCGAAGCAATCAAGAAGATTGCAGATTTCGTCACGCAGCTGAGGATGGTTGGAAAAGGCCATGGTAGAATCTGAAACTGAAAGAAAAATTAACTTTTTTTCGTATTCCAAATTCCGAGTCAGAAATGCCGTCAGTTTCTGTTTCAAGCCTTCAACAAATCAGACAATAGGCTTCACAATAGGATCTTATTTGTCTTCCTGTCTCTGTCTCTGTCTCTGTCTCTCTCTTAATGTTGAGTACTAACTCTGGCGATTTCAATGACTTCCAGGTGTATGGCATTTCGATCAGATGCTGCTCCATGAGGGCGATGCTGCTGCTCCATGAGGGCGATGCTGCTTAATGTCGCAATTGGGGTGGACGAATCTAATCTTTTCCCGTTAGCAGATTGAACAAATCACCACCACGGGAAAGATTTCAAGAGTTTGTGTTCTTAGATAGTTGGGATGCTCTCCAGACAAACTGCCGTTTCCTCACTCTATTTTGTACAGTTTACTGAAAGCCTGGGGATAGAAATTTAGTCATCGAAAGCTGCTTACCAAACGTGTCAACTTCCCTTTCCGTTCCCTCAATAAAATGAATCAAGGCTGGTGCGCCGTACCTGCCATCTTTTCTGTCTCTCTGCATTTTTCCTTTTTTCCACAAAATGTCACTGCTTTTTGACTCATCCAACGCAGCGGAACTTCCTCGTATGGCCGAGCTGAATACGGCTCAAAAAAGACAAAATTGTGCATAGATTCAATGGATCATCAGTGCAACATTTTTACACTCCCCGCAAGCCTTTTTCTCTTCTACACGAGCCTACGTCGTCAATCTGAAGGATACGTCAAGCAGGAACAGACAAAGAAACACACTGTAACAGATATAATGACCTCAAATTGCCCATAAAAATTAACATGAAGATCTAATTCGCAAGAGCAAATTTAGTTAAGAGGAACAAAAAACAAAATGCCCACTTCCCAGAATCCTCTCGTAGCTAAATAACAACTGCTAGTCTGCTGCTAATCCAACGCATGCATCAAAAGTAAACTCACACGGTCGCGGATGCTTGAGCTGCAAGCCTTTTCCTCACCTCCTCGATGATGGACAGCTTGATACCTTTAAGAGAGAGAGACCCAAGGCTTCATTCCCTTTCCGATGATGAACACATCGCCCAAGCGAGCAGCAAACTTCTGGCCCTGCGCGTCTTGGATGTGAATGGTCTCAAAAGTTCCCTTATACTCTTCACGGTTCTGGATAACTCAGAACATGTCCCCTGTTCCCCCAGTAAACACGACGACATTCCCGACCGACATCGAATTTTGACAAACTCAGTGATCCTGTTGGACTCCAGATCAAGTTTGATGGTGGCGTTGATCAGATTATTGATTTTTTTTTTTTGCTTGTTTCCAAAGCATCATTCGAGAATTAGAAACACAAACACAATATGTCATGCATTAGTTTCAGTCTAAGGTCGCTTAAGGATTTGAGTTCCAGCTGAACATGAGCTTAGGTTGAAATTTTCCATTTCGTTAACCAAGTATCGACAAGTTTGAACGGTTGGCTCGAAGCCTGAATGGTAGGTTATTTTGAAACGACTCGACAAGACTGATCCTCCACTCAGTACATTCTTTGTACGAGTGAAGCAGCAGGTTGATGCTGCCACAATCATCCGACACGTGTAACGGGGGAGGTTTCATTTGAGCGGTAACAACTCGGTGGGCTCCATATTGGAATGTCCGAGACATATGAGCTTGTCACTGCAGCTCTGTCGACACGTCAAATGAAAGTTACAGTGACGGAGCTCGATACGCGCGTGACCAGCGACAGTGGAGAAGACGAGGATATCTTATCGGGATTCTGGTTTCACATTGGGTCTCGGTCGTCGTCGTGAGCAGGCCACACGCCCCCAAAACTTCATCCACCAGATCCTCGCCACGTAAATCCGATCCGACGGCCTCCCCTGATCCCCCATCCGCCTAGAACTCTCTGGCTTCCCGTGCTTCCATCGTCCGCTATGAATTTGTCAAAAACGAGTCGCGTTGTGCAACCGTGATCGCGCCGCCTTACTTCTCATCGCCATTTCTTTCTCCACCTGATCACCAGAGACGATGTCGTCGAGCCTTGTTTCGGCTTTCGCTCCATCGCCGAGCGATAAGCTTTCGTCCATGTCCATGGTGAGCTCATTTGCACCGTCTCTGAGTTTTCCACTGTCAAGTTCGACACAAAAGAACGTCCGTGTGGCGAGGGTGCGAGCCTCCGCAGAAGACGATGGTCCAGCTCTCGTGGGCATCGTCTTCCAGCCTTTCCAAGAGGTCAAGAGAGAAGATCTTGCGGTCCCAATGTCGCCTCATCTCTCCCTCGCTCGTCAATGCTATTCCGACGAGTGCGAAGCCAACATCAATGAGCAGATCAAGTAAGAAGGGCAGGCCATCGATTTCCTCTTGCTTCATTTGGTTGTGACAAACTCTCGAGTCAAGAAATATATCCAAACATGCGTTTAAGAAGAGCGGTTAGCGTAATTCGGCATCTGAGTTTTAATGTTGTTGCTCCTTGTTTTGATTCTATCTTTCACTTCTGGTGCTAGTTTGCCTCCGATTGTCTGTGTGATGTAGTTGTGAATGTCAAGATGTATCCACTATATTTATTGGAGGCTTGCTTTTTGGGATAGCTTAAGCTTTTCAGAAGATGTTTTATGTATAACACAACCATTTCCGTCTGTTTGAATCATTGTTTTCTGTTCTTGGTCCTGTGACTAGTGTGGAGTACACTGCGTCGTACGTTTACCACGCCATGTATGCGTATTTCGACCGGGACAACGTTGCTCTCAAGGGCCTTGCCAAGTAAGCCATTTCGATGCCGTTCTGATTGCTTCGGTACTAATATGGTATTTTGATCGTTCGGATGTCTTTGGCTTATCATAGATTTTATAAGGAGTCGAGTGAAGAGGAAAGAGAGCATGCTGAGAAGTTGATGGAGTATCAGGTAAGACAGAAGAAAATGGAATTTGGATTCATTTTGGTCTTGATTCATGTAGCTGTAGGCATGGTGATTACCGATGATTCTATATGCTTTTGTTTTGTTGATACACAGAACAAGCGTGGAGGGAAAGTGAAACTGCACTCCATCTTGATGCCGCATTCGGAGTTCGAACATGTCGAGAAAGGAGATGCCCTTTACTGTAAGCTTTTTTGCTAATTTCTCTAACTTCCCTTGTAGCTTTCAGGTTCTCGATCAAGTGCAGTTTTTTTTTTCTTGTGTGATTAGTGTCATCGGATTGGTTCTTTCATATCTTCTTTTGACAAGATTCACTGATTCAGCAATGGAACTAGCGTTATCACTGGAGAAGATAACAAACGAGAAGCTCCTGGCCTTGCACAGGGTAATAATACTCTTAAAACTTTCTGTGCCTACTCTATCTATTCTTTCTTGTTCTTTTCCAATTGAAATGATATGTGTCATCGGGTGATTTTCTCCTGTATATTTACAGGTCGCAGAAAAGAACAATGACCCGCAGCTCGCCGATTTTATAGAAAGCGAGTTCTTGTATGAGCAGGTTAACCAGAGATCCCTTAATTTCCTAGTTTTTCCCCAGTGATATCGCTTACTTTCTCTAACGTACTTTTCTGATTTTAAACCTTTTTGCGCACTCAAAGATTTGATTGTCGTTATTTCAAAGGGTCTACAAGTCCTAACCTGTTCTGGCATGTCCATAGGTCGAAGCAATCAAGAAGATCGCAGATTTCGTCACGCAGCTGAGAATGGTTGGAAAAGGCCATGGTATGCATCCGAAACTGAAAGAAAAATCTAATTTCTTTCGTCTTCCATATCGGAATCAGAAATGCCATCACCCTTCTGCTTCAAGCCTTCGACAAATCAGACGATAGGCTTCACGATATGACCTTATATTGAGTTCTAACTCGGGCCATTTTGATGACTTCCAGGTGTTTGGCATTTCGATCAGATGTTACTCCACGAAGGCGACATGGTGTAACGTCGCAACCAGGGTGATTGAATTGAATCTGTTCCGCTTTGCAGATTGAACAAATCATCACCAGGAGAAAGCTTTCGAGAGCTTGTGTTTGGAAATGGTTCAGATGCTTTCCAAACAAAGTGCCGTTTCCTCGTTCTATTTCGTGTTTCCTCGCTCTATTTTGTATGGTGAATTGAAAGTCTGGGTATAGAACTTTAGTCATTGAAGGCTGCTTTACCAACATGTCATCTTTCCTTTCCATTACCTCTATAAAATGAATCAAGGCTGGTCTGCTGGACCGTGCCCTGACTCGCCCTCTCCTCTCTTTTGCGTTTTTTCCTTTTGCACAGAACTTCCCCTGTTTTTAACTTATCCAAAGGTCTTCCTTGATTTGCTAATTTGAATACGGCTCAGAAAAGATAAAATTGTGCATAGATTCAATAGATCGTCGGCGCAACGTAATTACACTCTCCATAAGCCTTTTCCTCTTCTATACGAGAATAACTCCTCAATCTTTTCGTTACCTCAAACAGGAACAGAAATCAAGCATGCAAAGAAACACACTGTAACAGATACCATGACCTCAAATTGCCCATAAAATTGACAGGAAAATCTAATTCGAAAGAGCAAAATTAGTCAGAATTGCAATGGAACAGAAAACAAAATGCCCACTTCCCAAAATCCTCTTGTAGCTAAATAACAACTGCCAGTCTGCTGCTAATCCAACACATGCATCAAAAGTAAACTCACGCAGTTGCGGATGCCTGAGCTGCAAGCCTTTTCCTTGCCTCCTCAATGATGGACAGCTTAATACCCTTGCCCTTAGGAAGGGAGACCCAAGGCTTTGTTCCCTTTCCGATGATGAACACATTGCCCAAACGAGTAGCAAACTCGTGGCCCTGTGCATCTTGGATGTGAATGGTCTCAAAAGTTCCCTTATGTTTTTCGCGGTTCTTGATAACTCCAACACGTCCCCTGTTCCTTCCTCCAGTAACCATGACAACATTCCCGACATCAAATTTGATGAAGTCAGTGATCTTGTTGGCCTCAAGGTCAAGTTTGACGGTGTCATTAGCCTTGATCACAGGATCTGGGTAGCGGATAGTCCGGCCATCATAGGTGTTAAGGTATGGGATGCCTTTCTGCCCAAACTGGATTGAACGAACTTTGCAAAGCTTGAACTGCAATAAATGTATTCCATAAAATCAGTGGATGGAAACAACATAAAATTTTTTATTAAAATCTTTATGCATTCGGTATACTCAATGCAACCAACATAGCCCACAGAGAGAGATGAGAGACCAACCTTTGCCTCGTCATCCCTAATGCTGTGGAGTCGGAATCGGCCCTTAGTGTCATAGAGGAGACGGAAGTTCTCATTTGTCTTGGGAATTGATACCACATCTAATAAATGAGATAATAAAAATATTAACATGCATATAGTCAATAACTGTATGACACAAATTGCAATTCACCAATAGTCATCTGCAAACACGATTACCCTGCATATAAACATAGAACTAGCGACCAATGACAAATAAATTATCCTATTAAGTAATATAATATTGGCATATATATTGGGTGCCACTGTTCTCACATAGCTGCCAAAAGAAACAATTCACTCTACAGTTAACAGTAAATGATAAAACATGTATTGCAAGCAAAAACACTGTCCTGCAGATCAAAAGACAAACATTATACACATAAATGCTCCCTCCCTGGAAGGGCATTTGTGATATCATCCACTGCTTCCAGTGGAAACCTTGGAAACAGAAAAGAGCACACTGAGGTCTCAAAAAGGAGAAGTGAGGCATCAACATACCCATGAAACCAGCAGGGTAAGTCTTATCTGTCCTGACTTTGTTGTCAACAAGAACATGGCGCTGCATCAGGATGGCAATGACCTCACGATACGTAAGAGCATATTTCAGCCTGTTACGCAGAATGAGGATCAAGGGCAAACATTCCCTGGATTTGTGAGGTCCAGAGGATGGCTTAGGCGCCTGCACATCCAGAGATGACATTAGAATGCAGAATGAAAGACATTGAAAAGGCAAAGCAACAATTCGCGTAAAAGAGAAAAGGGGATTCAACAGGTCACTTACAAATGCACCGCCTAGCTTGTCGAGCATCCAATGCTTGGGAGCATTGAGCCTCTTTAAATGCTTCTTCAATCCACGTGCCTGCAATGTGCAAGAACATTACAATTGATGAGGAAAAAGGTTGGGGAAAAAAAAAACCAAACTTCCTTGGACTGATAACGGGAACATCGAATTATCATGTGCCCGATGACTTCGCAGCTGAACAAATTCCGCCATCCCAAAAAAAACCCACAAACTTGCTGCGCCTTCAGGGCTCAGATCGTTCCAAACAAAACTCAAAATCAACTAATTGCTTACTCCTCAGCGCAAACACATCCATTAAAAAAGCTAACTTGACAAAGCCCACCCACGAAAAATTAGAGCAAAACAATCAATTCACTCCGCAATGAGGCGGGCGCCAGGCATCAACAAAGCCCTCATCCCGTCCAAACACTCCACCAGACAAAGAAACAAAGACGCTGGAGCTCGCGAGCTCATCACCACCCTCACGCAACCCTCCAGTAACCCGCAAGTATTTGGCAACACTACTTCCGCACATCAAAAGGGATGTCGTCAACACACCACCATGCAAAACCTCCAATCTACAAAGCACTAGCGCGGCCAAAAACGCAAACCAAAAAGGCTACCCACGCAGAACGAGAAAGAAGATCCGAAGAGACACAGAGAGAGAGAGAGGGAGAGAGAAGAAGAGAGGGTTGCTGACCATTTTGGTTGCTTCAGCTCAGACGAGACGGCGGAAGGAGCTCTTCCCCACCGGTCCTCCTGAAGTAGTAGCACTCGGTTTCCGCCGCTTTGAGCAAGCGAGAGAGACGGTGGATGGAGGTATGAGAGGGTTCCATCGAAACCCTAGGGTCCCTTTATTCCGTCTCTCCCGCGGTTTTGGGCTTTACGGGCTTCTCCTCCGGAAGCCCGAACAGGCCCACGACACCGAGGGCCGAGCAGGATCGGCCCAAGAACAACCGTTATGGGCCTTGAACCGAGATGGATCCGTGAA